>NC_080687.1:22507161-22839446 GCF_030445035.2 Dasypus novemcinctus | reverse complement strand
TTTTTCAGATAGAGAGGGGCAGTGATGGGAAGAGAAGCTCAGTGAGATGGTTTTTGCACCTGGTGCAGTCCAAGCAGGTGAGTATAATCTTCCCAATAGTTCCACTTCCAGACGGCACAAGGCAGCTCAGCGAGGGCAAGTGGGCGCCCTGTGCCCAAGGTCTCCCCCTCAAAGGCAGGGCCCTCGGCTTCCAACCTTGGAGGGTGCGTGTCTTCTTTTTAGCCACCAGGTAGTGAATGTCGAATTAAGGGCCTGTGATAGGTTGAGGAATGGCCCCAAATTATACCCACCCCTGGAACTTGTGAATGTCACCTTCTACTGCAAAAATAGGGGCTCTGCTGATGTGATTAAGGTGGGGAGATCATCCAGGGTCACCCAGGAGGCCCTAAATGCAACCAAAGTGTCCTTACGGGGGGAGCAGATCTGCGTCGGAGGAGGAGGCCGGGAGGCACGGAGGCAGAGAGGAGAGCGCAGGGGCTCCATGCCAAGGATGGCGGGCGCCGCCAGAAGCTGGGAGAGGCGAGGGGTGGGTTTTTCCCAGAGCCTCTGGAGGTCAGCGGGACTTCACCCCCGCGATGCCGATTTTGGAGTTACATAGAAAATTTCCATAACCAAAAAGATTGCTCATGTTGACATTTTATAGCCACAACTGCTTCCCTTCCTCTCCTTAATTCCAGCAATCACTGATTTGTTCTCCATTTCTATAATTTTTTCATTTCAAGAATGTCATATGAGTGAAAGAATACAGTATATAATCTTTTGGGATTGGTTTTTTTCATTCAGCATAATTCTCTGGATATTCATCCAGGTTACATGTATCAGTTCATTTCTTTTCATTGCTGAGTGGTGTTCCATGGTATGGATGTATCATAGTTTAACCATTCCCCTATTAAAGGACATCTGGGTTATTTCTAGTTCTGGGTTATTATGAACAAAGCTGTTATAAATATTCACATACAGGTTTTGGTGTGAACATCAGTCATTAATTCCCTGGTATAAATGGTTGTATAGTAGTTGCATGTTTAGTTTACAAAACTGCTAAAGTGTTTCCCAAAGTGACTATATCTTTTTAAATAACATTTTCATTGAAAGGTAATTCACATCCATAAACTTCACCCTTTTAAAGTGTACAACACAGGGGTTTTTGGTATATTCATAAAGTTGTACATCCATTACTACTATCTAGTTCCAGTAAATATTCATCATCCCAAAAAGAAACCTCATACCCATTAGCAGTTACTTCTTATTAACACCTTACCCAAGGCCCTAGCAACCACTAATCTGCTTTTTTGTTGCTGTGAATTTGACTATCGCAGACATCTCAGATAAATGGAATCACAATATTTATATCCTCTCTGCCTGGCCTCTTTCACTTAGCATAATGGTTTTAAAGTTTATCCATGCCATAGCATGCATCAGTATTTCATTCTTTTTATTGCCAAACAATATTCCATTGTATGGAAATTTCAAGACTAACAAATATCAGCTGATGGATATTTGTTTTTTAGACTTTGGACCTATTATTAATAATTCTGCTATGAGCATTTGCGTACAAGTTTTTATGTGCCTGTATGTTTTCATTTCTCTAGATAGATACCTCAGGGTGGAATTACTTTATCATATACAAATAATCAATAGGCACTTGAAAAGATACTCCACATCATTAGTCATCAGGGAAAAGCAAATTGAAATCATAGCACTTCACACCCACTATGATGGCTAGAATCAGTCAGATAATAAGTGATAGCAAGGATGTGGAGAAGTCGTAATTCTCATACATTGCTGGTGGGATGTAAAATGGTGTAGCCACTTTGGAAAACGGTCTGGCAGTTCCTCAAAAGAGAAAAACAGAGCTATTATATGACTTAGCTAATTTCACTCTTAGGTACATATCCAAGTGAAATGAAAACATGTGTCCAAAAAATATTTATAGCAACACAACTCAAAATAGCCAATAAGTGGAAACCAAATTCCATCAATTTATGAATGGATGAACAAAATGTGGTATATTCATACAATGGCATATTTAGGTATAAAATACTATACTGATACATGCTACAACGTGGATGAACAGTGAGAACATTATGCTGAGTGAAAGAAGTCAGTCACAAAGTCCACAGCTTATGATTGCAATTTATATGAAGTATCCAAAAGAGACAAACCCTATAGAGACAAAGTAAGTTAATAGTTGCTTCAGGCTGGTGGGAAGGGAGGGGATGGGGGTGTCAGCTAAAGGGTATAAAAGGTATGGGATTTCTTCTTGAGGTGATGAAATGTTCTGAAATTAATTGTAGTGATGGTTGCATTTATCTGTGGATACACTAAAAACCACTGAATTGTACATTTCAAATGCATGTATTGTAAGGTCTTTGAGTTTAAGTCTCTAAAAATATCAGGATGTATTTGTGTGGGGCTCTTTCTGGATTCTCTGTTCATTTGATCTACATATCTGTTCCTCTGCTAACACAGTTTTGATTGCCGTAGCTATATCCTAAGTCTTGAAATCATGTAGACTGATTTCTCCTCCCATGTTCTATTTCTTCTTCAAAAGTATTTTCGCTATTCTAGTTCCATTGCTTTTTTTTTTTTTAATGGTACCAGGGCGCCGCACACCCTGGGAAGCCAGCGCTCAACCACTGAGCCACATCAGCTCTCGAGCTGGTTTATTTGTTTGCTTGTTGTTTGTCTTTGTTTTTAGGAGGCATCAGAAACTGAACCCAGAACCTCCCATGTGGAAAGCAGGTGCTCAACAGCTTGAGCCACCACCACTCTCCTGCTTTTTCATATGAGTTCTAGAATCTTGGTTATATGTTCAAAAATCTTACTAGGGTTTTGATAGGAATTGTGTTAAACCTGTATATCAACTTGGGGAGAAGTGACCTCTTTCCCATATTGAGTCTACCAATTCATGAAAACTGTGTGTCGTTCCATCTATTTAGGCCTTCTTTGATTTCTTTCATCAGTATTGTGTAGTTTTTGACAACTAAGGTCCAGTACATGTTTTGTTAAATTTACACCCATTTCACTTTTTCACAATAATTGTTATAGAATTTTTTATTCCAGTATCTACATATTCATTGCTGGTATAAAGAAATGTAGTTGATTTTTTGTATGTAAGATAAACACACAGGAAATTATCCTGTAACCTTGCTGAACTCTCTTATTCTAGATTTGTGTCTGTGGATTCTGTAGGATTACTACATAGACAATCAAACCATCTACAGATTAGAACAACTTTATTTCTTACCCTTCTATATGACTTTTACCTCTTTTTGTCTATTGCACTGGCTAGAAGTTCCAGCACTATGTTTAGAGAGTGAGATCATACATCTTACCTTGCTCTTGATGCTGGGGAGAAAGTGTTCATTCTTTCACCATTAACTATCATGGTTTCTGTAGGCTTTTGTAGATGCTTTTAGTAAGTTTGAAGAAGTTTCTATTTATTCCTATTTTTCTAAGAGTTTTTATCATGAACGGATCTTTAATTTTGTCAAATGCCTTTTCTATATTAACTGATAAGATCATGTAACTTTTTTAGCCTATGATATGGTAGATTATATTGATTTTCAAATATTGAACCAGCCTGACATCCCTGAGATAGACCCTACATGGTCATTTTTTATATACCACATTTTATGTATTGCCAAATTCTATTTGCTAATATTTTAAGAATTTTCACATCTGTATTCTTAGAGTTTATTGGCTGATTTTGTTTGTTTGTTTTACTATCTTTGGTTTTGGTGTTAGTAAAACCAGCTTCATAAAATGTGTTGGGAAGTATTCCCTCCTCTGTTGTTTTCTGGAAGAGACTATAGAATTGGTGCTAATTTTTCTCTAAACATTTGGTGAATTTCTCCAGAGAAATCATCCAGGTCTGGAGATTTATTTATGGGGAGTTTTAAAATCATAAATTCAATTAGGGCTATTTAAATGAGATTTCATATAGTGTGGCAGTTTGTGTTTTTTGGCAGAATCAGTTCATTTCGTCCAAGTTGTCAAATTTATGTGTATAGAGTTGCTGGTTGTAATCCCTTATCTTTTTGATGTTTGTAATGGTATCCCCTGTTTTGTTCCTGATATTGATAATTCATATCTTCTCTTTTACTCTGTCAGTCTTTCTAGAGTTTGTCAATTTTATTGATCTTTAATTTCTTGGTTCTCTATTTGTTCTGTTGATCTATGTGTCAATTTAGCCAATACCACACTGTCTTGATTACTTCTTTCGTAAAATTCTTCTAGCTATTCTAGTTCTTTGACCTTCCTATAGAAATTTTAGAATCTTATATATATCTACAAAATATCTTGCTGAGACAGTGACTTACTTTTAATATAACGCAAAGAGAGCTTTGTTCACGCTGCTCTTTATCACAACTGGTACTCCTCACTGAGGAGGAAAGACTGGTACCAGTCTTCTCATTGTAAACTGCCCAGATATTTCCTTCAAGGGGCTTATCACTGTTGTCATTGCAATTCTTTAATTTGTATGCTAGTTAACCTTCTGTTTCCCTGACTAAACTGTAAACTCCATGAAGGCAAAGCCAAGTAAAATACCTGGCATATAGCTCAATAATATTTGTTGTTTTGATAAATGAATGAGAGTGAATTAGCCAGGATGACAAACTCTTTTTAATAGATTCATGAGAAGAAATAGTCTTTTGTTATTGTTGCCTTGATTGCATTTTTTAAAAATAGAAAAATTTTTAACTTATAGGCTATTAACTGGAATAATAAACAGAGCCGAAACTTAAAGAGTCATTAGGTAGATGGTTATATAACATTTGAATTAGCATTGCTTTGTAAAAACTCCCCTCCTAGGCTGTTAAAAAGGCCTGCCAAGCGATTACCATAAAATTTTATAAAGGCTGTGCGTTGAAGAAAAAAGGATGAACACATTTTAAAAGATGTTTTTCACATACCTCTTTAATATTAAAGCTAGAATTCCTGCTTCTGTGTGCTTTCCATCCAAGCAGTTCCACAACTATTATTAGTTCCAAACATCCGGAAGGAAAAAAATATTCCATTCTATTTGAAACCTAATTTGCTTATGGCCTTCCAGTTGTTTACAGGAAAGACTAATCATTATGGCCAGACCACTTTGAGAGCCCAAGCCAGGAAAATCTTTGGCAGGCATATTTATGACTCACTCCTCCACTGTGGACCTCCCGGTTCCAACCTTCTTTAAGGGTGAGCTCTGGTGAGGGTGGGGTCATAAAGACAGCATTTGGGCTATTAAAAA
The DNA here is from genome assembly GCF_030445035.2 of Dasypus novemcinctus. Lineage (NCBI taxonomy): Eukaryota > Metazoa > Chordata > Mammalia > Cingulata > Dasypodidae > Dasypus > Dasypus novemcinctus. The sequence continues at coordinate 22,834,210 of NC_080687.1, read as the reverse complement.
AATGGGGAAGGGGGTATTTCCCTCTTCCTCTGTTAGCCTACTCATCATGTCCATGGACACAGATGCATAATATGCTGGGAAGTCAAGCAGTTCTGCATAACTCTGTGTAACTATATACTGTCTTTCTGGCTATGTGAGAGTTCAGGGATGTTAGTCCTAAGAAATAATCATTCTACAATAAATATAATTGTCCACCTGACCAAAGTCTTGATCTTTAGGGCATTGCTAGTGCCCAAAATGTGACCTGGTAATGGTGTAGCAGCAAAAGTTGGAAGAGCAGGTCATTTTGGTGTGGTGAGGGGTGGGATATTGGTGGTGGCCAGAGGCACAGGTTCAGGACTTTAATCAGTTTGGTTTCCAATCTCAGTTCTTCTAGTCACTGATTGTGTGACAGATGACTTAACTCCTCTGCCTCAGTTTTCCTGTCTGTACAACAATGATGACACCTGCCTTGTGTAGAGCTGTTCAGAGACCTAGGCCAGATGGCCTGTATCAAGTACCTGGCACTGAGTAAACCTTCAGTAACTCTTGTTATTAGTCCAAGATCTGACTTCATAGCCTCAGTATTGAGCCCATCAAACTTTCGGGCTCACTTTTCTTATGTGTCCCTTTACCTTTATAGAACAGATGTGAGGCTCAAGGGAAGGCACGTGAGGCCTGTGAAGCCTGATGCACCTGTAAAAGGCAGGTGGGGCCAAACTCCACCCAGTTTAGAATTATAAGGTGGATCATCAGACTTGCTTTTTCACGAATACCCTGAAGGGTCTGGAAAGAAATTCTGAAAGGAATTTGGGGGCCGATGGTCATCACCCAAGCCCTACAAGGTGCCCTGAGAATTCAGGAAACTAATCTGAGGTAGGAGAGACAAAGATATGCGTTATTCTTCAGACTGTATGGATAGGTTTAAGAGAACTACTCAAGCAGCCCCTGTGACAGTTTCCATGTCCATTTCCCAAAGGACTTGGAGTGATTTCAGTTGTGGAGAAAGCAGTTCATAATTTCTCTATTTTTCTTTCTTTCCTTTGTTTTAATTTAATAAATATTTGTGAGTATATACTATGAAACAGGCATTATGCTAGATGCCAGGGGTAGAATGGTGAATCAAAGAGAAATTCTCTGCTCTGTGAAGACTACAGACATTATACCCACCATAAATAAAAATATTATAGTATTACTAATTATGGTAAGTGCTGAGGGAAAAATACTACTATGAGTAGGAACTTCAAACAAGATCTATTTTGATTGCTTGTTCTAAGAAGTTGTCTATGAAGATACCATTTTGAAGCTGAGACCTAAAAGACAAATTAGAATTCTTGACACATTTGAGATTCTGATGGAACTGTAGGGAAAAACTGGGGAAAGACTGAAATGAGAAAAACAAAAAACGCTTGCAACTCTGTAAGTGGGAGAAAACTGATAGAAATGCAAATAATTCTGGTCCATAGAAATGTGAATTGTGTTCAGCAGAATACTATTGATATCCTGTGGATAATGACCAGTTTTTCAGTTTTGCATATTTATAAATTCATTTCTGCATTCCTTTGCTTAGCTATAAATGTGGTAGCCATTTATAGACACCAATAACTATAAAACTATGTGTAGAGTTATTCCTTAAATGACTATACAATTTTGAATTCTCTTTTGATCTGGTGGTAACATCTTACTGGTTCTTTCATTAATAAGTTAAATAAAATCTTTGTCATGTGCTCTTTTTTATTTGATTTTCACCTGTTTTAGAAAAGTATCCCCTAACAGTTTTGTAGAGATCACCTGACAGACCCAGGTACACCTCGTTGCTAGAGAAGTTCACTTCATGAGCAGTTTTCGCCAAGGCCAGTCTTTCCTGGGTTCCTAGAGGTGAGTCCCAAGTATCAGTAGAACTTTGACTTCGTAGATTTGCTATTTCTCTAGTATTTTTTTCTCTTCTGATTTGGTTTTGGTTTTGGTTTTCTTACCACTAATAAGTTATTTCTTCATTGGTGGCAGAAACAATTGGGAATTTGCTGTTTATGCCCTGACCATTTGTTAATCTCTGTAAATTGATTAATGATTTTAGAAATCTGTCTTCTGTTGTATGAGAGACAACAGAGAATCTGATTTGTTAGTCTTTGTGCATTTCTCTGCTTTGAGTTCAAGTAGAATTAAGGATTTCATGCCCACCAGGAAGAATAATCCTTTGTTTTCAGGATTAATGAGTATTTAGTATTTCTGTGTTTATTCTTTTTTTTTTTTTTTTGGCCTCTCTTTGGAGAGTATTAATAAGTTAGATTACGTTTCTTGAAGGAGTACTTTGTGACTGGCTTACAGAAATAAATTCTTATATAAATTAAATATCCCTAAAATTCCAGGAAGATAAACTGAACTTCTAATACTCTAAACGTGGTAGATTCTTAAAGTTAAACTTTTTATTTAAGATCATTGTAGATATGCACACTGTTATACTCTGACAAAAATGACTCCTCTCCCTAGAAAAATGCACATTCACACAATATCAGGTACAATTTTAGGGGTCTATAGCCCATCTATGAAATCTAAGGTATTTTCGGATGGCAAGCTAAGACGCTGTGGTGGTTTGAGGCTGCATGTACCCCAGAATTTCTTGAATTTGGTCCATTCCTGCAGGTATGAGCCCACTGATGAGGCTGCTTCAGTTGGGGTATGCCCCTCCTCATTCAGGATGGGTCTTAATTCCTTTGCTGGAGTCCTTTATAATCAGGATGAATACAGGGAGACAGAGCAAGCCATGGAAGCAAGAAACTGAAAACAACAAAACCTGTAAGAGAAAGGAGGGATCTGGAGACAACGTCACATGCGTTGCCCCGAGACTGAGGAGCCAAGGATAGGATTGCCAGCAGGTCTCTGGGAAGAAAACATTATCTTGATGAAACCTTGATCTGGATATTCTTCTGGTCTCAAAACTGTAAGAGAGTAAATTCCCATTGTTTAAGCTGAACCATTTCAAGCTATTGGCTAGAACAGCCTAGGATACTAAAATGGACGCCTTGATAGAGTGTACTATAATTACTATTTGCAAGTTTTCACCTGTGAAACTGAGGTTAGTAGCTGGAAGGAAAGTTTATATTAATATGTTCCAGTACAGTATCTGATACAGGGACTAAATTAAAAAAGATTTGCCTGGAATAACATTCTCTTTGGAGAAAGAGCCTCAGGCTTGTCACTGGAGATGATGGAGATCAATGGCAAAGGTGAAGAGCACAGAAGGCTACACTTGTGAAAAGCACTTGGTGAACTTCAGGGTTATGAACTTCAGGGCTCTGAGGAATGGTAGGAGCAGGGGATGACAAGGTCATGCCAGGGCCTCACTAAAGGAGATCTTACTCAGGAACATCTTTCTCTGCCTTCACTAAATGTTTCCCTGTTGTTCAGAGAGACATAGCATGGTGTCAGGAAGGAAGTGTTGGGGGAGTTGTATAAAAATCAGTGGAAACTTGGGAAAAACTATTTGGATTATACTTGAGAATCTTGATTTTTCAGTGTAGCCTCAGATACAAGGCTCTTAATAAGTAACAATGTACTTCAAGGAATGTCTTGAATAATCTAGGATGAAAAATCAGACAAACAACGTTGATACTGATACTGAGTGGCTTCAGCTGAATCATTTGAGGCTTTTGTCTTTAATACAGAGAAGCCTGGGCTGTGTGAAGATCAGAAGATATAACATGTATGAAAACATCTTGAAATATGTATGACTTATTAAATTCTTAATCTAACTGAACTGATTTATTAGAGTAATGTTCTATATTTCTGAATAGAGTAAAAGAAGTTCCAAAATATTACTTGAATTAAGTATACATATTCTCAGAAATGTCCTTGAGAAAGCAATAGCTGCTACTATTTAAAGGTTTCCCTTAAATCAGCTAGCTGGAAAGCTGAGTTGGTTTAACTGTGCAGTTCTTCTCTTCCCAGCTTATTGCTAGGAGCAGGTGGAGAGGGGGATGGGAAGCAGCTGACACTGGATATACTATCCCAAAGTGCTCTTTGCTTATCACCTAACTTTTATATCCAGCATCATAGAATTGGGAAGAAGCTCTTACTGGGTTGAATTGTACCTCCCAAAAAGATATGTTCAAGTCCTAACTCCCAGTACCTGTGTATGTGACTCTTATTTGGAAATAGAATCTTTGCAGATATAATCAAGTTAAGTTATGGGATTATGGTGGGCCTAAATCCATTAACTGGTGTCCTTATAAGAGGAGGAGAGGGTGACAGACACATGGGAAGGCTATGTGAAGACAGAGCAGAGATTGGAGTGATGCAGAAGCCAGTGGTCAAGGAGTGCCAAGGATTGCTGGGAACCACCAGAAACTGGGAGAGAGGCAAGGAAGGATTCTTTTCTAGTGCCTTCAGCAGGAGAAGGCCTACTGAGACCTTGAATCTCAGACTTCTGGCCCCCAGAACTATGAAAGAAAATTTCTGTTGTAAGCCACCCGGTTTTTGGTAGTTCGTTATGGCAAGGCTGAGAAACTAATACAAGGTCAAAAGTGACTTGTCCAGCCCCCTGCTCTGCAAGATTATTTGTAAATTTAAGTTCATTTGAGACCAAGACTCTATGCTCTTACTTGGCAGCATATTTAGGGATTCAAACTTTGAGAAAAGTCAAGTGGAAGAAGAAATAAGTCAAAGGCAGTCAAGGAAGAAAGAAATGAGCTGTGTCTTTTGGGTCCAATGGCTTCATATGAGGACTTCACAGGGAGATGACGAGATATAGAACTAATCTGACAGGCCTTGCTACTTAAGATCAACAGGCATTCAGGCAATTGGGTTAAGTTCAGCTAGTGACTTCCTTAATAGGAGATGTTTCCACACACTTAGTTTTACAAATTGACCAACCTAACTGTTCTACATATTCAATGACCCCTTTCTTGGCTAAACACTTTCATCCTATCTTCCGTTTAATCTTCACTTCCTTAGCAGCAAGCATCTCCAAGTATCTTTTTTAATAAACCTAAAAAAAAAGTTTTTCATGCACATGGCACTGAAAGCGAAGAAGGAAACCTCGACCTCTCCCCAAATCAAAGCCAAAGCAAAAACTTTGAGAGCCAAGAAGGCAGTACTGAAAGGCATCCACAGATACTCACCAAAAAGATTTGCACATCACCCACTTTTCGGTGGCCTAAGACACTGCATCTTAGAAGACAGCCCAAATATCCTTAGAAGAGCACCCCTAGGTAAAACAAGCTTGGCCACTATGCCACCATTAAGTTCCCCATGACCACTGAGTCAGCCATGAAGAAGATGGAAGACAATGCACTTGTGTTCATTGTGGATGTCAAGCCCAACAAGCACCCGATAAGATGGGCTATGACGTAGCTCTATGACATTGGCATGATTAAGGTCAATACCTGGATCAGGCCTGATGGAGAGAAGGCAGTATATATTGGACTGGCCCCTGTCTATGATGCTTTGGATGTTGCCAAAAAAATTGGGATCTTCTAAACTGAGTCCAGTTGGCTAATTCTAAATGTTTTTTGACCCTTAAAAAAAAGCACATCCCAAACCATTTTAAGTAAATTGGGGTCACAATGCTCCATCACCCCAAAGGCCTCAGTGTATATATTTACAAACACATATAATCACAAATAACTATAAAGATCAGGAAAATAACATTGACACATTCTATACTATGTAATGATACACTACGTAGCATTACCACTGTCTAATTCTTAGACATTATTCACGTTTCTCAACAAACTTTTGGATTAAACTGTTATATATGTAATAGAAGTTCACAAAACATAAACGTACACCTTGATTTTTTCCATATTTATACCCCCAAGTAAGAACAGTTTGTAAAGATATAGAACATTTCTAGCACACAAGAAATGGTGAGATCATGACTCATCACAAATATAACTATAATACTAAGCTCTGTGACCACAGATGTTGACTTGCCTGCCTTTTAAGTTCATCTAAATGGAGTCATCCATAGTTTATTTTGTGCTGATTTCTCTTGTTCAACTTAATGTTTTTGGAATTTATTAATTGTGTATAACAGTTTGTTCTTTTTCATTGCCGTGTAGTATTACATTGTGTGAATATACCACTATTTATTTATAATAGTGATATTTGTAATGTAGATAAATTTGGATTTTTTACAGTGTTCGTTATGATTTGATAGCATGGAACATTCTTGTATTCATGACTTTTAGTACTCATAAGAAGTCACTTCTCTTGTGTTTGTACCCAAGAATGAATTGGTAGGTCATAATATATACTTACGTTTAGCTTCAGCTACATGGCTAGATTTCCAAAATGGTTGTGCTGATTACACTCCCACAATCAAAATACAGAAATTGGAGTTGCTCCATATCCTTAAAACACTTGGTCTTGTCAGTTTAGATTTTAGAGTTCTATGAAGTGTGTAGTGATAATCCACTGTGGTTTGATTTACATTCTCCTAGAAGGTAATAATGAGCGTATTTTCACATATTCATTGACATAAGATCTCTTCATTTGTATATCTTTTGTAAATTTCCTGTTCAAATCTTTTGCCCGTATTTTAAAATGGATTGTCTATATTTTTATTTAAATTGATTTATGAGTCTCTTATATTTTCTAGATGCAAGCCTCTCATCAGCAATATGTATTGCAAATATCTTCTACAGTCGATGACTTGCCTTGTTCTCATAATGGCATCTTTTAATGAATACAAGTTCTTAATTTTAATGTAGTCTAATTTATCAGTCAATTTATTCGTGTTTTCTATACCTTAAGATATCTTTACCCTAGGTTATAAAGATATCTTAAGTTTTCATCTAGAAACTTTATTATTTTACCTTTGCTGTTTAGGTATATAATCCATCTCAAACTACTATTTTTAAGTCCAGCAAGAGAGAAGGATTAAGGTTCATTTCTTTTCATATGAATATGCAGTCATGTGTATTGAAAATCCTTCCCCTCTGAATTTGTAATGGCATCTTTGCCATAAATAAGGTGATAATATGTGTATCATTGGTCTATATTTCTATCCTTGCATCAATGCCGCATCTCAATTACTATAACTTTAAAACTAATCTTGGCATCTGGTAGTATGAGTTCTCTAACTTTTTTTTCTTTAAGATTATCTTGACCAAATATGGCCTATTGCATATGCACAGAGATTTTAGAATCATCTTGCTAATTTCCACAAGGAAAACTGGGATTTTTATTAGGATTACAATGAATTTACAGATCTACTTGGAATACAATTGACATCTTTATAATATTGAACCTTCTAAACTATGAAATGGAATATCCCTTCATTTACTTAGGTCGTTTTTAATTTCTCTGTTTCATTGTGTGTGTGTGTATATATGTGTATGTTTGTGTAGAAATTTTGAACACATTTTGCTAAGTCCCAGACATTTCTGTATAAAATAATAACAACGATAACATCTCATTGTGGCAAGTAACAAAAGGACAGATCTACAATATTCTTTAAAAGTAATTTGTTGGAAGCAGATTTGGCTCAACTGATAGAGCATCCACCTACCACATGGGTGGTCCAGGGTTCAAACCCTGTGTATGGTGAGCTGGTCCATGAGCAGTGCTGATGCGCGCAAGGAGTGCCGTGCCATGCAGGGGTGTCCCCCGCGTAGGGAAGCCCCATATTGCAAGGAGTGCGCCCTGTAAGGAGAGTCACCATGCATGAAAAAAGTGCAGCCTGTCCAGGAGTGGCACGGCACACACGGAGAGCTGATGTAGGAAAATGACGCAACAAAAAGAGACACAGATTCCCAGTGCCACCAACAAGAATACAAGCAGACTAGAAGAACACACAGTGAATGGACACAGAGAGCAAACAACTGGGGTGGGGGGGAGAGGGAAGGGGAGAGAAATAAAATAAAATAAAATAAAATAAAATAAAATAAAATAAAATAAAATAAAATAAAATCTTTCAAGAAAAAGAAGTAATTTATAAGTCAGGAGGAGGGTATCCTAAAGCAAATAACTGAATATATAGATAAGTCTAAACATTTTCTGAATGGAGTAGTAATGTCTAATTTGTGGCAATTTTTAAAAGAACACAGCTAAAATATTGGGTAAAAATGTTTGATAAAAATCCTATAACTTAGGATAAGAAATAATGAAAGTATTAGAGTTTAAGGTCAATGCACATACTTGATTATCAAAGAATATAAGTAAGAATATATAGCTTCCAAACCAAGAGAAGGCAAAAGAATAGGGGGAAAAAAGTATAACAATCTAATGGAGAACAGAAGAGGAAAAATGTATCGTCATCCTGCCTCCATTATGAGTAAGCATACTTGCACATTGTATCCTCAAGTCTGAAAAGAAAAACCATTTTTCATCCTCAGAAAAACCAAATCAACTAATGAACATTTGTTTTTTCACACTTGATGGACCATGTCTCCTTCACAAATGAAGAAATTACTCTTGATATCATCAACTTCTGGGCAATTATCAGGTGTCATACAAACCTAGTTGTTGCTTTTGTCCAATGCTGGGTCCCCAAATATTTCCAGAACAACCTGTTGATAAAAGCTGAGGTTATTGCTTACCATGGTGAGGGAGAGAACTGATTTGACAGGTGCTCACAGTGTGTCTCCCAGAGGGAAGGGCAAGCCCAGGCTTTCTGAAGTGTGGTTTAATGTAGGTCTTTCAATGCGGGGAGGTGGGGGGAGGAGATGATGATTAGGATTGGATAAGGAGCATGAGCTTGTGATTATTGACCTGACCAAAGTGAGGATTTTAAGTGAGGCATTCAAAGACTCTTAGAAAACTGTGAGTTGATGCTGTCTACTGAAGAGTTTATCTTTCTCCAGAAGTTCCTGGAATGAACAATTAAATTATTTGCAACTTTTCCCTTCCTGGGGAGATTCTCTTGGAGTAATAGTTATGCTAATGAAGACAGTGACTAGTAAAGTCATGTTAATGGAAACAGTAAATTGAGTGGAATTAGAATTATTTTTTCAGAAAGATCATTTTGAAACTTAAATTAGGGGAGGGAATCAGGAAGAATGTGTTTACTTTAATGTTCTTTTTAACCATCCTATAGCCTGCTAGTATTCAGATTAGTATAACAAGTGTTTACCCAAGCATGATATATGATTTGAAGAAACACTTCCAAGTTTCTTTATGCGCCAGTTATAACTCCTTTGTAGACCAAGGGTACTCAGAGTTAAAGGCATTTTATAGACATTTATATGTATTCTCTTTTTTGATCAACATCACCCCTGGGTGTTGACTGGGTGGAAAGGAGGGGAAGGAGGATTAAGGTTGTTTTTGCAGGAATGCAAAAGAGAGAGAGAAACTGTTAGGCTCTTAACAGCTGAAGGAGTTGAGGCAGGTTAGTATAGGCAAAAGGGAAGCTGAGTCACAGCTGGGACCCGGCAGGGACCCTGGCCATGAGACCCCACCCAGAAACCCCCTGAGGGAAGGCTGTTCCTAAGAGCAAAGCCAGAAAGACCCCGCTGAGACCCTGGGCGCAAGATGAAGCCAGGGTAATGCCAAAGAGGCCTCCCCATTGGTTCCAGATGACTCCAAACAGAAAGGCCTCCTCATGGTCCCGAGAGCTAACAGGTGGGCAACCTAGCAGAATAGCAAACAGTGGGGGCCCTCCCCACATTAGGAAAGGGGAGGAGGAAAGGCCTTACCCCTGGCCCTCGTCTCATCCTATAGCACGCCCACACCCGTGCAGGGGGTGTGTATTATCTCTTCCTGTTTCTCAATAAACTCTGTACTCGCTTGCCTATACTATGGCGTGTCCTTAAATTCCTTTATGTGACATAGCCAAGAACCTAGAAAGCCAGCATTCTGTTAACAGAGAAACTTATGGGCCTGTAGCAAAACAAGATGATAATCTTGAAAATCAGTTTTGGTTGAGAGGATTTTCCTTTAGCTCCCAAGCCTGGTCCATTGGAAGAATGGTGTACACTACCTTTAGTATAAAATGATACCCTTTTCTCCCTTAGGACTGAGGGATGAGCCTTAGGGTCTCCAGGAAGAGCAGGAATGTGATTTGGGGAAGCCCTTTCCAGAAAGGCAGAAGTCCTTTCCCCTTATCAGGGTCTGGTTTTGAAAGGGGGTTGCTGTGGAAACATCCAGACAGCTACAGAGGAATCTAATAATACTGAAGCTAGGGGTCCAGTTCCCTGGACACGGCTGCAGGTCTCTTGGAGAGGCCGGCATTTGTCTCCCTGCTGTGCTCAACATGGTATAGAAGCAATAAGGCAGCACTGAGGCAGGGAGGTGTTTAGAAAGATGGGGTTGAGGCAGGCTTCTGGCTCCTCATGATCTTCTCTTAGGATGTGGGGAGATTCAGAATTTTCACATGCCTCAGTGAGGCACATAGGGTGATAAAAGGGCTGTGGATGAGTGCCCATGTGGGTGCCCATGTGGCAAGCCAAGGGCCTGTGCGGTGAGCCGAGTGCCCACGTGAGTGCCCATGTGGTGAGCCAGTGCCCGCATGGTGAGCCAGTACCCATGCAAGTGAGTCACACAGCAAGATGATGATGCAACAAAAGAGAGAGAAGGAGAGAATCAAGGTGAAGCACAGCAGAGACCAGGAACTAAGACGGCACAATTGACAGGGAACCTTTCTCCACATCAGAGGTTCCCAGGATTGAATCCCAGTATATTCTTAGAGGAGAAAGATGAGAAGAGAAGACAAAAAGAGAAATAGATACAGAAGATCACACAGTGAATAGACAAAGCAAAATCAGCAGGGCAGGGGCGGGAGAGAAAAAAACAACAACCAAAAACCTGTTGACCGGACAGTCCTGAGGTCCAGAGAAAAAGACCATTATATTTAACAGCTTTGCAGCTAAAAGCAAATGGCCATGACTATGGAGTCTAGCTGGGGTCCCAGGATGGTGTCCCCAAAAGGCAAAATGAGACAAGCTGCACCCAAACTGGTCTTCAAAGATTATCAGGCATTCGGATGACAGGATAACTACCACCACCTGGCCCCACTTTCCCCACCTTTCCCACCATAGGTCATGTAGGTTCCACCTCTAAAATATCCAGATAACATCTTGGAGATAATTAAATGAATGACCACAAAAATCTGAAAGATCAAATATTTACCTGAAAGGGATTTAGGTGTTCAAAGGAGACTAAGCAGGAATTGCTGGGATACCATTCATTGGCCGATAGAGAGTCATTTTCTTCCTAACTTCTATGTTGCTGGTTGATGTTATTTATCAAAAATAAGCTACATTTTCTTTGCACCCCTGAGTTGGAGTGCATGCAATTTTGTGACTCCGTTATGCAAATTCAAGGATACTTATAGAAATGCTGGTTTAATCTACATCCATAGGAGCTGGTGCCCAGGGACGTGGCCAGGGATGAAGAAAAGCAGAGACATGGTAAAGACTAATACCCAGGAGCGCCGCAGTAAATACTGGTCAAATGAATAAATGAACTGGAAAACTTGGAGAGCAACTATCGATGGCTAGATGGAGATTGGATGAGCTACAGTAAGCAGCCAGAAAGAAAAGCATTAAAGACTCAAAGAGCAGCTAGTGCTGGGCCCATAGGCAATACTGGAACTAGATGGCACTAAAGCAAGTCCGAGGGAAGTGGAAGGTGAAATTCCAAAGTGGCCTGCCCCCAGGCAGAAACTTGGAAGCCTGCAGCCATCTAGGAGTTGGTCTGAAGCCCCCTGTTCAGACATGCCCTGCAGCTCACCATTGTCAATCAACGTCAGTCAAACAGCAACTGTGAAGAAGAGGGGCTGCTAGGGAGCAAGGTTTGACTGTGGTCGGAGGAGGCAGTAAGGCAAGTAGGAGCCAAGTTCATCACAGGCTTCAAGAGGGCAGACCAAACCACACAAACCTTGACATGGAATAGCTATATTCCCACCCCTATCTTTCAGAGACCTTCTTACTCACTTCTTTCTTAGGTCAAGAAACAATTCCTCGGCAAAGATAAACTGCAAAATAGCCATTTGCCAGACCTGTTACATTACTTAGTATCTCCAACTTGTTACCTTTAATAATTCATGACATGAAAATCCACAGAGAAAAAAAATTTCTCTGCATAGAGAGAAAATGTCTAGGGTAGATATATGCAAAATAGTGCTGACAGGCATCTTCAGAAAAAGAATTGGACGAAAGAGAGGAGAGGGAAGCCCCAGGACTAGAGAAAAGATTCAGAAGTCAGAACTAAGGAGAACCTGGTAGGAAAACAAACGCCTGTTTTGAATTTTACATGTTAAATCATGCAAATGGGTCCAAGATGGAGTCCTCAGGCTCACTTTGTTCCCGCAAACCGCATCTTAACTAGGGTGCTGTTTCCTGTAAACACGCTGAGCTCCCAGAACTCAAGATCTAAGGTCAACCAAGCACAGCCCACCAGCTCGAATGCAGCAAGTGTGTCCAGGTCCTTCTGGTTTGGCATTTGCCATGTATGGATAGTATCTTGGTACAGCCAAGGAAGTCATTATACCACCTACTTCCTTGCTGGTTGTGAAAGCCTGTATACGCCTGTCTGTGTGAACCCTGCCCTTTCTATGACTCTTGAAGCTCCCTTCGACTTTCTGGATGGGATGCTATCCGATTCATGAATCATTCAATAAAGCTGTGAGAGCTGAAATTTTCTGTTGTTGAACGTTTTAACATATATATCTTTAAGGCTTTCATAATGTGGCAATGAATTTTGCTCCCAATATGAATAATTTACTGCAAAAGAGGGAGCTTCTGAAATGAGAAAGGAAAAAGATTAAGGACACATCACAGAAGTTTAGTCTTTAAACTAATTGTGGCATTAGAGGTGAAGTAGCAATGAATACTTGCATTCAGTTTTGTGTTGATAGAAATAGATTATTTAAAATATTTTTTCTATTTTATTTAGAGAAGTTGTAGGTTCACAGAAAAAAATGTGAAAAAAAATACAGCTCTCTCCTATACCCTCCACTCCAAATTAACCCTTTACATTAACATGTGGTACCTTTGTTATAATTGATGAAAGTTATAATTGTACTCTTAACTATAGTTTATGGTTCAAAGTAGGGTGTATTGTTTCCAATATACCACCCTATTAATACCTTACATTAGTGTGTATACTTGTTATTCATGAAAGATCCTTCTTATAATTGTACTATCAATTATAGTCCATCGTTTATAATAGGGTTCTTTGTGTTGTACAGTTTTATCTTAACTTTTATTCTGGTAATACATATATGACATTAAATTTCCCTTTTAACCACATTCACATATATAAGTGTGATTAATTACATTCACAATATTGTGCTATCACCACCATCCATTACCAAAATTTTACAATCAACCCAAATAGAAATTCTGTACGTATTAAGCATTAACTCCCCATTTGTTTCCCCCAACCCAGCCCCTAGTAACTTATATTCTACATTCTAACTCCCGTTGCTTATTCTGATTATTTCATATCAGTGAGATTATAGAATATTCATCCTTTTGTGTCTGCCTTGTAGAATCAGGTTCACTCTGAGGCACCTCAACTTAGGGACTTGGATAAATAAGAGCATGTCCAGGAGAGGACAACTAAAATGATGAGAGATCTGGAAACTTTGTTGTCATTTGGAGAATGGTGGGTGATCCTGGATATACAGAGCTTGAAGAGAAACTAAAAAGATGTCATAGCACTACAGATACTTAATCATGAATGGGCAGTTACATCAAGGTAGGAAGAGGCTTGATCTTTGAAGTCTAAGTGTTGGTTCAATATTTCTATTTCAAATAGTCTGTAATTTTAAAAACTGTTTTAATAATTTTATGTTGAAAAATTAAAAAGAAAAAAGCATAAAAATAATGACCTGAGTGCTTTCAATTCAGAATTGGTAGCTTATAACATGTCATATTTCCTCCATCTTTTTAAACATAAGTTAAATATGACACTATAAATAAAACTTCTTTACTCCTACCCCTACTTCAATTCCCTTGACCCCAGAGACAACAATGATGATGAATCATGCATATCCTAATAACCCATTAATGTCATATACATAGTCATGGCCATGAGGAATTTAGCAGAAGAAAAAGTAGAAGTGAAGTATTTCTTTACTCTTAAAGTTCACAAGAGATTTTTCTTTAAATTAAGGCATCAAGTTATCTGTTCTTTTTTTAAAAAGAGATTTACTTTTTATTTATTTCTCGCCCCTTCCCCTCCCCACCCCACCCCCTTGTTGTCTTCTCTCTGTGTCCATTCGCTGTGCTCTTCTGTGTCCACTTGCATTCTTGTCAGTGGCACCAGGAATCTGTGTATCATTTTGTTGCATTCATCTTGCTGCGTCAGCTCTCCATGTGTGCAGTGCCACTCCTAGGCAGGCTGCAATTTTTTTGTACGGGGCGGCTCTCTTTGCAGGGCACACTCCTTGTGTGAGGGGCTCCCCTACGCGAGGGACACCCCTGCGTGGCACAACACTCCTTGCATGCTCAGCACTGTGCATGGGCCAGCTCACCACATGGGTCAGGAGGCCCTGGGTTTGAACCCTGGACCTCCTATATGGTAGACAGATGCTCTAGCAGTTGAGCCAAATCCTCTTCCCAATAATGTTCTTTTAAATTCTGTATTTAAATTTTAAACCATATCTTTGACTCCTAGGTATGAAAGATGTGGATTTTAGCACTTCTACGCTTTTTCCCACTTTCTCTCCTTTGACCTCCCAATTTTGATAGGAATCTTTACTCAAGATTTAGAAACGTATGCTCCATTCTGTAGTCAGAAATTGACCAGTGAGCTAGCATTTATACCCCATTTACACATATTTGTTACTCAATACCATTCCTTGTACGTCGTCATTTTCAGGTACTTTAAAAATTTATATTTCATAAAGAAGAGTTCAGATGCATTGGGTTTACTAACTCTGTAATAATTGCAAATTTTTTTCTGTTGCTTTTATACTTGAATGACAGCATGGCTGGGAATACATATCTTTGGTTACATTTCATTTCCTTCAGAACTTTGTAGAAGTTGCTTCATAATTTTCTTTTCCTATATATTTTGGGGGAGAATTCAAATGCCAACTTGTTTTATATCCTTTTAAAATATTTTATTTTTCTGCTTAGTAGACTGGAGAATTTTTTCTTCATCTTTGAAGTTCAATAATTTAATCAGGCACATGGCAAGATGCATTTTTTCAGAATATCATTCATCAGGGAACTGCAGATCGGATAACAATAGCAGAGACTATATATCCCTTAGAGTGGCTAAAATTCAGACTGACAGTACAAGATGTTGTTGACGATATGGAGCAACTAAAACTCTCGTACTGCTAGTGGGAACAAAAAATGATACAGCCACTTTAGAAAACTGTTTGGCAGTTCTTTAAAAAGGTGATCCCACATCTACCAAATGACACAGACTTTCCAGTTACTTGTATTTACCCAAGAGAAATATACTTCTTCCCATCTTCTCTCCTCTGACCTCCCAAATTTGTCTATAAAAAGACTTATGTATGAATGTTATAGCTGCCTCAATCAAAATAGATAAAACTGGGGGGAAAATCAACGTTGGATAAACAAAATGTGATATTTCCATATGATAGAATACAAGTTAGCAGTAAATTTCTGATCTATTCATCATGGAAGAATCTCAAAATCACTATGCTGAGTGAAAATAGCCAAACATGAAAGATATAATACATAACTGATTCTGTTTGTATAAAATTCTAGGAAATGCAAACCAATCTATGGTGACATTAATAGAAATGTTCTGTTATCCTGATGTTAGCAGTGGTTTCATTGGTGCATACACCTGTCAAAACTCATTGAACCATAGACTTTAAATGGATGAAGTTTATTGTACATAAATTTGACCTCAAAAGTAGTTTTAACAAATAATATAATCAGTGTGTATGTTAGCATCACATCCTAGAATTTGATGTGTTCTTTTGGTCTAAAGATTCAATTCATTCTTCATTTCAGATAAATTTTCCTGTATTACTTCTTTGATTACTATTTAGTCTCTACTTGTTTAGTTCTCTATTTCAAGGCACAAATTATGCTTATATTGGGTCATCTTTTTTTTCAATATCAATTAGCTTTACTCAGATCTTTTGCATTTTTGTCATCTGCATTCACTGTGATTATAGTAAACCTTTCCTTTATGCCCAAAATTCCATTTTCAACCATGTCCCTTTTGTACATTGCTGTTTCTAACAGATTTATTAATTCTTTAACAAAGTTTTTTATCCCTGTGTCCCATGATTACTAAACTTTTTCATTTTATGGCAGAACAGAAAATGATATTTTAACAGCATGTAGATATAAATGGCTTGTGTTCTTTACTGTCAGAAGACAACCTGCCCAATGGTTCTGTCTACTATAGGCCCTACTCAGCCATCCTAAGAGTCAAGGGAATCAGTGTCTCACGCAGGTTGGGAAATGTAGCTTGTTTTAGCTTCTTGGGCTTCTCAGGCAAAGGCCATGAAATGGATCAACTTAAACAATGGAAATTTATTACCTTATGGTTTTGAGGCTATAAAAGAATGTCCTAATCAAGGCATCATGAAGGTGATACTTTCTCTCCAAAGACTGTGGCAATCTTTGGCTCCTTTGTCGCATGGCAAGGCACACATTGGCATCTCCTGGCCTCTCCTTTCTTTTCCAGGGATCTGCCAATGTCCAGCTCCTGGCTGCTTCCTCTGTGGCTTTCTTGAAGGTTTTAATTTATTCTGCTATTAAAGGACTCCAGTAAGAGGATTAAGATCCATCCTGATTGAGCTGGGTTACACAAACCTTAACTAAAGTAACTCCTCATCGAAAGATCTTACTTACAATGGGTTCATACCCACAGGAATGGATTAAAGTTAAGAACATCTTTTTCTGGGTTACATACTGTTTCAAATCACCACACTTCTCTATTTGTTTCTTTTGGCTGCAACACTCCTTTTCATCTCACTTTTTTTTTTTTTAACATCTAGTCTTTTAACTTTTTGTCTTATAGAATTCATGTTGTTAAATAGTTGTCTACTATATAAAAGCACTTTCTGGAAATTTGCTCTCTTTTGGTGAGTAAAAGATTGTATTTGGTTTTTCTTTTTTTTAATATCTTTTTCATGCTATATTCTTATTTGGCTGATGTAAGTTGTATAATAGCTATGCTTTTTAAAAAAATCTTGCATATATTTGTGTGCTTTTTTTGTTTGGATGCATCTGTATGTGATACAGAGAGTCACATTTTCAGTCCTCACTTTTTCTCCATTATGCTATTGTTTGATGCCTACATATTCCATGTTCTATGCAGTTTTTCTGTCGCCTATAAGTAGGTCAGGAAAAATAGAGCTGCAGCAGGGCTCAGTCTTTGACCACTTGGATTTTGGGCTCACGTTTGAGATTTGTTCAATGACTCTAGAAGTTTTGATTCTTCCTATCTGAAATATTTATACCATCCCAGTGGTGGAGGCTACCCTTGGCTCTGGCAATACACTTCAGTATGAAACCTTCACTTCGATGAGAGATTATCAGCTATTGCTGTTTACTTCTTTTGTTTTACCTATTTATTTCATTTTGCAACTCTTTAAATTGACGGTATTTGAACAAAATCCTCTGATTTTATTAATTTATCAGTATGAATTTGGGGCATGGGGCATGGTTAAGAACCTTGCCATGGGAAGCGGACTTGGCTCAATGGATAGGGTGTCCACCTACCATATGGGAGGTCTGCGGTTCAAACCCTGGGCCTCCTTGACCCCTGTGTAGCTGGCCCATGGGCAGTGCTGATGCATGCAAGGAGTGCCGTGCCATGCAGGGGTGTCCCCCATGTAGGGGAGTCCCACACTCAAGGAGTGTGCCCTATAAAGAGAGTCGCCCAGCACGAAAGAAAGTGCAGCCTGCCTGGGAATGGCACCACCCACATGGAGAGCTGACACAACAAGATGACGCAACAAAAAGAAACACAGATTCCCGGTGCTGCTGATAAGGATGGAAGTGGTCACAGAAGAACACATAGCAAATGGGCACAGAGAGCAGACAATGGGGGGTTGGGGGCGGGGAGGGGAGAGAAATAAAAATAAATAAATACATAAATCTTAAAAAAAAAAAAAAAGCCTTGCCACTAAACTACTCCTGTCCATTCTAAATATACTGGTTTTATTTCCTTTGCCACAACTTTTAAAAATGTTTTGGAAAAAAAATTTTTTTTTTTTAAGATTTATTTTATTTATTTATCTCCCCTTCTCCCACATTGTCTGCTCTCTGTGTCCATTTGCTATGTGTGTTCTTCTGTGTCTGCGTGGATTCTTGTCAAAGGCACCAGGAATCTATGTCTCTTTTTGTTGTGTCATCTTGCTGCTTCAGCTCTCCTTGTGTGCGACGCCACTCCTGGGCAGGCTGCACTTTTTTTGCACGGGGCAGTTCTCCTTACGGGGCGCACATTTTGTGCATGGGGCTCCCCTACGTGGGGGACACCCCTGCATGGCATGGCACTCCTTGCACACATCACACTGCACATGGGCCAGCTCACCACACAGGTCAGGAGGCCCTGGGTTTGAAACCTGGACCTCCCATATGGTAGGCGAATGCTCTGTCAGTTGAGCCAGACCCACTTCCCCTATTTGCTCTTTTTACCCTTTCCATCTTTGATTGCCACTGAGGGGTTTAGGGGATTGTTATTTTTACTTATTATTATTTCATTAAATATTTGGTCAAGGAGATTGTGTTGGGTCATTTTATTCTGACATCTAATCCTTAATGATTATTTTAATATAAGATGAATTTTATTTTATAATTCCATAAACCCTTTGGAATAAAACTGGAGGAACATGAGATATGGAAGAAATCAGGATTGAAAATCCTGGCTCCAAAATACAAGACCTTATATGTTTGCAAAGAGAAAGACTTAGGCAAGAAGAGTAGGCTTGTCATTATAGTTAACTACAAAGTGGGGTAAGTATTCGTGTACTTCCTTCCTGGCCACAAGGAATTTCTGCCTGTTAGAATCTGTGTAATAGGGGCTGGCAGTGTAAAAATTGCTACCAGGACAAATCTAGGTTTTATTAGTTTTTTTGTTTTTTACTGGCTCTAGGCAGGATTTCCAGATACACTCTGCCAAACGTTTTCATCATAATGTTGTGCATCTTGTCATTCAGTACATCTTATTAGATTGTGTGGGAAGGTGCTGACTGGAGATATCAACTTTCATGGCAGGCAAGATATTAAAATATAAAGCCCAGAGTTCGAAGAGATGGAAAGTCGTTTGGGAGAAGGGCAGTGTTGCAGTGTGAAAGAAAAATCAGTGGAGAGAAAGAGCCTAACAGCCCATGGAATCTTTTTTCCATTTCTTATATTTTTCTACATAAAACAGTTTAATGTACAGTAAAATTTAAGGGCAAAAAAGTTTTTTTAAAAAATTGCCCTTCAGTAGTGTATTTAAAGTATTACTAAAATGTTTGCATTAAATATCCCAATAAATCCATGGTGGAAAAATGATAAATCATTTAACATTAGACTCTGAGAGCTAAAAGGGCAGATGGCTTTTTCTATACTAAGAAATCTGAAGAAGGAGACTAAAGGACGAATATGCGGTGCGTTTAAAATTTGTTAGCTACTATAATCAAACATACTGACAGACACACACAGAATTCCACATCCTAATCCTCTGCTGAGTTTAATTAGCACTCACAAATTTTTGGACTTCCTTTGACTTACCCATTAATAAGGAATTCATCATGTGTGTAGCCTAATCTTGATGTGAAATTACTCTCAAATCCAATTTTTCTGGTTATTATACTTTTTTTGGCCTGTATTTCTTGGGCTATAAAGCATCTGTTTTGGGGGGGGTTTGTTTTGTTTTGTTTTATTTCCCCTGAGCTTTCACCAAGTCCTGGCCACTGGCATTTTAGTTGACATCATTGTTAATCATGCAAATGTGCTCTTCGTTTGTGTGTTCTAGTTGTTCTTCACACAAGCATTGTCTTGCAGCACATAACATTGTCCTTTGGCCAGTTTTGGTAATAACATACAGACACAGAAAGGAAGCTGACATTCTGAGCCTGCCACACGAGAGAGAGGACTTGAGGATCACTAGCAGCCAACGCTTAAGCATGGAGCCCCCAAGAGGCTCTGCTCACGGAGCAGCTCAAGGCTGAAGAGATGAGCCATATGCTTGATAGTCCACAGCTAAATTGGGAAAAAAGTGGAGCCACTAAAACTGAGAAGAGGCCCAGAAAGCTTTCGTATGCACGGTTGCCTGATGCTGAGCTCTGAGAAGTGGTAGAGTCTGAGGGGGAAGGCAGGGAACTCGGCGGAGACTGACCATTATCTTGCTTCACCACGAGGCAGGACCCCAGGATCACCAGCAGCTGACTTTGGTGAGAAAGCATCGCTGATGGTACTTTGATTTGGACATTTCATGGCCTCAGAACTATAAGCTTTTACCTTAATAAATTTCCCATTATAAAATCAACCCATTTCTGGTACTTGGTGTCGGCAGTCCTTTGGCAAACTAAGACATCCCCTTCCTCCAGGCATCTGCGTTTTGCAGAAGTGGGAAGGGAACGACACAGGGCCAGTCAGAATTCTGTCATGGCTATAAGCAGAGGCAGGAGATAGACAAGCTCCTTTCTGTTAGGGTTGCCAACTGTTACTTCTGGTAGTAATGTTTCCCACCACATGGAAAGGACCTGCTAGCAATAAGTAGGAAAGAGGCCACCCCCACAACAAAAGAGGAGATATGAAACAGAGAAAGAAAAGGAGAAATCTCGGTGGTATGACATTCCCAGTCCCAGTTCCCACGGAACCTGGCTTGTACAATTCTTCATTCAATTTTGTGAGCTACCCAATCTACTTTAGGTTGTTTCAGGCACTTGTAACTTGGAGTTCTGCCTAAAATAGAAATACTGGGTTTATATAAAAGGATCTATTCATTCATTCCCATGGGGTCCATTATGTAGCACCAAGTTATGAACCCTTATATTATAATGAAAATAACAATAACTAATGCTTGAATACTTATAACTATTATGCACATGAATCTTTTAATATTATGCATATCATTTACATACATTAACTCATTTACTACAGTGCATATTCTGAAATCATTTACTCAACACTGTTATTACAATACAGTCGCTTAGTGTGCATTGTTATCGCACAATATCCCATAAGACTTTATCCTTCACAGTATGTACTTTTTCTTTTATTTAACAATTGAGTATCTGTTATGTATTGAACATCTTCTACCTACTAGACACCATGTTAGAACCTGGAGATACAGAGGAAAAGACACAGCCTCTGCCCATAATCCAATGGAGGATATGAGCAAGTGGGCACACAATTCAATCTTTTTTTTTAGGTACCAGGCCTAGGGCCAGCACTCAACCCTCCCCTGAGTTGGTTTTTTATTTGTTTTGCTTGTTGTTTGTTTTTTGTTTATTTGTTTGTTTTTAGGAGGCACTAGGAACTGAATCTGGGACCCCCCATATGGGAAGCAGACGCTCAACCACTTGAGCCACATCTGCTCCCCAGTCTTACATATTGTGTACACAAGGGAAGGGCCTTGTATTTACAAAGAATGTAATACAAGCCAGGTTCTCTACCTGTGTTAACTCTCCGATTCTTCCTAACAGCCCTGGAAGGCAGGGACTTTAGTTTCCATTTTACAGATGCAGAAACAAAGAGAAGTAGCTTCAGGTTGTGGAGTTAGAAACTGCTAGAGCTGGGATTTGAACCATTCTCGGTCCGATACCAAAGCTTCTTTCTGCTGGCCAAGCCAGGATTTAGGGGTAGGAGAAGAGTTGAGGGAAACTGTTAGAAAGTTAAGAGCTGCTGACTGAACTGAATCTTGGAGGATTAATGAGGCAACGTGTGTGTTTGAAGAGCATAAGCAGTGCATGAGCCCACAGAGCTTCACAGGCCCAGAATGCCCTTGGGAAGGACCGTGAACGGGCTGTAGAGGCCAGTTGGGGGCACCACAAAAAGTATTTCTGCCTTATCTGAACGGTGAGACAAGCATGGCAACAGTCCCTTTAGAAGCTCCCCATCGAAGCAATGCAGACGATAGACTGAATGAGGGCTGGAGATGAGGAAATACAAACAAGCCAATTTGTTTGGAGGGCAGGAGAAAAACTTCACTAGGGCTTGAACTAAGACAACGGCAGTGGGCTAAAGAGGAGGTGATGGATTTAGGAGACAGTTAAAGAGCAAAATTCATAGGACTTCATGATTTATTGGATACAGGTATTGAGAGGGAAAAGTAGTTGAGGATCACTCCCAAGGGGTGGCTTAACAGTGTGGAGCATAGTCCAAATACAGGCGGAGAAGGTTTGAGGTGAAAACTGTAGAGATCGAGGTGCCTGTCAGTTATCCATGTGGCGTGCTTTAGATTTCCATAGGGATGTCTGGGCTGATGATGTGAGCTTGGCGTTCGGTAGTTCAGAGGGTAACTGAGGCCTTTGGGATCACCCAGGAAGAGCGTATAGAAGAGAAGAGGGAAGCTTTAATTTCACAGCTTCCCCCCCCACCCCCCCACTGCCAGTGACAGTCACCAGCATTGTTCATCTAAAGGTTCTAAACAGTCCAGGAGAAATCATATCTCCGCTTAATAATGCCGTGAAAAAAAGGTACAAAAGAAAGAACAGCTTCATGTTTTTTAGAATCTAGATTGGTGGCATGAAAAACAAAGAAAATACCATATTCTAAAAGAGATGCTCTTATTGCAACTAGTCCTAAATTATATAGAATCAGTGATATACAAAAGAAATATGTCCCACAAATAAACAGGTTTCTGAGTAAGACACCCTAGGAAAAAAATTCCCACTCTGTACTAGTTATACTATCATAGCATGTTTTTTTGTTTTGTTTTGTTTGTTTTAACAAAAATTCTGACCAGAGCCCCAGGGGAACTCCTGTGACTTACTGTTTTTGAATCCTTTGGTTCTTTGACATCCCCCAGTGCCCTGTGATTTTGAGACTGTACAGCCACGCTAAGTCCTTGGGCCTCCGTGCCACATTGCCACAGTGGTCATTATGCAACTCCTGCTACTGACTTCTCAGGGCTGTGTATTTCCCCATGGCATGCAAACCGAGCCCAGCTGCTGCCCAAAGCTCAGCTGCTGTCAGCTGTCGGGGCTGTCATCCTGGGTCACCACTGTCTATCAGTAAACTGCCTGCCTGCACTTCCTCTCCCTTCCGGTCCCATTACTGTGAGAAATTGCTAATGTCATCTTAGTCAAAGTCTCTGGATTTGCCCCCTGTTTTGAAATAAAATTGCAACAGGTGTGATTGGGGACAAATTAAGGTACACTTGTGACCCAAGTGTACAGAGAAACCGTATCCAGCTGGACAGATGTCATTGAAAGGGTTCTTCTGTCTCCTACACATGCCTTTCTTCTTTGCCTGGCACCACGCTGTAGGCTTCTCCCAGATTCCTGTGGCACTGTGCCCTCCCAACAGATGGCCAGCAGCCTGGGCGGCCCAGAGGACAATTAAAAGCCTGTAGTGTTTGATACAGACGGTTTTGCCAGACCTAATATGTCTATTACGGCCATGTTCAGTTGCCTCTTTTTCTTGTTTGCCACAGGGTAGAAAAATGAACTGATCCCAACCTACCTGGAATATTTTAAAAGATCTTAATCTTATCTCAAAAAGTTTTCTAAAGCACCCTCCAGTGATGCTACTGCAGAAGGAGATCTTTGGGTAGAGGCTGCTCCTAAGTCCTTTTCACCTTGCCCTCTCTCCCCATTCACAAATAATGATGACTGGAAGTCCAGTGTACTTAGTCCTTAATCTTGGTGTGTGAACACCAACAGAAATTAGAATTCTAGAAAGAATCACTGAAAAGACCAAATGAACTTAAATCCATCATCTTAATAGGTTTAGGTTTTTTTTCTTCCCTGTCCCCGCCCTGCTGTTTTTGCTGCCTGTGTCCATTTGCTGTGTAATCTTCTGTATCTGTTTCTCTTTTTGTCTTCTCTTCTCCTAGGATTCACCTGGATTCGATCCTGGGGACCTCTGATGTGAAGAGAGGTTCCTTGTCAGTTGTACCACCTCAGTTCCTGCTCTCTGCTGTGCTTCACCTTGACTCTCCCCTTTGTCTCACTTTTGTTGAGTCATCATCTTGCTGCATGACTCACTTGTGTGGGCACTAGCTCACCACATGGGCACTCAAGTGGGCACTCGACTCACCATGCAGGCACTCGCACGGGTACTTGGCTCACCATGCAGGCATTCGGCTCACCACCAGGCACTCAGCTCTCCATGCAGGCACTGGCTCACCACGCAGGCACACTTTCTCCTTTTTTACCAGGAGGTCCCAGGGATGGAACCCGGGTCTTCCCATATGGTAGGCAGAGGTCCTATCATTTGAGCCACATCCACTTATCAGGTTTTGTTTTTTTTTAAAAAAAAAAGGTTTATTTTTTATTTATTTCTCTCCCCTTCCCACTCCCCAACCACCCCCCTCCCCATCTGCTCTCTGTGTCCATTCTCTGTGTGTTCTTCTTTGTCTGCTTGCATTCTTGTCAGGCACTTGGAATCTGTGTCTCTTTTTTGTTGTGTCATCTTGCTGCATCAGCTCGCCATGTGTGCGGTGCCACCCCTGGGCAGGCTGCACTTTTATCATGTGGGTCGTCTCTCCTTGCAGGGCGCGCTCCTTGTGCATGGGGCTCCCCTATGTGGGGGACACCCCTGCGTGGCACGGCACTCTTTGTGCACATCAGCACTGTGTGTGGGCCAGCTTACCACATGGGTCAAAAGGCCCTGAGTTTGAACCCTGGACCT
The DNA here is from genome assembly GCF_030445035.2 of Dasypus novemcinctus. NCBI lineage: Eukaryota > Metazoa > Chordata > Mammalia > Cingulata > Dasypodidae > Dasypus > Dasypus novemcinctus. The sequence goes on along the minus strand of NC_080687.1, from coordinate 22,809,551 downwards.
CCTATATCGTAGATGGATGCTCTATGAGTTGAGCCAAATCCGCTTCCCTGTAGGTACTTCTTGACTATTCATTTTCAAGTTCCATAAGTTGAAGTTTTTTTTTAAGCTAGAGAACTTGTAGATTTACAGAAAAATAATTCATAAAATATAGTTTCCATATGCCACAATATTAACACTTTGCTTTGGTGTGGTACATTTGTTACAATTCATGAAAAAACATTTTAATAACTGTACTATTAACTACAAGCCATGGTTTAGCATTCAATGTAAACAGTCCTATGAGTTGAAAAATATTTTTATTCTAGTGACATATATAATCTAAAATACATGATTCTGTGGGATTAGTTACATTCACAATGTTATTCTACCATCACTAACATCCATTATCAAATCTTTTCTATCATACCAAATGGAAACTCTTTATAACTTAAGCATTGATTCCCCATTCCATACCCCCATCCTGGCCCCTGATAAATATATATTCTAGTTTCTGACTCTGTGAATTTTCTTATTCTTACTATTTTATATCAGTGAGATCATACAATATTCATTCTTTTGTGTCTGGATTATTTCACTCAACATGACGTCTTCAAGGTTCATCCATATTGTCACATGAATCAGGTTGTCATTCCCTTGTTCGGCTGAATGATATTCCATTGGGGGGTGGTTCCACGTTGTTTATTCATCCATCAGTTGATGGACATTTAGGTTGCTTCCATCTTTTGGCAATTGTAAATAATGTTGCTATGCACAACAGTGTTCAAATATCTGTTCAAGTCACTGCTCTCAATTCTTTTGGGTATATACCTACTACCTAGATGTGGGATTACCAGGTTATATTAGAATTCTATATTGAGTAACTGTCAAAATATCTTCCATAGTGGCTGCACCATTTTACATTCCCACCAACAAAGAACAGTGTTCTTATTTCTCCACATTCTCTCCAACACTTGTAAATTTCCAACTTTTAAAAATAGCAATTCTAGTGGGTGTGAAGTGGCATCTTATTGTGGTTTTGACTTGCATATCCCTAATGGTTAATGTTGTTGAGCATTTTTCATGTGCTTTTTGTCCATTTGTATATCTACTTTGGAGAAGTGTCTATTCAAGTCTTTTGCCCATTTTTTTTCTTTATTAGAGAAGTTGTGGATTTACAGAACAATCATGCTTAAAATAGAGGTTCCCATATACTACTCTATTATTAACACCTTGCATTGGTGTGGAACAGTTGTTACATTGATAAAAGCTCAATTTTATAATTGTTCTATTAACTGTAGTCCATGGTTTAACTTAGGGTTCACTGTTTTTGCAGTGAAGTTCCATGGATTTTTAAAATGTATATTCTGTTATTATATATACAACCTAATTTCCCCCCTTTAATTACATTAAGATACATGTTTCAGTGTTTTTAATTATTTTCACAACATTATGCTACCATCACCACCATCCAAAGCATTTCCATCTTTCCTAATAGGAAGTCTGTACATTTTAACCTCTAACTTTCCATTCCCTATCGTCACCCAGTCCCCTGGTAAACTATATTCTAGTCCTGATTCTGAGTTTGCTTATTCTAATTATTTCGTATCCATGAGATCATACAATGTTTGTCCTTTTGTGTCTGCTTATCTCACTGAACATGTCTTCAATGTTCATGTTGTTGCCTTTGTCCATTTTTTTATTGTGTTGTTTGTCTTTTGTTGTTCAATAGTATGATTTCTTAATGTATTCTGGATAGTAAACCCTTATTGGATATGTGGTTTCTAAATATTTTCTCCCATTGTGTAGGTTGTCATTTTGCTTTCTTGATCAAGTCCTTTGCATGACAGTTTTTAATTTTGATGCAATTACATCTATTTTTTTCTTTTGTTGTTTGTGTTTTGGGTATAAAATCTGAGAAACTATTGCCTAACACAAGTTCCTGGTTCTTTTATATATCTTTGATCCATTTTGAATTACTTTTTGTATATAGTGTGAGGTAGGGGTCCACCTTCATTCTTTTGTATGGGTATCTAGTTTTCCTTGCATCATTTGTTGAAGAGACTATTCTTTCCCATTTGAGTGGATTTGACATCCTTGTAAAAAAATCAGTGATAAATGTGAGGGTTTATTTCTGAGGTCTCAATTTGATTCTGTTTGTCTATATGTCTGTCCTTATGCCCATACCATGCTGTTTTGATTACTATGACTTTATAATAAACTTTAAGATCAAGAAGTGTGAGAATTCTAAATTCATTCTTCTTGTTCAAGATAGTTTTGGCTATTTGGGACGCTTTACTCTTCCATAAGAATTTGATGATTGTTCCTTCCATTTCTCCCTATAAGTCTGTTGGAATTTTGAATGGGATTGCATTGAATCTATAAATCACTTTGGGTAGAATTAACATCTTAACAATGTTTAGTTTTCCAGTCCATGAACACAGAATGTCCTTCCATATACTTTGGTTGTCTTTTATTTCACTTAGAAAGGTTTTGTAGTTTTCTGTGTCAAGTCTGTTCTGTCCTTGGTTAGATTTATTCCTAGATATTAGATTCTTCTAGTTGCTATTATAAATGTAATCTTTAATTTTTTTTCTTTTTATTGTTCATTACTAGTGTATAAAAACAGTGATTTTGGGGTATTGATCCTTCCCCAGCCACTTTTCTGAATTCCTTTTTTAGCTCTAGGAGTTTTGTTGGGGATTTTTCAGGATTTTCTGGGTACCGGATCATGTCATCTGCAAATAGTGAAAGTTTTTTTTTTTAAAGATTTATTTATTTATTTATTTCACTCCCCTTACCCCCCACCCTGGTTGTCTGTTCTCTGTGTCTATTTGCTGCATCTTCTTTGTTGTTGTTGTCAGCGGCACGGGAATCTGTGTTTCTTTTTGCTGTGTCATCTTGTTGTGTCAGCTCTCCGTGTGTGGCGCACCATTCCTGGGCAGGCTGCACTTTCTTTCACGCTGGACAGCTCTCCTTACAGAGTACTCCCCTACGCGGGGGGCACCCCTGCATGTCAGGGCACTCCTTGCACACATCAGCACTGCGCATGTGCCAGCTCCATATGGGTCAAGGAGGCCCGGGGTTTGAACCGCGGACCCCCCATGTGGTAGACGGACGCCCTAACCACTGGGCCAAGTTCACTTCCCCAAATAGTGAAAGTTTTACTTCTTCTTTTCCAATTTGAATGACTTTATTTCTTTTTTGTTGTCTAATGGCTCTAGCTATGATGACCAGTACAATGTCAAATAACAGTCATGATAGTGTGCATTGTTCTTGAACTTAGAGGGAAAGTTTTCAGTCTTTCTCTGTCAAGTAAAATGTTAGCTCTTGGTTTTTCATATATACCCTTTATCATGTTGAGGAAATTTCCTTCTATTCCTAGTTTTCTAAATGTTTTTGTGAAGACGTGGTGCTGGATTTTGTCAAATGCCTTTTCAGCATCAGTTGTGATGATCATGTGGGTTTTTTTCCTTCACTCCATTAATGTGGTATATTACATTAATTGATTTTCTTATGCTCACCCACTATGGCATACCTAGGAAAATCCCACTTTATCCTGGTGTATAATTCTTTCAATGTCCTATTGGATTCATTTTGCTAATTTTGCTGAGGACTTCACATCTATATTCATAAGAGATATTGATCTGTAATTTTCTTTCATTATGGTATGTTTATCAGGCTTTGATATTAGGGTAATGTTGGCCCCTGAGAACGAGGTAGGGAGTGTTCCACCCTCTTTGATTTTTTTGGAAGCATTTGAGCAGGGTTGGTGTTAATTCTTCTTGGAATGTTTGGTAAAATTCTGCTGTGAAGCTATCTGTACAGGGTTTTTCTTTGGGAAGTTTTTGATTACTGATTCAATCTCTTTACCATATTTATCCATATAGTTACATTACTGGAGTTCTTTATTTCTTTGCTTTGATCCACTTTCTAGTGACATTTCCTTTAAGTCTGAAGAAGTCCCTTTAACATTGCTTGTACAATAGGTATAGTGGTAATGAACACCCTCAGTTTGTTTATCTGGGAATGTCTTAATCTCTCCCTCATTTTTGAAAGAGAGTCTAACTGGATATGAAATTCTTGGTTTGCAGTTGTTTTCTTTCACCACTTTAAATATTTTGTCCTACTGCCTTGTTGCCTCCATGGTTTCTGATGAGAAATCAGCACTTAATCTAATTGCAGGTGCTTTCTTTGTCCTTTACATTTGACAATTTGACTACCATGTGTCTCAGCATATATTTTTTCAAGTTTATTGTGTTTGGTGTTTGCTGGGCATGTTAGATGTACCTATTTACAAATTTTACTATAATAAGTCTGGGAAGTGGTCTGTCATTATTTTTTGAATATTCCCTCTGCCCCTCTTTTCCTTTTGCTTCTAGAACTCTGATAATGTATAACTGATATGCTTGATGGTATCCTGGGAATTTTTCATTTCAATTATTGTGGATTTCAACTCAAACAGTTCTGTTTGGTTACTTTTAAAATTTTCTATCTCTTTGAGATTCTTGTATCATTCGTTCATTGTCTCCCTAATATCCTTTAACTATTTTTTTTGTATTTCTCTTCATCTCCTTGAACATATTGAAAATAATTTTTTAAAGAGTCTTTTCTGGTATGCCCATAGCATGGTCTTTTTCATTGATGTTTTCTAGATTTTTATCTTCTTCCTTTAGATGGGCCATCATTTTCTGTTTTGTTGTTGTTGTTGTTTGTATGTCTTGTAATCTTTTTGCACTATAAATTGCAATATTCTTAAGATGTTAACTCTGGTGGGATTTAGTCCCTCAGCTGACTGTTTCTTGAATTTATAACTGAATAATGATATTATAAATATTGTCTGGAGTTCCAGAACCTAACCAAACCAAACCAATCAATGCAAAAACAAAAACTTTTATATCTTCACAAATTGCCTTGCACTGACAGGTACTCTCCTTTGGAGTTCAGCACTATATCAAGAAGGTCAGCCCAAGGCAAGTGCTGTGTGTAGGGTCTTCCCTGTCTTTTCTGAGCCTATGTCTTATCATGGGCTTGTGCTTGCTAATGGCCTTCAGACTTCCCCTCTTTGTAGGAGTTTCCTACTCCCCAGGAAATAGACCTTCTCCATTTCCTTTGTGCTCCACTGTAGGACTTAAAGCAGGTAAGCATTTGTCCCGGCTACCTGACTCAATTGTTTCCTGTACGACTTCATTTGTCCCAAGCTGCTTTTGTCCAAGGGGCAAATTCTGGAAGAGGGAGAGAGTGAGCTTACAAGGAATTTTCTAGGTCAGTCTTTCCTAGCTGGGTGGAGGCCAGGGACCCAGAAAGAGACTGGTGGCCATCTCCACGCTGCCATGGGGGAGGGGCTGGTGGAGAGGCCAGCAAAGGTGCCAGGGGCTTCTCCTATGGCTGCTTGAAGCTGGATCTTCTTGATTTGTCACTTGCCCAGTAAATACAGCCCTTTAACTGTTTTCAGTAGTTTTGAGGAAAGTTACTGTTTCTAGAATTGCTCTGCCACTTTTGTCCAAGGCAAGTTGTAAAAATGCAACCCTAAGAGCTAGGCACCCCAGTGATCTGAAGTAGCTGACCAAAAGCAGTGATCAGTAATCAGACGTCCCCAGATCTTGGGAACCAGGTCTATCCATCCCACCCAGGCAATTGCAATCTGAACCAGGAGCTGGCATTAAGGACCACATTGCTACCCACTGAGAGGCTGGGGGATGGATAATGGTAGCTGCTGCTTGGAGAGCGCAATACAGTATTTACCACCATTTTCCAACCTCTTTCTCCCACTCCTCCCTTTATGCAGCATAGTGTTCTATTCGACTCTGGAGTTTCAAAGTAATTGATTCAGAATATCCCTGCCTGTTTAATAGTTGTTCTGATAGAAGAACTGATTCCTGACCCTTCCTACTCTACCATCTTCTCACAATCCAAAGTAAGGGATTTGCATCAAAGTTTTAACCCCAGACTGAACCAAAAATGTTTGGGCTTCGTTTTTGAGGATCAATGTGAGCTACAAGCAGACTTTTGATGTAGTCTGCTATGAAATCATAAGACACATCAAAGACATCACATTAGCTATTGTTTTATTTTCTGTGCCAGTGCTTATCCTTAACTATCATCTCAGACAAGATTCACTGAGTGCTTTCATATGCTCATCCATACTCTATTATTTACACAGATTTCCCAGAATTTTCTATATTGCAACTAAATCTTAGCTTTTTACAGTGTAATCATATTTCTCAAATATTGTCTACAGTAAAAGAATTACTATTTTGGTTGCTACTTTTTCTGTAAGTGCTTTTGCTAGCACTGATTCATTTTTACACTCTTAAAATAGTTATATTCATCATTGGCAGTTGTTTGACTAGGGGTCATTTGCTGAAAGATAAATACTGCAGGAATGCAACTTCACACTAGATAAAGTCATGCTCTGGCACCATTTGAAAGACTGACATGGCTCTTTCTCTAGGCTTATTCAATTTTTGGCCTTTCTCTTGTGATTAATTAACTGGGATGTAGATGACCCACAGGAAACAGAGAAATACTAGTTCACTGATGTGTAGACTCAGGCTGCTAACAGTTTCAGACAGGAACGGATTATGCATCCAGCTGTCCCTGGTCCTAATCTGAACCAGTGACCTAGAAACAAGAGCCCCTGTCTGGGGACATCCTGTCATATGTTATTTTTATTTTAAAACTTTGGCTACTCTTGCAGAGTCATGCACTCTCTAGAACACCTCCTTCTAGCTGTGCACAGATCATTGGAAGAAAACTGGATTGCCAAAAGACCTATGTAGATTTTCCTGTGACTCTTACTTTTTGGCAAAAACAATGATCCAAGCAACTGCTTAGCTGTGAGAATTAGCTACCAGCAGGTTTGACTCAGGATCAGTTCTACATCACATGGCATCAGCTCGACAGATAGAGGAAAAGGGGCTGGAGCGTGTTTAGGGACAAGGGTAGCAGCCCTTTGGCTCCACCTCCACCCCCTAAGGTCTTCCTCAGCTGAGCCTCACTGATCTCTCTACAAGCACAGTCAGTCTTGCCCTTTTATTCATTCCTTTAGTGGGTCTTGGTATAGAATAACCTGGATCAGGTCAGAAAAATGATAATATGAGGGGATTTCTGTTTTGGATTCTACTCCAAACCCATCTTTTAATAATCTAGTTGGACTCCAGTACTTCTGTATAGATAGACTTTCTTCTGGGACTCCACAGGCCTGTATATTCAAGTTCTATCCTTTAACTTTAGTCGGATTCCAGTGGGGATCTTCAAGATAGTCTGCCGGGGCCTCTGAGGATCTCTCACTTTAGTGCCACTGCTAAAGGTCTCTCCTACCTTCTGTGAAAATTGTAAATAGCTGGACCTGACCTGGCATGTCTGTGACAAGAGGCTGCTGTTGAGTTTTCTTCTGCTTAACAGTCATATTCTTCCTCCCTTCTGGATTCCAAACTCTTTGAGAAATATACTTAGGAGTCTGATAATGTTATAATTTTACTACAGATTAGGCTGGGTTTGAGAAAGAGCCTGAGCCCCAAACTAGGCTTCTCCCACCCCAAGTTGAAGTCATCCATCAAGTAACAGGGCAGACAATTGTAAAATAGACCTGGTGGGTTTCCCTTATGAGGGAGAGGGGAATGGGTGTGTCTGAAAAATGGTAGATCCATCAGGTAGGACTAAGAGAATCTAGAATATCCATGTTTGACAGTTTTTTTCTTAGTCTTACTCTATCAAGGGAAAGAATGAACAAGGGTAGAGAAAGAAAGCTGAAGCTTTAATAAATACTTTCACAAAGCCAGTGGGCTCTATTTTATAAGCCAAGGTAGAAATAAGAGAATTGTTCTCCCTACAAAACCTCAAGGATCTATAGCCTTGCTTGCCAGGTTGAACATCCATAGTCAATTTTTTTTTTTTTTTAAAGATTTATTTATTTCTCTTCCCCCCCCCCCCCCCCCCGACCCTGGTTGTCTGTTCTCTGTGTCTATTTGCTGCGTCTTCTTCTTTGTCCACTTCTGTTGTTGTCAGCGGCACGGGAATCTGTGTTTCTTTTTGTTGCATCATCTTGTTGTGTCAGCTCTCCGTGTGTGTGCTGCGCCATTCCTGGACAGGCTGCACTTTCTTTCTCCCTGGGTGGCTCTCCTTACAGGGCGCACTCCTTGCGCGTGGGCTCCCCTACGCGGGGACACCCCTGCGTGGCAGGGCACTCTTTGCGCGCATCAGCACTGCCCGTGGGCCAGCTCCACATGGGTCAAGGAGGCCCGGGGTTTGAACCACAGACCTCCCATGTGGTAGACGGATGCTCTAACCACTGGGCCAAGTCCGCCGCCCATGGTCAACTTCAACACACACATTAACATGTCATCTGTATGATCCTCAGTAGAGGGTTGGAACTCATAACCAACCTCTGGTCCCTCTTTGAAGTCTTATGTTATCTTCCCCACGAATCCTGAGATGTGATACCACTGAAACCCCAGTCTCATCACTGCTCAGTGTGATGCCATAACCTAGTGGACAACTTGGGAGTAGGGAACAAGAAGGAAGAAAGTTCAAGAAAAAACCTGGCCTGTGAATCCCCACATTCATTCACTCCATCTCCATAAATTTAAGGGCCTTTATTAACAAATTTGCAGAAGTGAGTATAGTGTTTTTAGAATCTCTTCCTGCAATCTGCTTCATTAAACTGTTTACCCTGTGCATAGTGAGTCATAATATTGAGTCAAAATTACATTAAAGTTATGATTTCTAATTTCAAAATATTTGAAGGTTTATAAATTCACTCTTGGAGTTGATATAGTTGTTTTTCCACCAGAAGAATCTAGTTCAAATGCTATGTTATTAGCATCTTGGAGATTATTTATACAAGAATGGAAAAGAAAAAACTAAAACATAACAGTCAAAAGTAACTTTTTTCTCTTTGAAAATTTTCCTAGTTTCAATGCAATCTCCCACCTTGCCTTGAGCCAATTGGAAACAGGACACAAGCTAAAATGCTAAAGCAGGAAGATAAAGAGAGGACTTTGCCTTAAGAAGGTACCAGAAAAGGGAGAGGTGCTAATTAATAAAGTAGCCACTCAGTGTCCAGGAATTTTTTTTTTATTTTAAAATTTTCAAACTGTGAGTTTTGCCAATATAAAGCGACATTTTTATATGATTGAACTATTAGTGAAAAATATCCTAAATCTTTATACTTAATCACAAAATCATTTTTGTGGGTTTCTGTATCATGCCTTACATTCTCAAATAGAGCAGCAAGAATCCCGAGGACACGGACAGTCCTAGTAAAGGAGAACAGACCATTATACCAGGCCCTTAATATTGATGGTTGTACTTATGAACCTTTTCTTGTGAATTTGAAACTTAGCCTGGTATATATTTGCCTAACAGTTACCTCCCAAAAGCCTCCCTGTTGCTCAAATGTGACCTCTCTCTAAGCCAGACTCAGCATATAAACATACTACCTTCTCCCCAATGTGGGGCATGACTCCCAGGGATGAGCTTCCCTGGCATGAGAAATTATTACCAAGCACTGACTAGCAAAGAATCTGGAAAAATATATTGACCAAAAGGGGGAAATATTAAATACAAATTAGTTTTTATGACTAAGAGTCTTCAAAGTGATTTGGAAGGTTATTCCAGAGTTTATACTTATGCATGTCTCAGCAGGATCTCTTTGACTGCCACAGTAAACAGTTCCTCAAACAGCAAGGCTCCTGAGGGCTCTAGAGACATCTAGACACTATAGGCACAGAATCTCAGGAAATCAGCACCCTGTCAATGGGACTTACTTCAGAATTTATGCTCCCCAATGTAACAGTTAGACTCATTTATAATTTCCCTACACATGGCTTTTCTGCCCTTTTTATTTAAACCTATATTTAGCACTATACTTGCTAAATATATGTCCCATAGACTTAAATCTTCCATCTGTTCATATGCCAGTTGAGCCCTGAATCTCAGCGAGTTGTGATACATACTCAGAGTTCATTGGACTCACCCAGGACAACTAACAAAAGGGTGATGATGGACAATGCCCATTCCAGGAAGCAGAGAGTGCCTGTAACTACCAACAATACAGTTCCATCCATCTGCCCCATGGGATCTAAGCCTTCTCTCAATCAGAGACAGGGTAGGCATCACCATCCCCAAATCCTCAAGACTGAGGAATGAAAAAACAGAAGGCTAGAAAGCAACTATGAACTAAAACAGTCATATGATTATTCTAGCAATTGAAGAACTTGTATCATTGACATAAAGGCAGTGGCCACCAGAGGTTCTGAGGTGAGGGAGATGAAAGAATAGGTGCAACATCAGGCAATTTTGGGACATTGGAATTATCGTGCATGACATTGCAATGTCAGATACAGGCCATGATACATTTTGTCAAAACCTATAAAATTGCCCAGGGCAAAATGTAAACTATAATGCGAACTATCATCCCTGGCTAGTACAGTGCTTCAATATGTGTTCATCAATTTTAACATGCTAATGAAAGATATTAATATGGGAAAGTGTGGGAGGGGTTAGCGTTGAGATATATAGGAAGCCTCCATATATATATAAAAGATTTATTTATCCCCCCCCCCCCACGCCCCCCCTTTTGCTCTCTCTGTCCATTTACTGTGTGTTATATTCTGTGCCTGTGCAGGCCAGCTTGGCTTCACCAGGTGGCCCCAGGAATTGAACCTGGATGGGAGCCCAATCACTTGAGCCACATCTGCTTCCTGGAACCCCCTATATTTTTGATGTATCAGTGATGTAATCTAAAGCTTCTTTAAAAATAAAAATAAAATACTTTATTCAAGAGAAGAATTATTTGTTTACTTCTTCCCACCGCCTACAACCTCAAGAACAGGATTAGTTCCTTTTTGTACCTCCAGCTTTAGAACAGGCTTGACTCAGTAGGAGTACAATAAATATCTAAGTTGAACTGAGTAAACATAGACTAAATGTGATACGTAATTTTTTTAAAGCTACATATCAAATAGTGTAGACTCAACTAAAGGAATAGGAAAGGATTACTACACAAATTATTCAAGATATTAAGTTGTACTTAACTGTACGTGCAAAAGTAGGCTCCATAAAGGAAAATGATAGATTTAAGGTAAAATTTAACTGAATAAGTTTTATCTTAAAATAAGCAAGGGATAATGACAAAGGGTAATATAATTAACAAGTAAAGAATGCTTATTAGATCAATAAGACTAATGGGCTAGTGAAAAAAAGATGAACAAAAGACATGAACTGGCAATACACAAAAATATATCAAATATATTGTATATCAAAAAAATATGTGTGTGGAAATAATGTTGATTCTCACCATTAGTCAAAGAAATAAAATATCTCCCCCAAAGTAGAAAAGATTATACAAATATTAAAGCACTATTAGCAAGAGTAGGATTTATATACCAATGTTGAATATAAATATAACCTTTTTAGAGTGCTAATTTGGCAATACTTTTTAAAAAAATCTTTGACCTCTGATTTCCACTTCTATGGACTTATCCTAAAGAAGTTATCATTGATGTTTACATAGATATATCTATTATTTTAATCTGATTAAATTAGCAAAAACTTGAAAACCTATAATGTTTGACCAGAAGAGATTTTAAAAATAAATATTGGTATATCTGTGAGATGGAACATTGTGTAGCAAATTTAAAAATATGTTTTTTATCATTCTAAACATGTATTGATATGGAAAAATATTGACAATATATCAAGAAATAAAATGCAGATTATAAAACTGTATAACGTTCTTATTTTTATGTTAAATTCTGCACACTTAAGCAAAGGATAAAATTCAATGTATATACCTCAAAATACTATCAGTGATTTCTTATGAGTAGGTAGGTTTATGTATGCTTTTATAGTTGTACTTTTCTGTAATTTTTCATTTTTATTACAAGCAGTAATACTATTGCTTGTACACAAATATTAAACATTTTAAATGTGATTGTACAATAGTGATTGAAATAGAAAATAAAATTAATATTTTAATGTTAATTAGGGAAGTAAATGAGCTAATATTGAGAAAATTCAAAAATACTTGTTCACACACTAGTCGCTACATTCTTTCCAAAGTAGTAGTAGAATTTTACTCACATATTCTCTTAACTGAACAATACCATGGCTCTGGAAAACTTATATCATTCTTTAAAGCTCTGTGAAAGACTGGACATTATCAGGTGACTTAGAGTTTTGCCAAATTGGATAATTTTGAACAATGCTGATTTTCTTTGCTTAAGTATGCAGATGAGCTGTTTGCTTCAAATTCTAAGGTAACTATCTCTCAAGCACTTAACTTTCTAAAACAGTTTTAGAAAGAATTTTTCCACTCTTGACATTCTGAGTCAGTTAATTCTTTGTTGTGGGGCTGCCCTGTGCGCTATAGGTGGCTTAGTAGCATCCTTGATTTCTCCCACTGAATGCCAGTAACACCCTCTAGTTGTGACCACCAAAAACGTCTCCAGGTATTGCCAAACCTCCCCCTGGGGGGGAGGGGGAGTGGGTGCAAAAATCCTCCTTGCCCTGGATTGAAAACTACTACTCTAAAAGAAACTTTGTTATTAATAGAAAAGGGATTTTCCCATTTCTTTACCTAATTTGCCTTCAATTTTCCAAATCATTCCTAATTTTGCAATACTTTTATCCAAAGATATACCTGAAATATTAATACATATGATATGGAGAGTCACATAACCTCTTTGGCCTTATATTAGAAATAAAAATTGGCCTAAAATAATAAAATGGGATTAGCATCACTTATTTAAGATGTTAAAAGGCAAGATTTTTCCAGTACAAGCTTTCCAGCAAAATTTAAAACTCAATAACATTCCATGACCACATGGTCATGGCTTTTTACAAAGCCCATATAAACATCTGCTCTGAAGTGCAGCTGAAGCAGTGTTTATTTCTTATCCACATTGAATGACTTTGCTCTGTGCTTGGTTTCCACTTGTGAGCATGATCCTTTGCAGTGTTATCATTTACTCTGGGTTTTGTTTTATTGTTTTAATTGTTATATTACTGTATTTGTATTTCTGATTTGGGGGTTTTGATATTCTTCAACTCAAAAGATTTTAAAAAGGATTTAGACAAGTGGTTGCAAACTCAAATGTCTTTAAGAACCAGAGAGATGAGTTAAGTTTGGGGAGCAGGTGGGCACATTCTATGAGCAGCTCTGCACGGTTGTGGATTATTTTGCACAAGGGCTGGCCCAGAATCCCTTTTTTTTTTTTCAAAACAAATCAGAAATCCTTATTTTATGTGAACTCTTGCTATTTTTAAGCATTCCTAGCCAATTTGAAAGAAATTTAAAAAAACACTTTGCAATTCACACAAAACATATCTGAGGGCCAGATATAGCCCACCTGGTCTGCCACACCAGCTGTTTGCCAGGAAATACATAATTTGTTTCTATGCCTGTTGGAAACCGTCCAGATTTAAACACTCAGAAATCAGATATGGTGAGCATTTTGTCAAATCAGGCTTTTGTAAACTCTTTCACCCTCTCAAAAGAAGCACCGAGGTAAAGCTCACTGATCTATCCAGCAGATGAACTAATTAATATGATTAAAAACACTTTGTACAAGTCTCACTAAATAGTAAACCTGTGGATAGTCGGTACCTCATCTCTGACATATCCAAAAGAGCATGGAAGAAGGTCACATGTAGCTCATGAAAAGGCAGACAAGCTTGAGCTTAATTTACATGTAACGCAGTCCATCTGGCTTGGCTTTATATGGAATTTTCGGGGTACTCTGTGATTAGAGGAAGCAGGGCATATTTTCTGCTAGTACATGCTAATGTTTTTCTATCCTTGATGTGATAGATAATGGAAGAAGAAACTGAGAATGGCTCTAATAGGCATGAAGTCAAAGAAATGCTGCAGCCTGGATAGAATTTTCATAAGTCTGATTCCTCTTGATACCAATTTGGTTCTGGAATTCCTTGGAAACACTTTGCAAGGAAAACTACATCTTATTGGCTATTATTAATAACCCTGTTAAACGATTATTGATATTTACATTTTGAACCTTAATCTTCGGAGAAGGAAATACATAAAATCAACAACATGGAATTTACGAGTGGAATGTTTTGACCTCAGCTGGGATTTAGCTGTATTTAAACTGTTGGTTGGGGAAGTGCCTCCATCTTCTGGCAAAAACTTGTTTCATTCTTTACAGTGAAATAATTTTTGACTGAAATAGATGGCCTTAACTAATTCTAATCACTTTTATGTAACTTACACTTGGCAATAAATGGTGATAGAAGAGCTTCCAAAGAAATTGAAATTATAAAGGCTGTAGAATTTCTAGTTAACTGTGACATATTATATGGCATGCTTGCAAGATTCCATTAATTCTAATCCAAACAATGTTTTTTTAAACAAATCAATTTTATTGATACATCTTAATAAAGCATAAATCCAACCAAAGTGTACAATTCATTATATTTTGCATAATCACAGAGTTGTGCATTCATCACTTCAGTCATTATTAGAGCATTTTCATTATTCCAATAATAATAATAAACAAAAAAGACAGAAAAAAAAACACCTCATCATCTCTAAATTTCTCTATGCTTCTGCTGCTATGCATAGCTGCTATTTGGTTTCTGTCTCTCTTGTGTTCTCCAGAGAAACAGAGTCAACAGGAGATAACTGTAAATAGTATGAGATTTTGTAAGATTCTCTCACTTGACCGTGGGGATGCACAAGTCCAGGTTCCGCAGGCAGGCTGCAAACCAAGGGCTCCTATGAAAGTACAATGAAGGTCCTAAATGTGTTTCCAGGAGACATTGGCTGTCCAAAGACAAGCTGGGAAATTCTTTCTGAAAGCTGAAATCACTTCCCTTTTTAAGGCATTTGACTGATTGGATAAAACATAACTCATTGCTGACAGCAGTCTCCCTGATTGTTATAGATGTAATCAGTTACCTATTCAGTAAAGTCACTAGTGACTAAAATCCATAAATGTCCTTGTTTTATGATTAGCCCAGTGCTTGCTTGACCAAACAACTGAGCACAATTACATGGCTGAGCTGACACATTAGACTAACCATCACACTGTCTCTCTAGTTTTTTATATTTTTATTTTGTAAAAATGTCTTATATATGCATAATTATGCATATTTATATTTCACATGAAGTTTCACTGTTATACTGTCCCATGTTACATTTTTTAGTGTCCCATCTAGTAATATACATGCCCTTAGACTTTCCCTTTCAACTACTGTCATACCCATTGTATGTTTGTTTGTAAACTGGTCTGTCTGAGGTTTTACTTTTACTTGATTAAATTATGATTAGGGCTTTGATTGGGCCACATCAGTAGGGCATTACGTCCCTGCCCACCAAGGGGCAGGGACTCACAGATAAAAGACATGGTAAAGGACAGAGTTGGGGGTTTTTGAGCCGGAGTCCAGGAAGTGAATGTACAGAAGAACATAGAGGATTAGAGACAGCTCCTTAGACATGGCAGAGGCCCCGGGGAGAGAGATAGAGCCATTCACCTGGTAGTCTACACCTGGCCTTGTGAAGAAGAGAGCAGAGCAGCTGAGCCTAGAGAGAAACGGAACCCTGGAAAGAGAGGAACCCAAGAAGCCTGAACCCTTGGCAGATGTCAGCAGTCATTTTGTCCCAACACGTGGCAATAGACTTTGGTGAGGGAAATAACTTAGCTTTATGGCCTGGTAACTGTAAGCTTCTACCCGAAATAAATACCCTTTATAAAAGCCAACTGATTTCTGGTATTTTGCATCAGCACCCCTTTGGCTGACTAATACACCCATGTAATAGCTCTGCTATTTACAAACACTATGATGTACTTTCACATTTCTCCTCATTTACAAACATTTACAAACAACCTTTTTGTCAATTCTGCACAGATTATCTCTAGGCTTCCCATTCTTTACCCTCATTCTGTTTTCAGGTGATCTATATTCTAGTTATTAACTCCATGAATTTATATAACATTTAGTCATAATAGCACAATCTTACATTATTTGTCCTTTTGTATCTGACTTCAACCCAACATAATGACTTTCAGGTTCATCCATGTTGTCATACGTTTCATGACTTCATTTCTTACTGCTGCATAATAGTCCATAATGTGTATACACCACAATTTGTTTATCTATTCTTCAGGTTATGGACACCTGGGTTGTTCCCATCTTTTGGTAATCATGAATAATACCTTATGAACATCAGTGTACAGATGTCTGTTTGTGTCACTTCTTTCAGTTCTTCTGATATACTTCGTAATGTATTGCCAGGTCACATGGCAAGTCTATATTCAACTTCCTTAGGAACTGCCAAACAGTCCTCAGCAGTGTCTGTGCCTTTTTACATTCCCACCAACAGCGAATAAGTGTTCCTGTCTCTCCACATCCTAATACTTGTAGTTTTGTCTTTTTAATACTGGCCATTCTTTTTTCTTTTTCTTTTTTATTTCTCTCCCCTTCCCTCCCCTGCCCCCAGTTTTCTCTTCTCTGTGTCTATTTGTTGCATGTTCTTCTTTGTCCGCTTCTGTTGTTGTCAGCGGCACGGGAATCTATATCTATTTTTGTTGCATCATCTTGCTGCGTCAGCTCTCTGTGTGTGCGGCACCATTCCTGGGCAGGCTGAACTTTCTTTCATGCTGGGCAGCTCTCCTTACAGGGGGCACTCCTTGTGCGTGGGGCTCCCCTATGTGGGGGACACCCCTGCATGGCATGGCACTCCTTGCACGCATCAGCACTGTGGATGGGCCAGCTCCACACGGGTCAAGGAGGCCTGGGGTTTGAACTGCAGAGCTCCCATGTGGTAGACGGGTGCCCTATCCATTGGGCCAAGTCCACTTCCCAATAGTGGCCATTCTAGTAGGTATGAAATGATATCTCATTGTAGTTTTGATTTGCATTTCCCTAATTGCTACTGATGTTGAACATTTTTTCATGTGTGTGTATTTTTTTTTTTGCCATTTCTATTTATTCTTTGGATAATTATCTATTCAAGTCATTTGCCCATTTTTTAATCAGTTCATTTGTCTTTTATTGTTGAGTTGTAGCATCTCTTTATATATCATGGGTATTAAGCCCTTATAGGATATGTGATTTCCAAATGTTTTATCCCATTTGGCTGTCTTTTCACCCTTTTGACAAAGTCCTTGAGGTTTGAGGCAGTCCCATTTATCTATTTTTGCTTTTGTTGTTCATGTGTTAAGTATAAGGTTTAGGAAATTACCACCTACCACAAGAATCTTGAAAATGTTTTCCTGCATTTTCTTCTAGGAGTTTTATGGTTGTCACTTTTATATTTAGGTCCTTGATCCATTTTGAGTTAATTTTTGTATAAGGTGTGAGATAGTGTTCCTCTTTCTTTGTTTTGGATATGGATATACATTTCTCCCAGCACCATTTGTTGAATAGACTGTTCTGGCCCAGCTGTGTAGGCTTGAGAGCCTTGTCAAAAATCACTTGACTGTAGATGTGAGGATCTATTTCTGAGTTCTTGATTCAGTTCCATTGCTCAATCTATCTTTATGCCAGTACCATGCTGTTTTTACCATGTAGCTAAATAATTTGCTTTAAAGTCAGGAAGTGAGAGTCTTCCAACTTTGTTGTTCTTTTTAAAGACATTTTGGCTAATTGGGGTCCCTTAATCTTCCAAACAAATTTGATAATTGGCTTTTCCAGATCTGTAAAAAGACTTTGGGATTTTTATTGAGATTGCATTGAATTTGTAAATCCATTTGGGTAGAATTGACATCACAATGATATTTAGTCTTCCAGTCCATGAACACAGAATGTCCTTCCATTTATTTAAGTAGTCTTTGAATTCTTTTAGCAATATTTTGTAGTTTTCTGAATACAGGTCCTTTATGTCCTTAGTTAAGTTTATTCCTAAATATATGATTCTTTATATCACTATTATGAATGGATTTTTTTCTGATTTCCTCCTCAGATTGCTCATCAGGAGTGTATAGAAACGGTATTGATTTTTGCATATTAATCTTGCATCCTGCCACTTTGCTGAACTTTGCTATTAATTCGAGTAGATTTGTTGTGGATTTTTCAGGATTTCTTAGCTATAGGATCATTTCATCAGCGAATAGCAAAACCTTTACCTCTTCCCTTCCTATTTGGGTGCCTACTATTTCTTTATCTAGACTATTGCTCTAGCTAGAACTTCTAGCACAATATTGAATAACACTGCTGACAGCGGGTATCCTTGTCTCTTTCTGATCTCAGTGGGAAAGCTTTGTCTTTCATCATTGAGTACAGTGCTACCTGTAGGTTTTTCATTTATGTAATTTACCATATTGTGAAAGCTTCCTTTCATTCCTATCCTTTAGAAAATTTTTATCAAGAAAGGATGCTGTATCTTTTCTGCATCATTGGAGAAGATTGTGTGATTTTATCTCAATTTATTAATGTGGTGTAGCATCACATTAATCAATTTTCTTGTGTTGAACCAAGCTTGCATACCTGGGATAAAACCAACTTGATCATAGTACATACTTATTTTAATGTCCTCTTTGATTCAATTTGCAATTATTTTATTGAGGATTTTTGCATCTATATTCATTAGAGAAAGAGTTTTCTTCTTTTGTAGTATCTTTATCTGGTTTTGGTATTAGGGGATTGTTGACTTCACGGAATGATTTTAGTAGCATGCTTTCTTGTTCAATTTTTTGGAAGAGCTTGAGCAAGATTGCTATTAGATCATCTTTGAATGATTGGTAGAATTCACCCATGAAGCCATCTGGCCCTGGGCTTTTCATCTTTGGAAGGGTTTTGATTACTGTCTCAGTTTTTTCACTTATGGTTGGTTTGTTGAGGTATTCTATTTCTTCTAGGGTCAGTGTTGGGGTTCATGTGTTTTTAGGAATTTGCCCATCTTGTCTACATTGTTTAGTTTTTTGGAGTATAGTTGTTTATAGTATCCTCTTTGATCTTTCTTATTTTTGCAGGGTCAGTTGTAATGTTACCCTTCTCATGTCTGGTTTTATTTGCATCTTTTCCCTTTTTTTCTTTGTCATCCTAGCTAATGGTTTGTTGATTTTGTTGATCTTCTCAAGGAACCAATTTTGATTTTGTTTGATTCTCTCTATTGTTTTTTGTTCTCATTGTTGTTCTTAATTTCATTTATTTCTGTTCTGATCTTTACTATTTCTTTCCTTTGGCTTGGTTTGGAATTAGTTTGCTGTTCTTTTTTCCAGTTCTACCAGGTGTGCAGTTAGATCTTCAGTTTTAGCTCTTTTTAAATGTAAACACTGAGGGCTATAAATTTCCTGCTCAGTACTGCCTTTGTGGCATCCCATAGGTTTTGTTATGTTGTGTTCTCATTTTCATTCCTCTCAAGATTTTGCTGATTTCTCTTGCAATTTCTTGTTTGAGCCACTATTTAAGAGTATGTTGTTTAATCTCCATTTATGTATGAATATTCCCTTTTTCCATCCAATTTTGAATTCCAGCTTAATTTTGTTATGATCAGAGAAAGTGTTTTGTGTAAGTTCACATTTTAAAATTTGAGACCTGTCTTGAGACCCAGAATATGGTCTATCCCAGTAAAGGATCCATGAGTGCTTGAGAAGAATGTATATCCTCCTGTTTTGGGGTACAATGCTCCATAAATGTCTACTAGGTCAGGTTCATTTTTCATATTAAAGCTCTCTGTTTCTTTATCTTCTGTCCAGATGTTCTATTCAATACTGAGAGTGGTGTATTAAAGTCTCCAACTATTATTGTAGAGACATCTATTTTTCCCTTCAGTTTTGCCAGTGTATGCCTCATGTATCTTGGGACACTGAGGTTAGGTGTGTAAATATGTAGTATACTTATTTCTTTTTTGTGAATTGCTCCTTTTATTAATATATACTTAATTTCTTCATCCCTTATTGTTATACTGTTTTGCTTTAATATCTCTTTTGTCTGGTATTTTGTCTGGTGGTATCACTACTCCTGCTGCTCTTTTTTTGCTTACTATTTGCATGTAATTTTTTTTCCAACTTTTCCCTTTCAACTTCATTGTGTTCTTACATCTGAGGTGAGTCTCTTGTAGACAAAATATAGATGGCTCATAATTTTTAAAGCCGTTCTATCAATCTGTATCTTTTGATTGGGGAACTCAAGCCATTCAATGTTATTACTGCAAAGGCATCAGTACATCCATTTTGCCCTTTATCTTTCTGTTGTCATATCTTAGTATTGTCTTTCTTTTTACTCTTCAATTTACCCTTTCTAACAATCTTCTTTTCTATACTCTCCTCCAAGTCTCTTGCTCTTGTTTTTTCCTTTTAGGCTGTAGCACTCACTTAAGTATCTCTTTTAATTCTGGTCTTTTGGTAACATACTCTGTTTTTGTTGGTCCTTAAAGACTCTAAACTCACCCTAATTTTTTTTAGGATTCAGAAAAAAATTTTGATATATTTTTATATATATCAATGAATATATGAAAAGCTTATATTATTTTTGAGATTACATTTTATATTCTTAATTTTCACATGCAGCTCTATTCATTTATAAACAATTTTAGAGCACATTTTTAAAAGATACATAGATCACACAAAATGTTACATTAAAAAATATAGAGGTTCCCATATACCCCACTCCCCACTCCTACCCCATTCCTCCTACATCAACAACCTCTTTCATCAATGTGGCACATTCATTGCATTTGATGAATACATTTTGGAGCACTGCTACACTGCATGGATTATAGTTTACACTCTCCCCAGTCCATTCAGCGGGTTATGGCATGATATATAATGTTCTTCATCTGTCCCTGCAATATCATTCAGGATAACTCCAAGTCTCAAAAATGCCCCCATATCACAACTCTTCTTCCCTCTCCCTGCCCTCAGCAACTCCCGTGGTCACTGTCTCCACATCACTGATACAATTTCTTCCATTGCTAGAGTCACAATAATTCTATAGTAGAATACCAGTAAGTCCAATCTAATCCATATTTTGTTCCTCCATCCTGAGGATCCTGGGAAGGTGATGTCATCTCTAAATTGAGAGGGGACTTAAAATCACATGGCTGATGGATGGGATTCTCCTGCTTGCAGTTGTAGACGCTCTCAGTTCCCTGATAAGTGGTTGACCATCCTCACCTCCCTGTTAGCTGACCTGGGTAAGTCCAAAGAACCAGAGTAGGTGTTGCAAGTCTACTGAGGCTCAGGGCCCAGCTGGCACATAAACAGTTCAGAGATTCAAGTCTCCTGAGCATACACCAACCCCAGCACCAACCACAGATTCAGTAAATGTGACAGAAGAGGTATGTGTAGAGAGGTCACATCTGAGTCCAACTCAATCACACTCAGGAGCACAGCTTCCAAAGTAAGGCCCACTGTCAAGGCACTGAACTCCAGAACCATCTGCTATGACCATATGACCTGGGTGTCCCTTAGCCCTCAGGAGCACCACTACCTGGGGCTGTATGTATTTTACCTGTCTCTGCAATCCTGCTGAGATGTGCATAAGCACGACCCCTCTGATGACCTCCCAACTCATTTTGAAGTCTCTTAGCCATATAAACTCATTTGTGTTTCCCATTTCCCCCTTTTACCCAAGGTCTTTTTCTAGTTGCATCACCAGCTGCTCACTCTAATTTTTGAAGGATGGTTTTTTTCAAATACAGAATTCTTGGTTAGCAGTTTTTCTCTTTCAGTACCTTAAATACCTCAAACCCATGTCTTCTCTCCTCCATGGTTTCTGATGAGAGGGTCCCTTGTATGTGATCCTTTGCTTTTCTCTTGATGCTTTCAGAATCCTCTTTATATCTAATATTTGTCATCCTGAATAGTAGTTTGTCTCAGAATAAATCTTATTTGGATTTATTCAGTTTGGGATGCACTGTCTTTCTTGGATACTGGTATTTTTGTCTTTCAGAGGATTGGGAAGTTTTTGGTCATTATTTCCTCAAATATTCTTCCTGCTTCTTTTCCATCCTCTTTTCCTTCTGGGACCCTGATAATGTGTCTGAGCATTTAATGTTGTCATTCAATTCCTTGAGACCCTGTTCCATTTTTTCCATTCTTTTTTTTTTTCTATTGTTCTATCTTTTCCAGTTCAGATGTTTTTTCCTCGAAATCACTAATTCTGTCTTTGAGCAATTCAAATCTGCTCTTAAGTGCCTCTAATGTATTTTTTAATGGGGTCCCAGGGATTGAACCCAGGGTCTTGTACATGGGAAGCAGGTGCTCAACCACTGAGCTATGCTTGCTCATCTAATGTATTTTTTAAAAATTTTTACTTTATTTTTCTTTATTTATTCCTCCCTCCCCCAGATGGTTTTCTCATCTGTCTGCTCATTGTTTGCTCGCCTTCTCCAGGAGGCACCAGGAAAAGGACCTGGGACCTCCCACATGAGGCAAGTGCCCAATGGCCTGAGCCACTTCCACTCCCTGCAGGCTGTGGCATCTGCTGGCTTGTGGCATCTAGTTCATTGCAGCAGGCGTAGCATCTGCTCCTCTTCTTTTAGGAGGCACTGGGATGTGAGCCCAAGACCTCCCATGTGGTAAGCAGGTGCCCAACTTGTTGAGCCACATCTGCTTCCCTCTAATGTTTTTAAAATATCATCCATCATGTCTTTCATTCCTATAAGCTCTGTTAATATTCTTTATAGGCTTTTAAATTGTTCTTTATGCTCATCCAGTGTTTCATTTTTTAATATCCTTTATTTCTTTAGTCATATTTTCCTTCAATTCTTTGAATTGATTTAGGAGATTTATGTGATTATCATTAATTGGTTGTCTTAAATCCTGTATCTCTTCAGGATATTTGGTTTGTTCCTTTTGCTGGGCCATCTCTTCCTGTTTCCCAGCATGGCTTATAAATTTTTGCTGATGTCTAGGATCTAAATATGTTGGTAAATTTACTCTGGTCAATTTCTCTCTCTTGCTTAGATTTTTTTTTTTTCCACAGCTCATCTTTGATTTTTAATTCAACTTATTTTAAGTCTTTAAAATTGTCCAGGTTAAGTTATCAAAATTAGGCCACAGACTCACTAATGAGGTACAGATTTTCTCCCAGTGGTAAAAGAGAGACCTAAAGCAGTTTTTCTCCTTGCAATTTCCTGACCAGCCAGCACATGGCACTCATCAGCGAATCTTTTCAAAAAGGTATTTCTTTTAACCTCCACCTTCTAGTGCTTCTGGTTTGGCTAGAGCTCAGATTCAAAGCAGACTCTGCTGGCTGAATTTGCTGAAGGGAAGCCCTCAGACTCACTCTCTCTTTTTCCTTGTAACAGCTGACAGGGGGGAAGACCTCTTAATCTGTCCCCCTCTCAGCTGCAGTGAGCCAGGAGTTTTATCCCAGCCTAATATCTTGGGGTAGAGGATGAGAGGCCTTCCTGGCTACTGCAGGGGTTTGGTAACT
The DNA here is from genome assembly GCF_030445035.2 of Dasypus novemcinctus. Lineage (NCBI taxonomy): Eukaryota > Metazoa > Chordata > Mammalia > Cingulata > Dasypodidae > Dasypus > Dasypus novemcinctus. Next base: position 22,786,226 of record NC_080687.1, on the reverse strand, counting down.
CATGTTTATTTGGGGGGGGGGGGGGGAGTGGATTCTTCTTCCTTCCATCCCTGAGCTTCCTGGGAATTGCACAGTTCTGTCCTGGTCTGACCCACAAAGCAGGTACATTGGACAGCTTTTGGCCCTTTTTCCATTGTTTTTGTGAGAGAGCTGAGCCCTGCCTGCCTCTTCCTAGAACTTTCAGAGTAAATGGTTTTTAACAACAACAGTTTTGCTAGTTATTTGGTAAATTACTTTATTACCATGTATGAATAACATACTTTCTTAAAGAAAGGAGTAGTCATTCTATGTGTTAGATGCTAGCCTAACTTTTTTTCTATTTATAGATAACTGTGTGATCCAATTGAAAAAAACACTAAGTAAATTCTAATGTTTTAAATAGATCCTCTTTCCCAAGAACCTTCTACCTCTTTCACACTAGTTTTAAAAACATTCACGAGTGACTGTGTGAAATATCTTGCTAATATTTATATTTCTATATTACCAACAAGATGAAGAGATAATGAAGGAACAAAATGGAGGAACAGAATTATATTAAGTCTACAATTAGGTCAGACTTCCTCAGATGAATTTATTTTCAGTCTAAAAATTTATTGAAGTATATCATCCATACATGAATATACATAAAGAATACATGTATTACAAACTTTGTGAACTTACGAAACAAACATCATAATCATAACATCACATAGAGTTCCCATATATCACCCTATCTCCAACACTTTTTGTGTTGTGTAAACATTTGTAGCAAATTGTGAAAGAAGATCATCAAAGTATTACTACTAACTATAGTCCATATCTTAAATTTAGTGTTTTCCCCTCAAACCACCTTATTATATTTTGTTCATAAATCATACAATTTAAAGTGTACAATCCATGACATTTAGCATAATCACGGAGTTGTGCATTCACTACTTCAATCCATATTAGAGCATTTTCATTACTCCAAACAAAAAAGCAATAAAACAAACCACTATCATACCCATATTTTAGTGCTGTTAATTACAAATCCTATGATGTGTTTTCACTATTTGTATTCATTTCCAAACATTTACAGACCATTGTTTTTTAATCAGTTCTGCACAGATTAAACCTCACCTCTCCCTTTTTAAACCACATTCTTTTCTCTGGTGACTTATATTCTAGCTATTAACTCCATGAGTTTGCTCATTATGTTTAGTTCATCATAGTGAAGTCGTGCAGTATTTGTCCTTTTGTATCTGGCTTGCTGCACTCAACATCATGTCCTCCAGTTTCATCCACATTGTCATGTACTTCACTACTTCATTTCTTCTTTCAGCTGAATAATATTGCATCATGTGTATAAACACATTTTGTTTATCCATTTGTCATTTGATGGACACCTGGGTTGTTTCCATCTTTTGGCAATTGTGAATAATGCTGCTGTGAACATTGGTGTGCAGATGTCTGCTCATGTCACTGCTCCCAGTTCTTCTGGGTATATACTAGTTGTGGTTTTGCAGGGTCACATGGTAATTCTACATCGAATTTCCTTAGGAACTGCCAAACAGGCTTGCACAGTGGCTGTACATTCCCACCAACAGTGAATAAGCATTCCTCTCTCTCCACATCCTCTTCAACATTTGTAGTTTTCTCTTTTGTTAATTGAGGCCATTCCTAGGTGTGAAATGATATCTTGTAGCTTTGATTTGCATTTCCCTAATAGCCCATGATGCTGAGCATCGTTTCATGTTTTTCCCCCCGTTTGCATTTCTTCTTCAGAAAAATGTCTGCTCAGGTCTTTTTTGCCCATTTTTTAATTGGGTCACTTATCTTTTTATTGAGTTGTAGGATCTCTTTGTATATTGTGGCTATTAGACCTTTGTCAGATGTTTGATTTCCAAGTGTTTTCTCCTACTGAGTAGGCTGCCTTTTTACCCTGTTGACCAAGTCCTTGAAGATGTGGAAGTACTTAATTTTGAGGAGGCCCCATTTATCTATTTTTTCTCTGGTTTCTTGTGCTTTGGGTGTAAGGTTTAAAAGACCCCCACCTACTACAAGTTTTTGTATGCGGTTTCCCTACATTATCTTCTAGGAGTTTTATGGTCCTGGTGTTTGTGTTTAGATCTTTGATCCATTTTCAGTTGATTCTCGTACATGGAGTGAGATAGGAACCCTATTTCATTCATTTGGTTATGGATATTCAATTCTCCCAATACCATTTGTTGGAGTGACTGTTCTGGCACAGTACTCAGTAGTCTTGTCAAAAGTTAGTTGACCATAGGAGCCAATGTAGCTCAGTGGTTGAATATCTGCTTTGCACATACAGGGTGCTGGGTTCAATCCTTGGTCTCTTAAAAAAATAAAGGTTGACTGTAGAGGTGAGGGTCAATTTCTGAACTCTCAATTCTATTCCATTAATCAAAGTGTCTATCTGTATGCAAATACCATGCTGTTTTGACCACTGTAGCTTTATGATATACCTCAAGGTGAGGAAGTGTGAGTCCTCCAACTTTGCTCTTCTTTTTCAGAATGTATTTTGGCTATTCGAGACTCCTTTCCCTTCCAAATAAATTTGATAATTGACTTTTCTGTTTCTGTAAAGTAGGCTGTTGGAATTTTGATTGGTATTGCATTGAATCTATAAATCAATTTGGGTAGAATTGACATCTTCATGATATTTGGTGATCCAGTCCATCAATATAGAATGTCCTTCTATTTGTTTAGGTCTTCTTTGATTTCTTTCAGCAGTGTTTTGTGGTTTTCTGAATACAGGCCATTTACATTCTTGTTAAATTAATTTCTAGATACTTGAGGGTTTTTTTGTTGTTGTTGCTATTGTGAATGGAATTTTTTCCTTGATTTCCTCCTCATTTGCTCTTATTAATGTATAGAAATGTTACTGAATTTTACCTGTTGATCTTGTATCCTGCCACTTTGTTGAATTCATTTATTAGCTCAAGTGGCTATTTTGTATATGTCTTGGGATTTTCTAAATATAGGATCATCTTCTCTGAATAGTGAGTTTTATTTACTCTTTTCCAGTTTGGATGCCTTTTTAAAAATTGTCCAATTGCTCTAACTAGAACTTCTAGCACAATGTGAGTAACAGTGGTGACAGTGGGCATCCTTGTCTTGTTCCTGGTCTTAGAGAGAAAGCTTTCAACCGCTCACCATCGAGTATGACATTGGCTGTGGGATTTTCATATATGCCCTTTATGATGTTGAGGAACTTTCCTTCCTTACCTATCTATTGAAGTGGTTTTATCATGAAAGGATGCTGGATTTTGTCAAATGCATTTTCTTTTTTTTTTTTTTAAGATTTATTATTTATTTCTCTCTCCCTCCCCTCCCCCATTGTCTGCTGTGTCCACTCACTGTGCATTCTTCTGTGTCTGCTTGCACCCTTGGCGGCACTGGGAAACTGTGTCTCTTTTTTGTTGCATCATCTTGCTGCATCAGCTCTCTGTGTGTGTGGCACCACTCCTGGGTGGGCTGTGCTTTTTTTCATGTGGGGCGGCTCTCCTTGCAGGGCGCACTCCTTTCATGTGGGTTACTCCCACACGGAGGCACCCCTGTGTGGCACAGCACTCCTTGTGCATGGCAGTTCTGCGCATGGGCCAGCTCACCTCACCGGTCAGGAGGCCCTGGACCTCGTATATGGTAGGTGGAATCTCTATCAGTTGAGCCACATCTGCTTCCTGTCAAATGCCTTTTCTGCTTCAGTTGAGATGATCATGTTGTTTCTTCACTTTAATTTGTTAATGTGGTATATTATGGTGAATTTTTTTTTAGGTTGAACCACCCTTGCATATCAGTAATAAAACCCACCTGATTGAGATGTATAATTGTTTTTATATGCTGTTGTATTTAATTTGCAAGGATTTGGTTGATAATTTTTGCATCTATGTTCATTAGAGAGTTTGGTCTGTAATTTTCTTGTAGTATCTTTTTGTGGCTTTGGTATTAATAGGATGTTGGTTTCATAAAATGTGTTGGGTAATTGGTTGGAAGTTGGGGAGGAGCTGAGGGGAAGGTGGCCTTGTCCACTCTGTGGGTTCCTGCAGAAGGATGCTGTCTGATCCTGTACGTCTCTGTCCACCGTTGACTTGGTCATTATTCCTGGAATTGGACGAAAACATGACAGGTGGGCTCCATGCCAACATGCTCAAAAATAGATTTTTGTCAGTAAAGATTTCTTGTCAAGATGTCTTGGATTGGGAAAAAAAAAAGACGTCTTGGATTTCTTAAGGAAAGACAGTGTAAATAGTTAAAGAATGTTAATAAAATTGGAACATTTGGTAATGGAATTGTGTGTGGTGTTAGAGGATTTCTGTTTGTGAAGTATATGTATTAAATAAAATTTCAGAAACTAAAAAGAAATGTGTTTGGTAATTTCCCCTCCTTTTCAATATTTGGGAAAGTTTAAACAGGATTGGTATTAATTCTTCTTGAAATGTTTGGTAGAAATCACCTGTGAAGCTCTCTGTTCCTAAACTTTGCTTGTTGGGAGATTTTTGATGATGGATTCAATCCCATTGCTTGTGATTGGTTTGCTGAGGTTCTGCATTTCTTGAGAGTCAATATAGGTTGTTTGTGCATTTCTAGGAATTTATCCATTTCATTTAGTTTGCCTAATTTATTGGCATATGATTTCTCATAATATCCTCTTACGATCCTTTTTCTTTCTGTGGGATAGATGTATTGTCCCCTTTTTCATTCCTTATTTTATTATGCATCTTCTCTCTTTTTTCTTTATTAATCTTGCTAAGAATTTGTCGATTTTATTGGTCCTCTCAAAGAACCAGCTTTTGGTTTTATTGATTCTCTCTATTGTTTTTTGTGTTCTTGATTTCATTTTTTTCTGCTCTGATCTTTACTATTTTTTTCCTTTGGCTTGGTTTGGGATTAGTTTGATGTTCTTTTCCAGTTCTGCCAGGTGTGCAGTTAGATCTCCAATTTTAGATTTCTTGTTTGGTTTTTTTTAAGATTTATTTTTATTTATTTATGCCCCCCTCCCTTATTCCCCCTGTTGTCTGCTCTCTGTGTCCATTTGCTGTGTGTTCTTCTGTGTCTGCTTGTATTCTCATTAGGCAGCTCTGGGAACTGACGTGGGACCTTCCAGAGTGGGAGAGAGGTGACTACTCTCTTGAGCCACCCCAACTCCCTGTTCTGCTATGTCTTCTTATTTTCTCTCCTCTGTGTCTCTTGTTGTGTCATCTTGCTGTGCCGGCCCTCCACATTGACCAGCACTCTTGTGCAGGGCAGCTTTCCTGCTGGGCAGCATTCCCACACAGGGGGGCACTCCTGCTTGGGGAGGCATTCCAGCATGGGCTGGCACTCCGCATGGGCCAGTTCACCTCATGGGCCAGCTTGCCCTCACCAAGAGGCCCTGGGCATTGAACCCTGGACCTCCTATATGGTAGACAGGAGCTCAATTGGTTGAGCCACATCCGTTTGCCACTTTCCTGTTTTTCATGAAAGCATTGAGGGCTATAAATTTCCCTCTCAGCACTGCCTACACTGTATCCCAAAAGTTTTGATAAGTTGAGTTCTTGTTTTCATTTGTCTCAAGATAGCTACTAGTTTTTCTTGCAATTTCTTCTTTGACACACTGATGATTTAGGAGTGTGTTGTTTAGTCTACATATATTTGCAAAATTTCCCCTTTCCTGCCTATAATTGTTTTTCAGCTTCATTCTATTATGATCAGAGAAGGTGCTTTGCATAATTTCAATCTTCTGAAATTTGAAAGCTGTGTTCTTGTCCACCATGTGATCTATCCTGGAGAAAAGTCCCTGAGCACTTGAAAAGAATATATAACTTGCTGATTTGCAGTGCAATGTTCTGTATATGTCTATCTACTTCATTTATCACACTGTTCAAGTTCTGTTTCTTTGTTGATCTTCTGTCTAGATCTGTATATTGATGTGAGTGGCATGTTGAAATCTTCAACTATTATTGTAGAGACATCTATTTCTCCTTTCAGTTTTACCTGAGTCTGCCTCATGTATTTTGGGGCACCCTGGTTAGTGTATAGATATTTATGACTGTTATTCCTTCCTGATGGATTGTCTCTTTTATTAATATATAATGGCTTTCTGCATCTCTTAGTACTTTTTTGCATTAAAAGTCTGATTTTGGGAAGCGGTCTTGGCCCAATGGATAGGGTGTCTGCCTACCACATGGGAGGTCCACGGTTCAAGCCCCAGGCCTCTTTGACCCAATTGGAGCTGGTCCTTGTGCAGTGCTGATGCACGCAAGGAGTGCCATGCCATGCAGGGGTGTCCCTGGTGTAGCAGAGCCCCACATGCAAGGAGTGTGCCCCATAAGGAGAGGCGCCCAGCATGAAAGAAAAGTACAGCCTGCCCAGGAATGGTGCTGCACACACAGAGAGCTGACACAGCAAGATGACGCAACAAAAAGAACCACAGATTCCCGGTGCTGCTGCTAAGGATAGAAGCAGTCATAGAAGAACATACAGTGACTGGACACAGAGAGTAGACAACTGGGGAGGGGAGGAGAGAGAAATAAATAAAAAATAACTTTTAAAAATAAATAAATAAATAAATAAAAGTCTGTTTTGTCTGACACCTGTATAGCTACTCCTGCTTTCTTTTGGTTACTATTTGTGTGAAATACCATTTTCCAACCTTTCACTTTCAGTCTATTTGCATCCTTGGGTCTAAAGTGAGTTTCCTGCAGACAGCATATTGATGGCTCATGGTTTCTTATCCATTCTGTATCCTATGTCTTTTGATTGGAGAGTTTAATCCATTAATATTCAATGCTATTACTGTAAAGGCATTACTTCCACCACTTTATCCTTTGGCTTTCATATATCTTTTTTTTTTTGTCCATCTTTTTATCTTTTTGGTTACCCTTTCTGATAGTCTTCACTTCTATATTGTCCTCCAAGGCTTTCTTAACTTTTTCAGGTTGCAGAACTCCCTTTAGCATTTCCTGCTGAGCTAGATTTCTGTTTACAAACTCTCTTGGTTTATCTATGAATATTTTAAACTCATCATCATATTTGAAGGACAGTTTTGCAAGGTAAAGAATTCTTCACTGGCAGTTTTTCTCTTTCGGTACCTTAATTATATCATGCCCTGCCTTCTCGCCTCCATGGTTTCTGAAGACAAATCGGCACTGTCTTATTGGATGTCCCTTGTATGTATTGTTTTGTTCTTCCCCTCTTTATTGCTTTTAGAATTTTTTCTTTATCTTTGGCACTGGCATTCTGCATATTACATATTTTGTGATAGTTCTATTTGAATTTATTCTCATTGGAATACTCTGTGCTTCCTGGACACATATATTCATGCCTTTTATGAGAGTTGGGAAAATTCAGCCATAATTTCCTCAAATACTCTTTCTGCCCCTTTGAATTCAATCCTAATATATAATACAGCCCTTCTTGATGAAATGAGAGTGGTACAGTTATGTGACTGCATACATCTGACAATTCATTAAATTGTATTCTTGAAATTATTGAATTTTATTGTATGTAAATTTACTTCAGTAAAGCTGACCACAAAAAAATACATGCATCCATTCATATATATATAGATAGAAAACACATTTGGGAATTTAGTGTTTCAGGGCTGCTGTAACAAAGAATCACAGATATGTTAGTTTAAGCAACAGAAATTTTTTGTCTTGTAGTTCTGGAGACTAGAAGTTTAAAACCAAGGTGTCGGCAGGGCCATGTTTACTCTTAAGAGGAAGAACCCATTTTATGACTCTCTCCTGGCACCTAGCATTGTCCTTTACATCTAGTAGGTACTCAGGAAAAAAGAGGAATGGAAGAATAATCAAGAGAGATGATTTTTTATAAGGGTCAAGAGCACAAAAGAGCTGCTACTGCTGGGTTTGCAGCTAGGCGGATTAGTTTCGACCATTTGTCATGGCTTTGTTTTTTGTCTAACTGTCTTATCTAATCTTGGTGATATTCTCCATGAGGCCACATTCAACAGAAGAGCTTCTGCAAAACACAGTTCCATAGTGAGGGTAAACTTTCTTTTTATAAGCTGCAGTTGTTGCAGCTGCTGCTCTTACACCCACATCTTTGGCTCATTACGCTTTCATTCATGTTTTAGGATCTTCACTAAGTCCTTAAACCATCTATAGTTAATTTAGGTCAACTTGGAACTTCTGGTGTTCCTCCTCAAGTATTTGTTGAGAAAAGATTCTGAGGATATGACTTAACCTGTGATTCCATTTTCTCTATTTAGTAGTTTCATTTATTTTGATTTGGAGACATCATCCCTGTTTTGAGGACAAGTCTGCATGATCATGACTCATGACATTTTGATCTCTTCTTGGGATATGAGGGTCAGACCAAGTTCATATTCTTTAGTTTCATCCTGCAAAGAGAAAACAAATATTAAAACAAAAAGATGACAAGTTTAACAATTTAATTTCTTTCTTGTTCCATTTTATGGCACCCATTACATTTTCTCTCTTATTATAGACATAATTTCCAACCACCTATAAATATCTATGCAAATTCATTATACATCACATGTGAAATAAATGTTTAGGGGAAAAAATCTCCAAAATGTTGTCATTGTACAGACAATTCCAGAGATCAGGTCAACTCTCTTATATTGTTGTAAATTGAAGACCAGTGAAGTAGTGACTTACCTAAGATTACATAAAATATATTAATTTTTAAAGCACTCCCACTTACATAGGAAATAAGAAAAGACAGGTGAGACGTGAAAAAGGGAAGCATTTAGGACAATGCAAATTAATGGAGAAAGTAGAGTATAGGTTATTGGGCATGTGGGGTAGGGGAATGGGGAGTTAATGCATAATGAGTGTAGGGTTTTTGTTTGGGGTGATGGGAAAGTTCTGATAATGGATGTTGGTGAGGGCAGTGCAATACTGTGAGTATAATTAATCCAACTCAACCTATGCTTGAGAGTGATTGAGATGGGAAAGTTTGTTGTATATGTTCCCACAATTTTATAAAAAAGTGACTGGAAAGAGACAACGGCAATTAAATGCAATGCTTGATCCTAGACTGGATCAAATAGTGGAGGAGAAAAGGTCCTGAAAAACATTATTGGGACACATGAAAAAATTGGAATATAGACTGTAAGCTTATGTCATTGATACATTTCTTGACCTTGATAACCATACTTTAAGGTAGTTACATAAGCAAATATCCTTATTCTTAGGAAATTTACATGGCAGTGTTAAGTTTTCAAAGATCGTAATGTATATAATCTACTCTCAAATGTTTAGAAAATAGGTATACAAATAGGTAAATTGATGATGATGGATGGATAGATGAATAATAAGGCAAATGTAGCAAAATATTAAGTTGGTGGACCTGGGTATCCTGTGTGTTTGAGAGGGACATCATGTTAGAGTTCTCTGTAATGGTTTTGTATTACTTTTGTAACTGTCCTGTAGATTTGATATTATTTCAAAGTAAAATGGGAAGCATAAAATATTATAATGTAAGCATATGTAAGCTCTGTGAGGACATGAACCAAATCTATCTTGTTCATCTTTATATTCCAAACTCTTGTCATCGTTCCAGACACATAGTAGGTACTCAATAAGTATTTAAGTTGTTACTTAATAAAAATATAAAATAGAGAAATAACTTAGCCACCACTTCAGTTGCTTTTGTTCATATGAGTTGACTGTATATAAAATAGAAAATTTTATCTGTCATCCTCAAAATACCAATTCATTGTTATAGTTTGATAATATAAAATAGAAACGTGATAGGGGAAAATGCAAAGTAAGCCAAGATAAATCTGAAGTTCTTTATATATATTTTCTCTACATTTTAAATGAGTTTCTAAAGAGACTTCAGTTTTTATCTCTATGTAGGAAACAGAACTTAAACCTCAAAATCTACAAAATAGAGAGGAAACAAAGGTAACAATAATGACCTGAAATTACAATAGATAGAAAATAGAAGTGCATACATTGCAGAGTCTTCTTTCACGGAAAAAAGGAGGATATATTTTAAAAATAAGTTCCTACTAAATATGAGAGGACTAAATTTTCCTTTTGCCAAAGTCAATTTGAGATGCCCTATAGATGAGAAAACTCTTTAGAAAATATAATAAGGAAGGATTACATGTTTAAGGTGCTTAAGGGGGGGGGGCGGATCTGGTACAGGGACAAGTTTCTAGGGAGTGTGGGAGTGCTCATTTTGTCATAGTGTGTTATATCATTGGGTAGAGACCCATACAATGAGTGTGAAGGTGTACACACATCCTGGGGAGCCCTGATGTTCCCAAATAGAGGGAATTGTGTCTCTCAAGATAATTGGTGGCTCCCAGTTAGTTAGGGCAATCTAGTATGTCAAGCCCTCAGCATTGTTGCAGTATCTGTAAATCAGGTCCCTCAAGTAGTGAAGATTAAAATGTCACTGTGGGCCCTGAGGGGAGGAGGAGAGAGGTATAGAATAGATGGAGCAGGGCAACTGGGGAGCAATGGAAGTGCTCCATAAGATCATGCAATGATAGATATAGGACATGTTAACTTACACCAAAAGTGTATAAAAGTCGATAAGCAAAAATGTAAACCATAATGTAAAATATAAGTTAATAATTTAGAAATTTGTACAGTCTAAAAATATAAACCATAATATAAACCAAAATGGAACCCTGTTTGATAGCTATGTTTCAAAATCTGTACATCGGCTGCAGCAAATATAATGTGAACATGTAAAGAGATCATTGCTGGGGAAAAGGGAAAAGGGTTTGATGTTGGCTATATGGGAGTCCCTATATTGTGTATGTGAATTACTGTGATCTAAAACTTTTTTGAAGACAAAATTAAAAATTCGAAAAAAAAAACAAGGATGTAGACACTGAGGAAGAAATGAAAGAAAGTGCCTTGCCACTGTACATACAGGGCAACACCTATTACAGTGATGAAAGGCAAAATGTTTGAAACAAAGCTTTATAATATTTTTCATTTTATTAATATACCAATTTACTTTTTCTTTATTTTGGTATTTCTAAATTAGTATGTATTCTATTTCTTAACTTTAAACCCATCACTATATTTCAATTTCCTATTAATTGAATTTGGCAATATATTAGGCTTCATTGTTGAAGAAGATTTGAATCACAGAAAGGTTAAACTATGGCAGGGAAGGAACACTGGTGTGGGAGTTATTGATGGGGGGCACATGAGGGGGGGGGGAGTGTCCAGGGCATGTATACAGGGGACATAAAATGTTCTGATATATGTTGGGTATTTTTATAGTAACAGTTACAAACATCAACTGAGGGAGTGCTGAGTTCCTAACCAGGGGAGTTCTGTCACATTCCCCAATGCAACAATAATAATCCCCCAAGTGCAACAGCAAAGACCAACAAGGAAGGCTGGTCCAATAATGAGCCCTTGATACTAATGACTATGCTTATGAGCCTGTGTGCCTGAAATATTCACTAGGCTTAGAGCTGTAGGGTGCCTAAAAGTTACCTCCTGAGAGCCTCCATGTTGCTCAAATGTGGCCACCCTCCAAGCCAAACTCAGCCTGTAAATGCATTACCTTCCCCCCAGCGTGGGACATGGCTCCTGGGGATGAGCCTCCCTAGCACCAAGGGATTGCTACCAATCACTAGCTGGAGATGCAACTAGAAAGAGACCTTGAATAAAAGGGTCAACTCAGGCCAGCAGAATATCTCAGCCTACATATTGGATCAAATGTTAAAAACTGCTTTTTGAACTTGAATAAAAGGGGGAAATGGCAAAGACAAATGAGTTTATATGGCTAAGAGTCTTCCAAAAAGAGTCGGGAGGTCATCAGAAGGGTCATACTTACGCACACCTCAGCAGGACCCCAGAGAGAGCCAAAGTAGATACAAGCCTAGGTGCAGGTTCTCCTGAAGGCTATGGAGATCCACAGGATATATGGTCATGGCAGATGGATTTGGAGTTCTGTGCCATGTCAGAGGGCCCTATTTTGGAATTTGTGCTCCTGAGTGTGATGGAGCTGGAGTCAGATGTGACCTTTCTACACTTGCCTCTTGTCACTTTTACTGAACCTGTGGTTGGTGCTAGGGATGGTGCATACTCAGGGGCTTGAATCTCTGAACTTCCCATGCACCACCTGGGCCCTGAACCTCAGCAGCGTTGCAACTCCTACTCTCTGGTTCATTGTACTCATCCAGGTCAGCTAACAGGGAGGTGAAGATGGTCAAACACCACACCAGGGAATCAAGAGTGCCAACAACTGTAAGCAGAGGAATTGCATCCATCATCCAGGTGGAATCTAAGCCCCCTCTTGATCTAGAAGTGGAGTGGACATCACCATCCCAGAGTCCACAGAATGGAGGAATAAAATATGGATTAGAGTAGACTTATTGATAATCTACTATAAAACTATTGTGACTAGTAATAGAAGAAATTGTAGCATTGAGGTTGAGAAAGTGACCATAGTAGTTGCTGAGGGCAGGGAGAGGGAAGAAGAGATGTGATATGGGGGCATTTTTTGGGAATTTGAGTTGTCCTAAATGATATTGCAGGGTCAGCTGCTGGATTTATATATCCTGCCTTAACCTACTGAATGTACTGGGGGAGAGTGTGAACTACAGGGTAAACTATTACCTATGTGGTGCAGCAGTGCTCCAAAATGTGTTCACTGAGTGTGATGAGTGTGCCACAATGATGCAGGAGGTTGTTGGTGTGGGAGGAGTGGGGTGGAGGGGTGGGGGGTATACAGGAACCTCTTATATTTTTTAATGTAGCATTTTTTGAGTGTGATGTATATATCTTTAAAAAAATACAATTTACAAAAATGATGGGGTGGGGGGATGGGGAGTGAGGTATATGGGAACCTTTATGTTTTTTATGGGTTTTTTAAAATGTTTTTTAATGTAATGTTCTTTGTGATCTAATAACTTTAATTAAAAAGTGTAAAAAAAAAAGATTAGCTCTAGAATGGCAAAGACACTGAAGAAATCAGGATTAGCTCTATATTAGTAAGGGAGAACTATAGACAAACAATGGTGGTAGGGGGTGATAGGAGTTTGGGAAGTAGCTAATTACCTAGGATTTGGAAACAGAACCTGAAGGAAAGCTATACTATAGATAATTCCTGTGTGGTGTAGTCTGTTTGCTCCATTCACCTCTGTGAACTACAGGATATTCAACTAGACTGGTGGGAAGAAGTAGATCTGAGGGAAGAGATGTAGAGACTCTTAACGGAATATACAGTATTTGAAAAGTGAGTAATGAGAGGTCTTATTCAGCAATATCCTGCAAGTAACAAGGATATGCATCTTTATCAATGAACTATCCTGGTGAAAATATTTTTTACCAGAAAGTTAGGTTTAGGGGTATCTTCCAAGATATTAACTTATAGAAGTATTATTAAATATCAACTAAAGAAATGTGTTGAAAACAAGCTATGGGCCTATAAGAAAATAGGTCAGCCCCTTTCAAATCAAACTTTTTCAGAAGGCAATAGAGGAAAATCTCCATGAGAAACAGAGAAGCCACAGCTGATAACCCTGGTTTTGTCACCCACCCCTTGGGCCATTCTCACCAATAAGAACTGTCATCATGTGAAAAACTCAGGCCTTACCTGGCTGAGTTCCTTGGGATTCCATTTTCTTTACTTTTTTTCCCTTATTCTACTTGGTCTTCCAAGGTGATTTCATTTATGCATGCCTTCAATGATCACTTCTCTGCAGATGATCCCCAAACTTATGTTTCACCTGAGAGAGTGCTCCAGAATTCCAGTGGTTTGCTAACTTAATATTGTAGCTGTACCATGCATATAAAACAATGCAATACAATACAATACCATAGCATACAATATATGGGATACAACTGATTTGACTGCATTACTCTTCCAATGTTTCTTTTTCTACTGCATAAAGTTTAGGATAACTTTGTCAAAATAAAAAGTAAAATGTATAATTTTGGTTGAATTTGCTTTAAGCCTACAAATAAATTTGGAAAAGGTTGGCATTTTTAATATTCAGCTTTTCCAGCCAGGAACCAAGGGGGTATATGTCCTATATATGCAAATTTTCCTTTAACGCTCAATAAATTTTGTGATTTTCTTCACTTGAATCATGAGCACTTCTCATTAGGGTCTCTGTTCCCTTAGCTTTCATGGTACTATGATCTATAGCTTCCCCCCTCCAAAAATACTACTGTATCTCTAGTTTCTCTTTACTCCCATTGACTAAATAGTAATTTTTCTGTATGTTACAGAGTTGTTAATTTCCCATTATATCTATCCCCCTTCTTCCTTTTAGTAAGAAACACTCACTCTCAAGTATTAAAGAGTATATTTCCTATCCTTCTTTGCAGCCATCTGTGCCTGAGACTAATTCTGGCAAATAAAATGTGTGTGGAAGTGATAGCTTCCAGGTCTCATCATTAAAAAGAAACTGCCCCCCTTTTTCTTCCTTCCTTTTTCATTGGCTGGGACATGGCTGCAGCTGGGGCAGTGAAGTGGGAAGAAATAGAAACCCAATACTGAGCATGAAACTACTGGACTACTCACTTCTGGGTAGCTATTTCTTATTTAATCCACTATACTTTAGGGTCTCTTTGTTATAGCAACTTACCTTGATGGTTACAGGAAGTGCAAACCTTAGAGTTTGGGGCCCTCTAATCAATATCAGTGCTAGAGAGCTTTAGGAGAGTAAAAGAATCAGTATGGAATTACCCATTTTTAGACATCAGCCAAGGGCACAGAATGACTAAAATGTTTGGAGCTACCACCCATTTCATGGGAAGTGTTAGGCTTCTCATTAATTTTGATAAAAATTGGCAACTTAAACTATTTTGTAGAACAAATAGAATTTTAGTTTACACTTCTCAATTTTATTTTTCCATTCATCGTGAACAACCATAAATAATAACTGTATAGTAAAACAAACATGCAAATCATCATACAGGGCTCCCATACATCACCTCACCACCAACACCTTGCATGGTTGTAAAACATTTGTTGCAAACTATGAAAGAGCATCCTCAAAATATTACTCTTAACTATAGCCAATATCTTATATTTAGTGTATTTCCCCCAACCCACCTGTATTAGTCAGCCAAAGGGGTGGTGATGCAAAATACCAGAAATTAGTTGGCTTTTATAAAGGGTATTTATTTGGGGTAGGAGCTTACAGATACCAGGCCATAAAGCATAAGTTACTTTATCACCAAAGTCTATTTTCACATATTGGAGCAAAATGGCTGCCGATGTCTGAGAGGGTTCAGGCTTCCTGGATTCCTCTGGGTTCAGCTCCACAAAGTCAGCTGTAGATGAGGCTCTCTAGGCTTTGCCTCTCTCCACAAGGTCAGCTGTAGACTGTGAGGTGAACAGCTCTATCTCTCTCCCTGGGGCTCTAGCTTAAGGTTTCAGCATCAAACTCCAACATCAAAATTTCAACATCAAAAACCCCTCAACTCTGTCCTTTGCCATGCCTTTTATCTGCAAGTCCCCACCCACCAAGGGGCGGGTACTTAACACCTAACTGACATAAGAGTAAAGTAAAGCTCTGAATCCAGTATAATCTCACATGCCTAGAGGAAAAGACCAGTTTACAAACATAATCCAATATTTCTTTTTGGAATTCATCAATATTATCAAACTGCTACACCACTCAATTATCAACACCCTCTGTTAGTATTATATATTTGTTATAGGACATGAGAGAATGTTCTCATATTTGTTGTTAACCACGGTCCATCTTCCACCAAAGGATTCATTGTGTTATATAGGCCCACGCTTTGTTCAATCCATTCAAAGTGTATACTCAATGGCTCTCATTTTCATTACAGATTTGTGCTGGCATCTCCTCAGTCATTTTTAGGATGTTTTCATTATTCCAAAAGGAAAAATCTCCCTTATACACCCCTATAGTTGTCTCTTAGAATTGATATCTTGTTTGCCATTGCTGCAAAAATATTACAATATTATTGTTAACTATGATCCATAAGGTACATTAGTTGTAATTGCCTATACAAATCACTGTATTTTCAACACTTGGTAAAAGAACATTCTTATATTTGTACTATTAACCATGATTTTCATCTACCACTGATATCACTATTACACAGTCCCTATGTTATCCTCTAGCTTCATTTCAATTGATATTTAAGCCCCTAGACTACCCCTTTCAGCCACAATTTATATTAAATCAGCAGTGTTATATTCACTATAACGTGTTACCATCAACTGTTTTCATTTCCAAACTTTTACAATCAAACTTATTAAAAATTCTACGTACATTAAGCTTCGGCTTCCATTCTCAACCCACATTCTATCTCCTAGTAACCTGTACTCTAGAGTTTACCTCTATGAGTTTACTAGTATTTAGTTCATACTAGTGAGACCACACACTATTTGTCCTTTTATGCCTGGCTTATTTCACTCAGTATAAAAGTCCACAGGGTTCATCCATGACATCATATGCATCCCAAGCTCATTTCTTCTTACAGCTGAATAGTATTCTACTATACATCTCTACCACATTTTGTTTATCCGTTTATTGGTTGCTGGACACACTTGCGTTGTTTCCGTATTTTAACAATTGTGAATAATGCTGTTACGAACATTAGTATGCAAATGTCGGTTCACATCTTTGCTTTCAGTTCTGAATTTATTCCTAATAACAGGATTGCTGAATTCTACAGAAGTTCTATATTCAGCTTCTTGAGGTGCTGCCAAACTCTTACACCATTCTACATTCCGGCCAACAGTGAAGGATTGTTTCTATTTCTCCCTGTCCTCTCCAACACTTGTAGTTCTTTTTTAAATGGTCATTTTATAAAGGGTGAAATGATATCTCATTGTAGTTTTGATCTGCATTTCCCTAGTAACTAGTGGTGGTGAACATTTTTTCATTTGCTTTTTTGGCCATTTGTATTTCCTTTTTAGAAAAATGTCTATTCAAGTCTTTGGCCCATTTTTAATTAGCTAATTGTCCTTATCATTAAGTTGTATGATATTTTTATATAGCATAGATATCAAATCTTTATTGGGTATGTGGTTTCCAAATATTTTTTCTCCCATTGACTGGACTGCCTTTTTACTTTCTTGATAGTCTTTCGAAAAACAAAAGTATTTAATTTTGAGGAGGTCCCATTTATCTATATTTTTCTTTTATTACTCGTACTTTGGGTGTAAAGTTTAAGAAACCACCACCAACCTCAAGATATTGAAAGATGTTTCCCTACAATTTCTTCTGGGAGTTTTATGGTTCTGGCTTTTATGTTTAGGTCCTTGATCCATTTTGAATTAATTTTTGTACAATGTATGAGATACAGGTCCCCTTTCTTTCTTTTGGATGTGGATATCCAGTTCTTCCAGTACCATTTGTTGAACAGAATGTCTAGCCCAGCTGGATGGGCTCAACAGATTTATCAAAAATCACTTGACCCGGGGAATGGGTGTAGCTTAAGCAGTTGGGCTCCCACCTCCCACATGAAAGGTGATTTGGTTCCTGGTGCCTCCTAAAGAAGACAAATTGACACAGACTACACACAACAAACAGACACAGAGAGCAGACAGTGACTACAAACAATGAGGTGGGAGAGAAAGAAATCTTTTTTTAAAAAAGTCTTAAATCACTTGGGGAAGCGAATGTGGCTCAAGCAATTGAGCACCTCTCTCCCACATGGGAGGTCCCAAGTTCAGTTCCCAGTGCCTCTTTTTTTTTTTTTTTAATTTCTCTTCCCTCCCCCCGCCCCCAGTTGCCTGCTCTCTGTCCATTCACTGTGTGTTCTTCTGTGACTGCTTCTATCCTTATCACCAGCACCAGGAATCTGTGTCTTTTTTTGTTGCATCATCTTGTTGTGTCAGCTCTGCATGTGTGTGGCACCATTCTTGGGCAGACTGCACTTTCTTTTGCACTGGGTGACTCTCCTTGAGGGGCATAATCCTTGCGCATGGGGCTCCCCTACGTGGGCGTCACCCCTGCATGGCAGGGCACTCCTTGTGTGCATCAGCACTATGCATGGGCCAGGTGCACACAGGTGAGGGAGACGCGGGGTTTGAACCGCGGACCTCCCATGTGGTAGGTGGATGCCCTATGCGTCGGGCCAAGTCCGCTTCCCCCCAGTGCCTCTTAAAGAAGACAAGCAAGATGGCAAGCTGGTACGACAGGCTGGCACAGCGAGCTGATGCAACAAGATGATGCAATAAGGAAACACAAAGAGAAAATACAATGAGAGATACAGCAAAGCAGGGAACAGAGGTAGCTCAAGCAATTGAGCACCTCTGTTGGGAGGTCCCTGGTTCAGTTGCCCATACCTCCTAAAGAGAAGACAAGCAGACTCAGCACACAACGAATGAATACAGAGAACAGACAGTGAGCACAAACAACAGTGGGTGGGTGGGGCAGGGAATAAATTTTTTAAAAAATCACTTAACCATAAATGTGAGGATCTATTTCTGAACTCTCAATTCTATTCCATTGATCAACATATCTATCTTTGTGCGAGTACCATGCTGGGTTTTTCATTCTGTTCTTTTTTTTTAACCACTGTAGCTAAGTAATATACTTTAAAGCCTGGAAGTACAAGTCCTCCAAGTTTGTTTGTGTTTAAGAAGGTACAGGGGATTGAACTTTGAACCTGGGACCTCATACATGCAAAGCAGGTGCACAAGCACTGAGCTACACCTGCTCCCTGTGCTTCTTTTTAAAAGATATTTTTGGCTATTTGGGGATCCTTACTCTTCCAAATAAATTTGATAATTGGCTTTTCCATTTCTGCAAAGAAATCTGTCGAACTTTTGATTGGGATTGCATTGTGAGTAGAATTGACATCTTAATCATATTTAGCCTTCCAATCCATGTACATGGAATGTCCTTCCATTTATATAGGTTGTCTTTGATTTCTTTTAGCAATATTTTGTAGTTTTCTGAATACAAGCCCTTTATGTCCTTGGTTAGGTTTATTCCTAAATATTTGATTCTTTTAGTTGCTATTGTAAATGGTATTTTTTTCCTGACTTCTTCCTCAGATTGCTCATCAGTAGTGTATAGAAATGGTACTGCTGTGAGTATTAATCGCATATGCTGCCACTTTGCTGAACTTTTTTATTAGCTCTAGTAACTTTGTTGTGGACTTCTCAGGATTTTCTAGGCATAGGATCATGTCATCAGCAAGTAGCGAGTTTTACTTCTTCCTTTCTTATTTGGGTGAGTTTTATTTCTTTTTCTTGCCTAATTGCTGTAGCTAGAACTTCTAAGTTGATATTGAATAACAATGGTGACAGTGGGGAGCCTTGTCTCATTCCCAATCTCAGTGGGAAAGCAGAGATTGAGTTATGTTGAGAGTTTCATCACTGATTAAACAGTTGCATCTCCTCTCCCCTACCTCTGCAGGGGTTGTGAAGGCTGTGTTGCTTCCTCATTCCTCTCATTCTTTCCCAGTCCTTCTCAACATCAAGCTTACAGGTCCGTTCAAAACTGGTTAACAAAGACATGGGACTGGCCTGCTCAGTTTATCTGCTCCAGAGAGCAGTGATTTTTCGGGGGTTTATAGGAGAAACTGAACTTGCTTTCCCCTGGGAATGGCAGGTAGAAGGGCAGGGTTATAGGGGTGTACAGATGTGTATGTGTGGAGGGGTGGTGTGTGGAGAGGCAGTACTGGCTTGGGCTTGGGGGGGGGGGGACATATAAGGGACGGGACATCCAGAGTCTGGTGTAGGGAGGTGCTAGAACTGAAGAGTTAGTTCAACTAGAGTTCTAGTTACCTATTTGATGACACCTGCCTCTGGACCAAAGACAATCTGATTTCAAAATTGAGGTGGACAGTGGGGAAGGTGGGAGATGGGGGTATGTTCACGAGCAATTTAATTATTTATGCCTAGGACTCCATCTGGTGGCTGCCCTTTTATTCCAAACTCCAAGTCAAGTGTACTTTACTTGCATTTCATCCGTGCATTTAGAAGAGTGCCTGGCAGAATGAAGGGACTTAATAAATATTTGTGGCAATGAATGAAGCATTTCTGTAGACACTATTTACTAAGCATATTGAAGTTACAAAGAGAGCAGAGTTCAATTTCTACCAACAAGGGAGGCAATTTATATGTTCAGTTAACCAACTTGTCGTTCTTAACCAGCCTGGATTAAAAATACTTAGGCTATCTCCTTTTTATTATTAAAGTATTTATGGCCCTGAATCTTTCTCAGTTTTAGAAATACATGACTTTTCTTCTCAGGGTTTTCTGCCTCCTGGGATAAGTCCAAAAAATAAGCCTCCTGGAAAGAAAACCATAAAATGTTATCATCCACCAGAGGGCCTCATTTTCCACTGCCAGTGCCATACTGCCACCTTTCAGTGACGCTCTTGAAGACAATGAATCATTTCTGACCTCTCTGGCAATGAATAAAGTGACCAACAGAGCTAGTTCCCAGAGTGCAGAAGTGAGGAAAAGAAGGGCTCTCCCTGAAGGTACATTGGACTTCTACAGCAATTGTGTCATAGTGGTACAGCTATTCCACAGCACATGTGTTTAGTTCATGCACAAACTTACATTCTGAATAACACCAATACTTGCCCACGATGAAGGGGTGGTTGGGTTGGAAGAGTGCGGCAGCCTCAGCCTCACACTGAGAATGAGAACTTGCCCACCTTCCTTCCCTCCCCTCCTGACCCCTACCACCAAGACCTGGTGTTGTGCCTATGTCAGTTCAAACAATTGCTTCATTTCAGAGTGAATTCTTCTTCTGGGACCCAGGCTCTTTTTCTGCTAGCTGATCTCAGTCAGGGTCATTACAGTCCTTGGGAGATTTTCTACTAATGTGTAAACCTCAAATGCAAAGGGCTCAGAATTTCCATTTCCCCAAAAGAGTCCTGGGCTCCTAATCAAATCTGCCCAACCCCATGTCCACACCACCTCCAACCCAGGCCCCCCACCCCATCCCAACCTGGTTACGGTAGTTTTGCTTTGCATACCAAGGAGTTGAGACTTAAAGAAAGTTATGCCTAATTGGAAAAAAATAATTAAACTCTTTCTTCAGAAGAAAGTCTGTACCACTGAAGGACCATTTAGGAAATTCATTCTAGAAAAAGTTTACTTATATCCAGATAACTTTAAATCAAAGTTTAAATATAAAAAATTTTTAATCCAGTTTCTTCCATAAAAACAATTTTAAAATAAAATTTTAAGTATCCCTTCATTTGTTTTTCTCCTACCTACAATTGAGCAGATATTGACTAGGAATGTCTACAAGCTCTTCATGAATGCTCTCCGCAGAACAATCATAGAAGCCCCTTCGGTATTTTAAATGAGAATTGCTTCAGAGTTAATGACAAAGAACGATGAATTTGCACCATGAAGCAGATCCTTTTCTATGCACTGTACTTAATGTATGTTCATTTAAAATGTCTCAACCAAATAAAATGTTACTGTCTTCTATGGTTGCCCACAAGGAAATGAAATGATGTCACTTCTGCAAATGGCAAGAGTTGATGCTTTATATGTATGTTAGGGTTCTCAAGGGAAACAGGACCAACAAGAGATATCTGTAAATAGTAATAGATTTTTTAAAGAATTGTCTCATGAGACTGTGGGGATGCACAAGTCCAAATTTCATAGGGCAGGCTGCAAGCCGGTTTTTGATGAATTCCCCGAGAGAAGCTGTCTGACTGAAGTAGAGATGGGCATTCTCTTTTAACTGCTGAAGTCCTCACGTTTACTGTTAAAGCCTTCCACTGACTGGATGAGATGTCTCTCACTGTTGAATGCAATCTCCTCAGTTGATTGGAGATGTAATAAGCCTTAGATGCAATCAACTTACTGATGATTTAAATCTACAAAATGTCCTCACAGTAACAATCGGGCCAATGCTTGCTTAACCAAACAACTGGTGACACCATGACCTGGTCAAGTTGATATGTGAACTTAACCATCACAATTTGCATATAGACTCATAAGCAAAAACAACTCCAAAAAGGTTCCTGGAAAATCTGTTAGCAAATGCTTCAAACATTTTAAAATTGCATTCATACATATTTTAGGAAAGACAAATCCAGTGAAGATCACAACAGAGTAGGAATATAAAGCCATTTTATACTAATTTAAAAGGACTGAAATCATACAGAATACTGGGACTGAATCCTGTACCCACAAGACATGTTCAAGTCTTAATCTGCATTACTGTGGATGTGAACCTATTTGTAAATAGTGCCTTTGAATATGTTAAGGTAAGTAAGGGTGTAGACTCATTTGTGAATAGGATCTCCTAAGATCTTATTTGGTTGTGACCAAACTGATGAGGGTGGATCTTGAACTGTGTAACTAAGTGCCTTAAGAGAGGAAATATGGATGCAGTGAGAAGTCAGAGCCACAGTAGAAAAACAAGGCCATCACCATGTGACCGAGGACTGCCAGCACCAGAACTCCACTGGCAGGGAAAGCATGACCTTGCTAGCGTCTTGACTTTGGATTTCTAGTCAACAAATGGTGAGCAATACATTCCTATTGTTAAAACCAACCCATTTGGTAGTATTTGTCATAGCAGCTCTGGCAAACTAAGACAAAATAAGTTCTGGGGGCACATAGAATTAAGCTAGAAATCAGTAACAAAAAGATGAGTAGAAAATCCCTATATTTCAGCACTAATATATTTCTAAGTAATCTTGGGTGAAAGTTAAAATAAAAATGAAAAATTATTTTTTGAAGTGAATGGTACAGGAAAATTGATATTTTTATGTAACATTTAAAAAGAAGAAAGGCAAAACAATCAATGACCTATGAAACAAGGTAGAAAACATCCAAAAATTAAACCCAAAGAAAGAAGGAAAAATAAAGATATGAGCAAAATGTAAAGAAATAGAAAACAAATTATAGAGAAGGTCAATAAAGCCAAAAGTTGATTCTTAGAAAAGGCAAACAAAAAGATATGTCCCTGGAAAAACTCATTTTTAAGAAAGAAGAAAGGTGAGAAAGTGCATGAAATAATTCAAAGATTACATTAGCCAACTAGTACATCTAAGAAGTAATATATCATCGTGGGTAAAATCAGGCTGTGGGTCTAAGCTGCCAG
Organism: Dasypus novemcinctus; assembly: GCF_030445035.2. Taxonomy (NCBI): domain Eukaryota; kingdom Metazoa; phylum Chordata; class Mammalia; order Cingulata; family Dasypodidae; genus Dasypus; species Dasypus novemcinctus. The sequence continues at coordinate 22,763,263 of NC_080687.1, read as the reverse complement.
AGTTCAAATTCTGGCATTAACATTTACCGTGTGACATTGGTTGGGATTATTAACCTCTCTGCCTCATTTTCCTTATATATAAAATAGGGATAATATATATAAAATAGTACTTGATGAGATTGCCATGAGAATTAAATTAATTAAATTAATTGAAATGTAGAAAGTGCTTAGAATAAAGCCTATCATATATCTATGTATCTATCATATAGATAATTATTAGCGGCATCATATAAGGAAAATAATCCAGAAAAGATTTGAATAAAACATCAAATGAACCAGAAGAGAGATCTAAAGGTGAGGGGAAGAAAAAAGATAGGAAACAGTGGTGAGTAATTTACCCTGAAATTAGATTAGATGCACAAATAGAGGGACTGTAATAAAAGAGCTAAAGAGTTTCAATGCTAGCTCGATTTTCAGTCTTAGCTGTGCTCTTCCGATCTATTCTGTATGTACACTACCCATTAGCAAGTCTGAGAGGTAGACAGTGGTCTTCTGGTTCACCTCTGAACTTCATACATAATTAATGGCAATTCTATTCTCCAGTTTTTCAGATGAAAAATGGTCTTTTTCCTTACTCTTTAACTCATTCAGAAAATCCCATCAGCTCTAACTGCAAGACATATACAGAATCTGATGGTATCTCACCATTTACACTGAGATCACAGTTCAGGGCACTATCATCTCTTATCTGGAGTTTTGTAATGGCCTCCTAATTGATGCCACTATTTTAACTTTTCTTCCTTTTAGTTTAGGTTCAAGATAGCAGTCATAGGGTGGGGGGTGGGGAGTGGGGTGTACAGGAACCTCTTATGTTTTTTAATGTAGCATTTTGTGTCATCTATTAACTTTAAAAACAGATAATTAAAAGGTAAAATTTTTAAAAAAAGATAGCAGTCACAGACAAACACAAGTCAAAACATCATCTTTCTCTGCTCAAAACCCTCTAAGAGCTTAGAATTTCATTCTGAGTATAAACCACAATCGCCTGCAAGGCCCTACATTACCTCCCTGACTCTGCATCTACCTTTTCCCCCTCACTTTTGTCCAGACCCCCTGGTCTCCTTGCACTTTCTCCCAAAAACCAGGCATGCGTCCTACTCAAGGTCTTTGCATTTGCAGTTTCCTCTGTTTGAGATGATCTTCTCCAAGATATCTGCCTCATAGTCTTCATGTCTTTATTAAAATAGCACTTTTTCAGTGGGGTCTGTCTTCTCCTCTCTCCAGTACTTCTCCCTACTCTGAAAAAGGAGAGAATTAAACACCCACCCTGTTTTCTAATGTAATCTGTTTCAGGGTAGCCAAATAGTTCTCATTGTGAAAACAAACAAAATATTATTTAGTAAGGATATATGCCATACCATACTGAAAAAAGAATGATGGACATAGAAAATCATCATTTTACAGCCCCTAATGAAATAATTGATTCTGATAACACTTATCAATGAATAAGACTTGTAGTTTAAAAAATCATTGTGGAAAGCAAATTGTCACTGATCAATCTTAGTTTCACTAAAATTGATTTAAGTAAATGTTTGTGATTCCTGAACTATTCTTGATATATTCAGCCAAGCCTCTACAGCTAACTTCCATTTACCAGATATACAGGGGATAAACCAACAAGTTAAGTGAATAATAAGTAAGCAAAAAGACAAAACCCAAAATGTGTAATATTGTTCAGGATTACAGACCCGATGTCTCCAGCAAGTCAATGGCAGGAAATAAAAAGGGAATGAGGACTACTCTAGATTAAATGAGTTAAGAGACAAAACAACCAAATATCCTGCATGGATCTTGTTTGGATCCTGATTTGAAAGAAATAACTTCAGAAAGATATTTTTAGGCCAATTGGAGAAATATAATTATAGATGCAGTGTTAGATAGTAACTAAGAAATGCTGCTAACTTTGTTAGGCATTACAGTGGTATTGTGTTTATATACAAACATATCTAAATGTTTGAGATACGTATTCAGTTATTTATGGCTGCAATGACATGATGTCCTGGATTTGGTTCAACATAGAAAAAAGAAATAGAAAGATAGTAAATAGATGAAGCAAAGTTGGGAAAATATTGATAGTTGTTTAATCACATGATTGATATATAATACATTGTACTATTCACTGTATTTTTTTCTTTTTTATATAACTTAATGTTTTATAAGATGCATAGATTACATAAATGTTACATAAAAAGTATAGGGGATTCTCATATGCCCTGCTCCCTACTCCTCACACATTTTCCCACATTAACAACATCCTTCATCAGTGTGGGACATTTGTTACAATTGATGAACACATTTTGGAGCATTGCCACTAAGTATGGATTATATTGTAGTTTAGAGTTTCTCCTCCACAATTTTGTAAGTTATGACAAGATATACAATGTCCTGTATTGGTCATTGCAATGTCATTCAGGACAATTCCCAAGTCCCAAAAATACCCCCAAATTACACCTATTTTTCCCTCTCCCTCCTCTCAGAACCTCCAGTGGCCCCTGCCTCCACATCAATGATAAAAGTTATTCCATTGCTAGAACCACAATAAGTCTATAGTAGAATAACATAAGTCTACTCTAATCCATCATTCATTCCCCAATCCTGAGGATTCTGGAATGATGATGGCCATTCCACCTCTAAATTAGATCCCATGGGGCAGATGGATTGGATTATCTTGTTGCAGTTACAGACTCTCTGTTCCTTGGGATGGTCATTGTCCATCATCATCTCCTTGTTAATTGTCCTGGGTGAGTCCAATGAACTGGAGAGTAGGTGTTGCAACTCTGTTGAGGTTCAGGATTCAATTAGCACGTGGACAGCCCAAAGATTTAAATCTCTTGGATATGCACCTATCAACTTTAATATTAGCTATAGGTTCAAATAGAAGAGGCAGAAGAGCCATGTGTAGGGAAACCACAACTGCGTCCAACTCTAACACACTGGGGGGCATAAATTCCAATGTAGGGCTCACTGGCAGGGTGCAAACTCCTGAGCTATCTTTCCTGCCTAGTGTCTGGTTGTCTCCAGAGCCCTCAGGAGCCCCACTATTTGAGGTAATATTTACTTTGGCAGTCAATGAGAGTCTGCTGAGATGTGCATAAGCATAACCTCTGGAATGGCCTACCAATTCACTTTGAAATCTCTTGGCCATATAGACTTGTTTGTCTTTATCCTTTCCCCCTTTTGGTCAAAGTCTTTTTCCATTTGCATTGCTAGTTGGTGCTTAGTAGTAATCCCTCAGTGGCAGGGAGGCTTATCCCTGGGAGTTATGTCCCATGCTGTGGAGAAGGTGATGCATTTTTATGCTGGGTTTGGCTTAGAGAGAGGCCACAATTGAGCAACAAGGAGGCTCTCAGGAGGTAGCTCTTAGGCATCCTATAATATTAGGCTAAGTTTCAATTTCAAAAGTAAAAGTTCATAAGTACAGTCATCAGTATCAAGGGCCTGTCAATGATCTGTCTTCCTTTACTAGTCACTACCTCTGTACTTGTGGGATTCTTGCTGTCCTGTTAAAGAACTCCCTAGAAATGAGAATTTGATATTCTTTCAGTTATTGTGTGACTCTCCACTCACTATGACAATGCCCCATGAACACTTGAACACATTCATATGCCTTATAATTATGCCTCAGGTGAACCTCCTCCGATGCACAAGCTTCAAAGAAGCTTTAGGATACAGAAAAGTCATGTACAGAATATGGAGGATTCCCATATACCCAAAATCTTCCCTCTTTTCCCTTGTCCCCTATTAAAATCTTACATGTAGATGGTACATTTGTTATAGTTGATGTGCAAATATTGAATGTTGTTACTAACCACAGTCAATGATTTACATTATGGTTTACATTTTGGACCATTCACTTTTATAAATTTTGATGAAATTTAACATGGACTGTAACCATCATTGCAAGATCATGTAGAACAATTCCAATACCCCCCAAATGCCCCTGTTCCATCTATTCTATTCCTCCCCCCACCCTCCCCTCAGGACCCATGGTAGCTTTTCAGGCTTCACTCCTTGAAAAGCAAGATTCATAGTTACTTGCAACAACACTGACTTCCCCTATCAGGCACTGCCTATGCTCTCAAGAGACTCCCACCCCTCTATTTGAGAATATAGCAGGACTCCTCAAGGATGGGAGCCCAACACCTTCCCACTCATTGTGTGGATCTCCACCCACTGATACAACACACTGTAACAAGATGAACATTTACTCCCTAGAAGCCTGCCTCAGGTATGTCCTGTCCCACATGCCCCCCAAATCCAACACCTTAAACTAGTAACCCTCCCCTGCCATATTTACCAAAAGAACACTCCCAACTTTGTAGGTTCAAAAACATATTGGCAAATCCTTAGATCATCTGCTCCTTCCCCCAACCCTCTCCCCAGTTACAGTCTAGTCCACCCTCCCCACCCTACCCCCTTACAAAACAGCATTGCCCAACCCAATAGCATCACTGCACCACTGTCATGCCCATCCATTCCACAACTACACCTTTCCACCTCATCAGAGATTTTGTCCATATAGGCATTGACTCACAACATTCTCCCTTTCTGTCTCCTGTAAATCTATCTTCCAGACTCTATTTCTGTTAGTCTGCTCAATTTGCTTAATTCACTTCAGTGAGGTCATGTAATATTTGTCCTTTGATGCCTGGCTTGCTTCACTCAACATAAAGGACTCATCTATGTTATCCCATGTGTTAATATTGCATTCCTTCTTGTGTATATTCCACAATTTGTTTATACATTCATCTGTTGACAGACATTTGGTTTGTTTCCAACTTTTGGCAATAGTGAATAAAGCCACTATGGACATTGGTGTGCATATATCTGTTCATGTCCATGCTTTCAATTCTGGGTATATACCCAGCAGTGAGATTGCTGGATCATATGGCAGTTCTATAGTTAGCTTCCTGAGAACTGCCAAACTGCTCTCCACAATGGCTGCACCATTTTACATTCACACCAGCAGTGGATAAGAATTCCCATTCCTCCACATCCTCTCCAACACTTGTTGTCCTCTGTTTTTCTTAATAGCCACCAGTCTAATGGGTGTAAGATGACAACTTATTGTAATTTTGATTTGCATTTCCCTAATAGCTAGTGATATTGAGCATCTTTTCATGTTTTTTAACCATTTGCACTTCTTCTTTGGAGAAATGTCCATTCAAATCACTTGCCCATTTTTAAAATGGGTTGTTTGTCTTTTGATTTTCAGGGCATAGGATTTCTTTACATATGCTGGATATTAGGACACTATCAGAAATGTGGTCACCAAATATTTTTTCCCATTGAGTAGGATGCCTTTTCACTTTTTTCACAATCTCCTTTGAGAGGCAAAAGTTTTTAATTTTGAGGAGGTCCCATTTATCTATTTTTAATGTCATTGCTCATGCTTTGGGTACAAAGTTTATGAAGCCATTTCCTGCTACAAGATCTCATAGATGTTTCCCTACATTATCTTCTAGGAACTTTATGGAATTGGCTCTTATATTTAGATCTTTGATCCATCTTGCTTTCATTTTTGTATAGGGTGTGAGGTGGTGGTCCTCTCTCATTCTTTTGGATATGGATATCCAGTTCTGTAAGCACCACTTGTTGAAGATGCCTTTCTCTCCCAGTTTAGTAGGCTTGATGGCCTTGTCAAATATCAGTTAACCATATATGTGAGGATCTATATCAGAACTCTCAAATCAGTTCCATTGGTCAGTATGTCTCTCCCCTTATGGTCATGGCCGATGGGGTTAACTACCAGGTCAGATGGCCCCTCTTTGGAACTGGTGTTTATGTGTGATGAATCTGGACTCAGATGGGATCTCTCTTCATAAGACTTTCATGCTAATGTGCTGGAGGTGCAGTTAGTGTCGGGGTTTAAGATATATTTAGGGGATTTGAATCTCTGGACTGACAATGTGATAGCCAGGTCCTGAGCCTCAACAGACTCCAGCACCTACAATCTGACTTATTGGGCTCACCACACTCAGCTAAGATGGAGTTGAAGAAGGACAACCACCACACCATGGAGCCTAGAGTGATTACAACTGAAAGTGAGAGGATTGCATCCAGCATCCATGTGGAATCTGAGCCTCCTCTTGACATAGAGGTGCAATGGACACAACCAATCCAATGTCCACATAGAAAAGGTGGCATTGGATTGAGAAAAGTGGACATGATGGCTGATGGGTATGGGGAAAGGCAGGAAGAGATGAGAGGTTGAGGCGTCTTTGGGACGTGGAGCTGCCCTGGATGGTGCTTCAGGGGCAATCACCAGACATTGTAAATCCTCACAGGGCCCACTGGATGGAATGGGGGAGAGTGTGGGCCATGGTGTGGACCATTGACCATGGGGTGCGGGGGTGCCCAGAGATGTACTTGCCAAATGCAATGGATATGTCATGATGATGGGAGTGAGTGTTGCTGGGGGGGGGGGAGAGGTGGGGTGGGGGTGGTAGGGTTCAATGGGACCTCATATATATATATATTTTTAATGTAATATTATTACAAAGTCAATAAAAAATAAATAAATAAATAAAAATATGTCTCTCCTTGTGCCAATACTATGCAGTTTTGACCACTGTAGCTTTGAAGTATGCTTTAAAGTCAGGTAGTGTGATTCCTCCAATTTTGTTTTTCTTTTTCAATATGTCTTTGGCTATTCAGGGCCCCTTGCCCTTCCAAATAAATTTTGTAATTAGCTTTTCCAGTTCAGTAGAAAATGCTGTTGTAATTTTTATTTGGATTGTGTTTAATCTTTGAATCAGTTTGGGTAGGACAGATGTCTTAATGATGTTTAGCCATCCAATCCTTGAACAGGGACTATTTTTCCATTTATTTAGGTATTCTTTTATTTCCTTTAACAATGTTACATAGTTTTCTACATTCAAGTCCTTTACATCTTTAGTTAAGTTCATTTCTAGGTATTTGATTCATTTAGTTGCTATTTTATTTTATTTTATTTTTTTGAAGATTCAAACCTGTTTCATTCTCTCATAAATTATAAAATACAAAGGTGGCTATTTTAATGACAAAAATCAAACAGTACTGAAAGGGGTTTGTGTCGATGGACAAAGTCAGTCAGTCCCCCTGGGTGAGGCTCGGGGAGCGGCACGGGCTGAAGCGGCCTCCTACTGCTGGGCCAGCAGCGCCGTCCTGTTAGCCTTCATCTTCTCCAGCCGCTTGGCCAGGTGGCTGTTGGTCATCTCCATCTCCTCAATCTTGTCCAGTGCGGTTCGAAGCTCTCGTTGTAGCTTCCTCTTTTCTGCTTTCAGTTCATCTTCCACTTTCTCCGCATTCTCAGCAGCAGTTTTGTATCTCAGCACCTGTCCCTCAAGCCAGCTGATGCTTTGCTCCAAGGTGGTTATATCCTGTTCTGCTTTTGAAAGCTTAAATTTGTATTCACTAATTTGTCTATTGGCATCTCTCTGCATTTCAATGAACTGCAGGTCAGAGCCCTTCTGCAGCCCTGCCGGCTCTCCCACTGGGCCATCGCTCCGGGAGCACTTCTGCCTTTCTTCCTCTAACTGCAGCTTCAGCTTCCTGACCTGTGATAGTAGCTCTTCCTTTTCACTAGCAAGTTTCCGTAGCCTTACATCTAGTGGTCCTTCTCCTGCCGACTCCAAGACCTGGGCAGCTTCCTGAGATACAACAGTGATGGCGCCAACCACTGGTTCATGACTGACATCACCGTTGGGAGTGCCATCGGGGATTATAACTAAGCCGTGTTTCTCAATAAGTTCATCTCTTTGGCGCAGGCCTTCTTTAAGTTCATCCATCTTATGCTGCAGCACGCTACACATATGCTTCTGTCTTTCTAACTCCTTTGATTTTTCTTCATTTTCTCTATAATATTCTGCCATCTGTTCTTCCTGTTCTTCAATAACATCCTTGAGGGTGTCTACCTGGTAGATCAAATTATTCTTCTCATTGTCTAACTGTGCATTGGAAACCATGGCTTTTTTGTACTTTTCTTCCACTTCAGACAAAGACTCCCGCAATTCACTTAATGAGGTATCTGGATCTATTAAGCTGCTGGTATCCCCGCTTCCTCGTCTGGATGAGTTTCCACTTAGAGGGGTTGTTGCAGAGACAGAATTTCGAGATGAAGGCCTTGTGTAAATTTCAGCATACTGCTTATCAGATTTTTCATCCAACTCTTTTTGTTGTCGTTCCAATTCTCTCATGCGTGTATCTCTTGCTTCTGCCCTAGCAGCCCGTTTTGCTGCCAGCCTTGCCTCTGCCTCTCTGGCAATATGACTTAAAGCTTCATCTTCTGCAGAAAATCGTTCTTTTACAGGTGTCCTTTTCCTTCCAGGGCCAGGAGTCCCCATCTTGTTTTCTTAGTCTTTTAATTTTGAAAAATAACTTCACTCCGTTTTCAGCCCTGTCCTGGGGCGCGGGCGGCGCCGCCCGGGGAGAGCCGGAGCGCGACTCGCCCGCGGAGTGAGGGGCGAGGGCCGCGGGTCCCCGGCCTGGCGGGACGCGGCGGCTTCCGGCGCCCTAGTTGCTATTTTAAATAGAACATTTTTCTTAATTTCCTCCTTAGATTCCTCACTATTGGTGTACAGAAATGCTACTAATTTCTGTGTGTTGATTTTATATCCTGCCACTTTCCTGAGCACATTTATCAGCTCTAGAAGCTTTTTTGTAGATTTCTCAGGAACTTTCTGTGTAGGATCATGCCATCTGCAAGAAGTGAAATTTTTACTTCTTCCTTTCCAATTTGTATGCAATTTATACCTTAATCTCACCCAAAGGCTTGAGCTAGTACTTCCAACAAAATGTTAAGAATGGGGACAGTGGGCATCTTTATCTTTTTCCAGATCTTAGAGGGAAATATTTTAGGATTTCAGCCTTGAATATGATGTTAGCTGTGGGTTTTTCATATACACCCTTCATCATGTTGAGGTAGTTTCCTTCTATTCCTCTCTTTTGAAGTGTTTTTATCAGGAAAGGGTGCTGTATTTTGTTGAATGCTTTTTCTGCAGCTATAGAGATGATCATGTGATTGTTTTCTTTCAATCTGTTTATGTATTACATTGATACATTGATCAATGTATTACATTGATACATTGATTGGTTTTCTTATGTTGAACCATCCTTGCATACCGGGGATGAAACCCTCTTGCATGGTGTATAATTTATTCGATGTGCTGTTGAATACAATTAGCAAGTATTTTGTTGAGGATTTTAGCATCTAAGCTCATTAGAGAGATTAGTCTATAGTTTTCCTTTCTCGTGGTGTCTTTGTTTGGCTTTGGTATTAAGGTGATGTTGACATCATAGAATAAGTTAGGAAATGTTCCCTCCACTTCTATTTTTTGGAAGAGTTTATGTAGAATTGGTATTAGATTTGTCTAGAATGTTCAGTAGAATTCACCTGTGAAGTGATCTGGTCCTGGGCTCTGCTTAGTTGGGAGGTTTTTGATGACTAATTCTATTTTGTTACTTGCAATTGGTCTGCTGAATTCATCAATTTCTTCTTTCATCAATGTAGTCAGCTTTGTGTGTTTCAAGAATTTGTCCATTTCCTCTAAATTATCCATATTGTTGGCACACAATTTTTAAAAGTATCTTCTTATGATACTCTTTATTTCTGTGATATCTCCTTCCTTGTTTCTTATTTTATGTATTTGCATCTTCTCTATTTTTTTCTTTGTTAGTGTAGCTAAGGGTTTGTCAATTTCATTAATCTTCTCAAAGAACTAACTTTTGGTTTTGTTCATTTTTTTCTAGTGATTTCTTATTTTCTATTTCATTTAGCTTTGCTCTAATCTTTGTTACTTCCTTCTTTCTACTTGCTTTGGGGTTAATTTGTTGTTCTTTTTCTAATTCCCCCAGGAGTGCAGTTAGGTCTTTGATTTTAGCTCTTTCTTCTTTTTTTAATGTAGGCATTTATGGCTATGAATTTCTCTCTCAGCACTGCTCTAGCTTCACCCCCTAGGTTTTGATATATTTTCTTCTCATTTTCATTCATTTCAAGATAGTTATTGAATTATTTTGCAATTTCTTCCTTGACCTTGATTGTCTAAGAGTGTGTTGTCTAACTTCCATATCTTTGTTCCTAATCTGCTTCTCTGCACCTTACTGATTTCCAGCTTTATTCCATTGTGGTCAGAGAAATTACTGTGTGTTGTTCTGTGGCCTAGCATGTGGTGGTCTATCCTGGAGAATGATCCATGTGTGCTTCAGAAGAATGTATATCCCACTGTATTTTGGTGTAATGTTCTGTATATGTCTATTAGCTCCAGATCCTCTAATGTGTTCTTCAAGATCTCTGTTTCTTTATTGATCCTCTGTTGAGATGTTCTGAGTGATGATGGTATATTAAAGTCCCACTATAGTAGTAGTAGTATTTCTCCACGTAATTTTTCCAATGCTTTCCTCATGTATTTTGAGGTGCCCCAATTAGGTGTATAAATGTTTATGATTATTCTTTCTTCTTGATATATTACCCCTCTTATTAATATGTAGTGTCCTTCTTTGTCCCTTACAATAGTTTTGCATTTAATAGTTTTGCATCTGACATTGGTATAGTTCTTTTCTGATTATTGTTTGTATATAAAATTGTTTTCTAACCATTCACTTTCAGCTTCCTTGCCTCCCTGGCTCTAAGGTGAGTTTCTTGTAGAAACATACAGATGTGTTCTATTTCTTCTCCATTCTGCCAATCTGTGTTTCTTGATTGGATGGTTTAATCCATTAACATTCAATGTTATTACTATCAAGGAATTACTTACATTAGGCATATTTTATTTAGGTTTATGTATCCCATATGTTGTTTTTATTTCTCTTTTTATCTTTTTAGTTATTCTTACACTCTTCTCCAAGTCTCTCTCTTGTGTTTTTTCATTTCAACCTGCAGAACTTCCTTTAGTATTTCTTGAAGGGCAGGTTTCTTATTGACAAACTCTCTTAATTTCTGCTTATCTCTGAATATTTTGAACTCTCTCTCATTTTTAAATGTCAGCTTTGCTGGATAGAGAACTCTTGGCTGGGAGTTTTTTCCCTTCAGCACCTTAACTATGTCAGACCTTTGCCTCCTTACCTCCATGTTTTCAGATGAGAATTCAGCACTTAATCTTTTTTTTAACTTTTTAAAAATTTTATTTGTGTATTTCTCCTCACCCCCTCATTGCTTGTACTTACTTTTTCTATTCATCTTCCTTGTTTCTTTTAGGAGGCACTGGGAACCAGACCCAGGATCTCTGATGTGGGAGGGAGGCACCCAATCACTTCATCACCTCCATTCCCTGCTGTCTTGTGTGTCTCGTGTTTTTTCTTCTTGTGCCTCTTGTGTCAGCTTGCTGTGCCTGCCCATAGTATCAGCCTGTTGTTTTGCTCATCTTCTTTAGGAGGCATTGGGATTCTCTGCTCCCTGCTTTTGTTGTGTCTTTCATTATGTTTTTTTTTTTTCTTTTTGTGTCTCTTATTGTGTTATCCTGTTGCATCAACTTGCCATGCCTGCCTGTTATGCCAGCTCATTGTCTTCTTTAGGAGGCATCAGGAATCGAACCAGGGACCTCCCATATGGTGGGCGGGAACTCAATTGCTTGAGCTACATCTGCTTCCCCAGCACTTAATCTTACCAAGCTTCCCTTGTATGTGATGGATCTCTATTCTCTTGCTGCTTTCAGAATTCTCTTTGTCTTGAGCACTGGACAATTTGACAAGTATATGTCTTGGGGTAGGCCTGTTAAGATTTATATGGTTTGCAGTGTGCTGCACTTCCTAGACATATACATCCTTGTCCTTCAATAGAGTTTGGAAATTTTTAGCCATTATTTCCTTCAACATTCATTCTGCCCCTTTTCCCTTCTCTTCTCCCTCTGGGATGCCTATAATGTATACATTTGTGCATTTCGTGTTGTCATTCAAGTCCCTAAGTCCCTGTTGGATTTTTTCTATCTTTTATCTATCTGTTTTACTATCTGTCTGATTTCAACTGTACTGTCTTCCATATCACCAATTACATTCCTCTGCCTGTTCAGATCTACTGTGCTTCCAGTGTATTTTTGATTACTTGCATTGTGCCTTTCATCACCATCAGGCCCATTATCTTTTTATGTATGTTTACAGTTTCTTCAGTATATTCCCCCAGTGTCTTCTTTTTCATATTCTTTATCTCTTCCTTCACTTCATTAAGTTGATTCATGATATTTGTTTGGATATTCTTGATTAGTTGTTCCACATTCTGCATCTTCTCCTGTTTTTTAGCTTGTTCATTAGAGTGGGTCATGTCTTCCTGCTTCTTAGTATGGCTTGGCATCTAGGCATCTGTTTATCTTGATGGGCTTATTTGGTTGGTTAGTGTCTCTACTCTCTTCGTGTACTGGTCAAGTTATTTTTTGATACTTGGTTCCTCTTATTCTCAAAGTTCTCTGTGTTCCCCTGGAAGGAAAAAAAGAATATTAGGACCAGTGAAAAGGAAAGAGATAAGAAAAGAAAAAGAATAATATTGATAATATGCAAAAAAGGTAGAAGAAGAACCACACAAGAGCTAGGAAACTAAGTAATATGAGTTTAAAAATCATTTAAAAAATACAAAGAAGTAAGAATAAAAAGAGACGAAATAGAAAAAGTAAAACGAAACAAAATAGAGAGAAAAAAATAGAATGAATTAAAAGTCCAGACAGGGAAACGGACTTTGGCCCAGTGGTTAGGGCGTCCGTCTACCATATGGGAGGTCCGCGGTTCAAACCCCGGGCCTCCTTGACCCGTGTGGAGCTGGCCATGCGCAGCGCTGATGCGCGCAAGGAGTGCCGTGCCACGCAAGGGTGTCCCCCGCGTGGGGGAGCCCCACGCGCAAGGAGTGCGCCGGTGAGGAGAGCCGCCCAGCTGAAAAGAAAGAGCAGCCTGCCCAGGAATGGCGTCGCCCACACTTTCCGTGCCGCTGACGACAACAGAAGCGGACAAAGAAACAAGACGCAGCAAATAGACACCAAGAACAGACAACCAGGGTGGGGGGGGGGGGGGAATTAAATAAATAAATAAATCTTTAAAAAATAAAAATAAAAAAAAAAAATAAATGTCCAGACAGATGAGAAGAGAATAGAAATGGGGGATAAAAGAGAGAAAAAGAAAAAATGAAGCCCAAACAAGAAGTGATAGAATGAAAGAAAAGCAACAGAAGTCAGATGACAGAAAAATGAAGGAAAGAAGAGAAATAAAGTAGGTTGAAAAAATAAGTAAAAGATTAAAAAGGAAACAAAAATAAAAGACCAAACAAGAAACAAAACAGCAACAAAGAAACAGCCCAGGATAAACAGCCTTCCCTCTTAGGCCCTTAGGGACCTACTTAGGCTACTGGTGCTCATCAATTAGTCACCCAGCAGCCTGCCCTCCACAGGTGATATATCTAGTTTTAGCAAATTAAATAAAGGGAAAAAATGGAAAAAACCATAAAACAAAATAATAGAAACTCAGTCTATAAGTTCCCTATCATAAGGTACTAAGCTGAGTGCCTTATCTCTCCTTGGATCCCTTCTCTTAGGAAGTACTTAGGACTCAAACTAGGGACCTTCTATATGCAAGGAATTCCCCCATTGTGCCACAGCAGCTCTGTAGACTAGATAGGCTTTTGGAAGTTTATCTGGCTCTTCCTGTCATGGCTTTCCTTAGGCAGTTGGACTTATAACAGTTTTCAGGGGCTGGGCTAGTTAGGTGCCTGTCTCTGCTCCCTCCCTCACCAACTTCCTCTATCCCAGGGCAGCTGGGTATGACAGCCTGCCTGAGCAGATTTCTCCCTCCCCTCTCCCCAGGACCACCTCAGTGCTGGCTGGTATCCTCCCCAAGATTTAAAGGAGGCTCAGGTGGCCAAACCCACGGAAAGGAAACCACTTTCCATCCTTTGCCAGACCCCTCTTCCTCCCAGGGAATGCTGCCTCCCACTCAACTGGCTGGCGAGAGCCAGGGGTTCCAGCGAGGCTCTTTGCCTAAAGGGTGGGGCTTACCCACGTACTGTTTCCAGCCACAGGGGAGAGCAATACGCACTTTTCCCTTGCACTCTTTATCTCTTTGTCCAATCCTGCAGCCTCCTGCTCTGTGGATTCCCAAAACAACTCACTCAGATAGGCTTTTGCCCCTTCTCTGCCATTGTTTTTTGCAAAAGAGCTGCTAGTGCCCATATACATCAATGTCATTTTCCTGGAACGTCCCTCATTGTATTTTTGAAAATAGAGAAGAACAAACAATATACTTAATTGAGAATTAGCATTCTCTTTAAAGTCAGTAACAAAACAAACTTTAATTGTGTTATTCAATGTTGTATTGTAGGTTTCTACCATGAAATAAGAGAAGAAAAGGAACTGAAAGTATACAAATTGGAGGAGACAGGACAATCTTTACTTGTAGAGGATATTATTGTATATGTAGAAATTTTATGAGAATCTACAATAAATTTTTAGAACAAATAAAAGTTCATTGAGAATATTAGATTCAAGATCAATATACAGAGGCTAACAGCTAATTAAAAATATAACAGAGAGAGCTATCAATAAAGTCTGTAGAGTACCTAGGAATAAATCTTTCCAATGATGTTTACACTTTTATGAAGTCATAAATTACTACAGAAAGTCCTAGACCAATGAAGACCTATACCATGGTCATGAATGGGAAGACTCAGTACTCTATCATTATTTTTCAAATTAATCATAAATTTAATGCATTAAATAAAAATTACAACAGAATTTTTATTTATTTTAAAGCAGCTTTTTTTCCCCACTCTAATCCATATTTTATTTCTCCATCTGAGGACCCTGGGATGACGATGTCCACTCCGCTTCTAAATCAAAAGGGGGCTTAGATCTCACATGGCTGATGGATGGAATTCTCCTGCTTGCAGCTGTAGACACTTTCAATTCCCTGGTGTGGTGGTTGACCATCCTCACCTCCCTGTTATCTGACCTGGGTAAGTCCAACAAATTGGAGAGTAGGTGTTACAACTTGCTGAGGCTCAGGGCCCAGCTGGCACATAGTCCAGAGATTCAAGTTTCCTGAGTATACACCAACCCAGTGCTAATCAAAGATTCAGTAAAAGTGACAGAGGAAGCATCAGAGGAAGCATGCATACAGAGGTCACATCTGAGTCCAACTCCATCACACTCAGGAGCACAAATTCCAAAGTGGGGCCCGCTGACAAGGCACTGAACTCCAGAGCCATCTGTCATGACCATAGGGCCTGGGTGTCTCCATAGCCCTCAGGAGCACCCCTACCTGGGGTTGTATATACTTTGGCTGTCTCTGAGATCCTGCTGAGATGTGCATAAGTGTGACCTCTCTGATGACATCCTGACTAATTTTGATGTCTCTTAGCATATAAATTCATTTGTCTTTACAATTTCCCCCTATTATTCAAGGTTTTTTTCTGTTTGCATCACCAGCTGATGCTTAGTAGTAATCCCTTGGCACCTGGGAAGCTCATCCCTGGGAGTCATGTGCTGCTGGGGGAAGATAATGCATTTACATTCTGACTTTGGCTTAGAGAGTGGCCACATGTGAGCAACATGAAGGCTCTCAGGAGTTAACTCTTAGGCACTCTTTAAAGCAGTTTTATTGAGATATATTCACATACCATATAACCTATCCAAAGTATATAATCAATGGCTTTAAGTATAATCACAATGTTGTGTATTCACAGAATTTTTTATGGACCTTGAAAAGTTGATCCTAATATTCAGACAGAAGGGCAAAGGGCTAAGAATATCCAGGATAATTTTGAAGACAAGATGAAAGGCTTGCACAAACAGATATAAAGATTTCTTAAAAAGCTAGAGTCATTTAAACAGTGTGTTATATGCCTAAGCATAAACAAATCAGTGGAAAAGAATGGCAAGTTAAATTGATTCCTATATATGTATGGAAGAGAAAATCCAAGTAGTCAATAAGCATGGGTGGTGGATTGAATTATTTGTCCACAATTTCTCCTTAGTATCTAACCTTGCCATGGTTTACTGTGGTATGCATACTTTCCCACCCCATTCAAGTTGGGCTTGGACATGTGGCTTCCTTTAGCCAAAGAAATATATGCAGAGGCCCCAGGCTGATCAAGATGGTGGATTAAAACACTTCAGGGCACTGATCCCCCACAGAACCTTTGAAAAAACAGAAATAACTGGCAGAAACATTTTTCTCAAAGCTCCAGAAAACAGTTAAAAACTTGTAGTAACAGAGTGAGTGCCAAATCAAGAAGAAGCCATCTTTAAAATGTTACAATCTTGGGGTACCCTGATGGCTCCTTCCCCATCCTCTCACCAGCTTGGTATGGAGCTGGCCAATGCTCCTGTTGCAGGTCCCTGGTCCCAGTTCCATAAGGAACAAAGTAACCCTCATGTATGCACGTAGTGGGAGATTGTACATCTGGCCCAGTCTGTCTGGTTGCAGCCTAAAGCCTGGTTACAGGCTTGCCATCCCAGAACTTACCCTCTGTGTAGAGGCGGCTCACAGAGCTCTCCTACAGAACATTGTGGGAGAGCAATCAAGTTGTGGCTTGGGACTGCAGGCTGTGGGACATATAGGACAGTGCCTGGGACCATGAGGAGATGCTGCTTCCTAGGGAAGAGGGGACATTCATATCTGTGAAAAGGGAGAATTCCTACAAGGCCATGCACACATGTTAAGATAAGGCACCCATGCAGAATGGACAAGGGAAAACCCTACACTTTTGCCTATAGCTAGTTTTCAAATTCATTGAACTGCTAAATTCTGAAGGAGAGCTGTCCCACAAGCCAATCTGCAAAGACTAGGAAAGCTGTTTTTCTTCCTCTTTTTTTAAAATTAGCTCCTGGCATTTCAAGGATATCTCTGTGATAACACTAGCTGGATATAAGCTTAAGAAACAGATGCCCCAGAGTCTAAATTCCAGCAATAGCACATTAAAATATCAAAATGCTCAAGCTTCAACTAAAGATTACAAAACATACAAGGAAACAGGAAGCAATGGCCCATGCAATGGAGAAGATTAAAGCATTAGATTCAAAAGTAGTCAGACTCAGGGTTAAATGAACAAGAAAATGATAATTGTTTCATTTTCTTTTCTTAACAGGGCTTTGCAATGCTATTCTCTACCAGTTGAATAGTTTGATAGTAGCTCATTGGACTTAACCAATGTCAAGTATCCTTGTTGAGGGTAAACTGCTATACTATCCCTGCCCCTCTATTTTCTTAAAGGTCGAAATTGTTTCATTTCCATTTCTAGTTGAGTCCATTAAAAAATTACGCATGACCACGTAGCATGCGTAAGAAGCTAATCCTTAAGTAATAATTCTGAGTAAGTGTATATTATTCCAAATAATCAGATATTGGTTTCCCTCTAGAAATACACACCTTATTATAAGCAAAAAGGAACTCTGGACTATATTTCTGGTCTCCTACTCTCTTGGATGCATACCTCAAGTTTGGATGATGTGTTCAATGTTGGTGAATTCAGTATTTGGCAAAACTCTTTAAGATTTGAATGCTGGTCTAGAACTTCATTTTGGAATGTCGTATAATGTGTATCTTGGTGCCTGAGTCTAACATTTAATTTAACCTCCAATAACCCTGTTATACATTGAGTACATGTGTGGCACAAGTTATTCTATACTCTTAATTAGAAATAGGCAGGAAAAATGATAACCTTGTCCTTGTAAATTTTCTCAATTATTTCTAGTCCATAATACATATGTGTAGAGGAATTGGTAGGTTATAGAAATGAATAAAAATAGGGAACATTTATTTTCCTCACTTTTTATGATCAGCTATAAGTTCCACCTATATAGCAAGTGCTATATAAACATTATTTTATGCATCATAATAACCCTGTTGCTAGGAATTACCCCATTTCATTTACAGAGATGAAGGCACAGAGAGATGAAATAATGTCCCAGAGTTGTACACTTAGCACGATTTAAACTGACTTCAAAGCTTGTACTTTTTTAATGTGCACATTAGTCCCTTTCTCTTCTCTAGTTTGGTCACTGTCATCTTTCATTCAGATGGGCAAGGAGTAGTGAGAAACTTGAGATCCTGAAACACAAGTTCCAGATGTCTCAGGAAAGTTTCTATTCAGGGAGAACATGTCAGGAGATAAGATATTGCAGTTTGGCCTGTATGGTTTGCAACCTCCTTTTCCTTCTCTCCTTGTTTTGTTTTTTTTTTTTTTTTTTTTTTTTTTTGCCATGTGTAGGCTTGTTGTAAATATCAGAGTAATTTGTAATGGAAGTGAATTGCTCAAAAATGCTTTTGGGGCACAAACCATGTCGTATTTCCTTATTTTCTCTGCTTTAATGAAAACCAACTGAATACCCTACTCATCAAGATTGGCAGGAAGACCAGCAGTTGTCATGAGAGAAGGCCCTTACCCCTTCCTTGAAGAGTGCAGGAACCTTGGGAGGCTCACAGAGTCTCCAGACCCCAGGCTCCAGCAGTGTCCAGCTCTTTGGCCATGGTTGTGGTCACTGCAGTGGCTCAGCATGGCCACGTGCCACCACCCCCATCTGTGGGCGCAGCTTCACCCCAACTCTCTGATTAGCCAGCAGGATCCTCCTAGGAGTGCAGGAACTCTTCTGGCCCTCAGAACCAACTCACCACTGGGCCTCACATGAGGCCCAAGCCACAGCACTTCCTGCCCACTTCTCACCTGTCCACCGGAAGCTCTTGCCTTTCATATCAGAGAACAGCCTTGAGCTCAGGGCCCTTTCCTCTCTTTCCTGGAGTATGCCCTGGACATGGTTACTTTCTCTGTTTTCATCTTTTGAACCATAATGGTACATTTCATCGTTTCAGAAAATAAAATATATAATGGCCTCGGTGAAACTTTTTACAGTTTTCTTTGAGGCAACTCATACCTGCTACCCCCTTTTCCATAAAAAAATGAAAGATTAATGCCCTCTTGGGGTAAGAGAAGCCCCAATCTTAGAAATTCAAGGTAGACTACCTAATTGTGAAGGAGAAGCTTCCAATTTCTTTCAGATAAGTTAGGAGTGAAAAACAAAGCACAGGGTCGTTTGACATGAGGCCGCCCTGCAATGCTTCTCTCAAATTGCTCTGCTACACTCTGATTCTTTAAATTCCCTTGCAGTTACATTACAAAAAATGGGGGAAGGAAGGGAAAACCAGGAAAGGGAGAATAAAATGCATTGAGAGTAAGAAATAAAAAGAAATGGTAAGAGTAATTTAAGTAGAGAGAAAGAGAAGACAGTATTAGAAGACTAGAGGAAGAGTTTATGAAACAAGTTGTATGGAAATAGGCAGAATTCATTGCAACTCCTTCAAGGCCACCTTGGTAAATATAAATATATAACGCGTTCAACAGTAAAGGCCATTTGCCTTTTACTTCTGTCCATCTTACTATTTGATCTTATTAACTTTTTGTTTTTCTGTGTTATATATAAATTATACTGGGGGAAATGAAATGGCATCAGCAAGAATTTTGTTTTTTGGTTGTTATTTTTTTTGTTTTTTTTTTGGCAGGCAGGCAAAAGTTTATTGGGAAGCTCTCCCAATGGAGGGGGTTGAAGAGAGACTTCAGCCCGCTCGTGGAAGGTGCAGATGTGAATTTATGCAGTACATCAATAGGCAGGAAAACGTTAGCTCAAGGGGAGGGGTCCACAGGATGGAGGAATAGAGTATGGACTAGAGTGGACTTACTGATATTCTACTATGGAACTTTTGTGATTAGTAATGGAAGAAATTATAGCACTGATGTGGGAAAGTGGCCATGGTAGCTGCTGAGGGCAGGGAGAGGAAAGAGGAGATGTGATGTGGGGCATTTTCAAGACTTGGAGTTGTCCTGGGTGGTACTACAGGGACATATGCTGGACATTGTATGTCCTGCCATGGCCCACTGGGTGGACTGGGGGAAAGTGTAAACTATAATGTAAATCATTATCCATGTGGTGCAGCAGTGCTCCAAAATGTATTCACCAAATGCAATGAATGTCCCACAATGATGAAAGAGGTTGTTGATGTGAGAGGAGTGGGGTGGGAGGTATATGGGGACCTCATATTTTTTTAATATAGCATTTAAAAAAATAATAAAGAGGATAAAAAAGAAAAAACTGCATTCTTCTTGTGCATGGCTTGAGGGGTAGTGGGCTAGAAGGTAGGGTATTCTTGGAATGCGGGGGTCTGGAAGGGATGGGTCCTTATCTGCTCCATTCCCACTGTGATAAGCCTTATCCTTGGGGCAAAATACACTGTTATCCACCCATAGACATCTTAATCAGTCAGAATGGAGTCACAGCCTTATGACTTCTTAATCATTGCAAACCATGTGAGGGGGAAACTCTACCATTCCTAACTCTTTGATTATATATATATATATATGTATATGTATATGTATATGTATATGTGTGTGTATATATATATGGTGAAGGACCTAAGTAATGGATAGACTGGGCAGAATGGAAGGGTGAGGGGATTTGGGATGTCAACTCGGTCTGGCTAATTCCTGCTGTCATGGAGCAGTGAAGGGTTCCCTTCCATCCTGTCCAGTGGGTTCTGAAGAGGTTGATATTGGCCTTCATGTAGCAAAAAGATGCTGTTCACACATTCCTGAGTTCTTGATTGTACGATTCAGCCTATGAATCAGATGAGAAGCTGTAAGAAACAAGGACCAAAAGGATCAGCAAGAGTTTTGGTAAGGGTTGAGAGGACATTCAGAGGGAATCCAAAAGCCAATCTAAAGACAAAGCAGCTTGAGGCTAATTTGGGGAGATGGCCGTTTTCATTTGAGGGGAAAAGTGGTATCCAAGGTGAAGAGCGATTGGTGGGAAGCAGGACTCCCAAAGGGGCCCAGGCCAATGAGCTAAGGAATGAGCAGTGGAGCACCCAAGGGAAAGGCAGACTTCCCCCAGAGGCACAAGAGAGGATGCTACAATTGCTCTTTCGTACTCTTCCGTGGATGTTGGAAAATGAAGTCCACTGTTTAAGATCTGCCCATCAGAGATTTGCCATGTTAGTTAAGTCATAGGCAGAAAATAAAACAAAATATAGTGGTTTTAACCCAGAGTGCCAAATACTTATTGCATGAAATTTGTCATGATTGTTGACCCATTATATGGATCAGTGAACTTACAAGTTATAAACTGTTCTGATTATTAGAATGTGCTAGAGATAATTACTACATCCCCAAAAGCTGCTGTAATAGTTACCAGTGAAGGAAAACCCAAAATCCAGATAGTTGAAAAACAACATCAAGCCAGGCAACAGGGCCTTTTAAAAAGATGTGATAAAGGAGAATCCACATTCATTCCACAGATACAAGGGATTCCCTTGGATGACCCCTTTGCTCCCAAATATCTACTCTCTTATAAGCATCTGTTTTGCCAGGGGCATTAATAACACAGAAGCTCATATCTGCAGCCATGGTTTTCCTTCATGCTGCTTCCCATGTGGGCAACGCTGGGAACAGAAGGATTTGGTCACTACAGCTTCCAGATATTTAAAGGACAAATTAGGTCCATAAAGATGTTGTGAAAGAAAGCTGCAATTATTACAGCTCTGAATCAGTAATATAAAACTATTACAACTCCAACTCTTTTTCACTTTTCCTATTAAGCTTTATTTAATACTGGTGTATTACTCTCTAGTAAAGCTGAGCATTAGTGGTAGCAGTCATTTATCTAATTCCGTTTGATTCCATACTGCAGTTAACGGTGATGACCAGTAGGGGGCGATAATCCAGCTTTTAAAATTTACTACTGTGCTTATTGATATCTTAACATCAAATCATAATATCGTAAATTTAACTTAATTATTAAAAAGTAAATAATTGTTTGTGAGTCTTAGAGGACTTTCATCATTCTCATTAATTTTACTTACGTATTTCTTAGACTCAAAACTAATTTTCCTGAATGTCTACAAATAAACTTTAAAGGACGTATATGAATGTGTAAGTAAACTTTTTAATGGAAGTATCACATATGCATAGAAATGTTTATAAATCATAAATACATGGCTGGATACACTTTTGACCACCCCTGAGGAAAAAATATAGAGTATTATCAGAAATTTCCCTCATTCCCCTTCCCAGCCATTATCATTTCCCCAAATAATTACTCTTCTTCCTTGAATCATAAATTAGTTTTACACATTTGAGACATTGTATAAATTGAGTTATATAATGTGTCTGGATTTTCTTGTTCAATATTACGTTTATGAGATTACTCTTATTCTGTGCCTATATACAGCATCCCATTGTGTGAATATGCCACAATATATTTATCCATCTTACTGCTAATGGGATTTGGGCTGTTCCAGTTTGGGGCTATTATAATAATTCTGTTATGAACATTCCTGTACATGTCCCCTGCCCCTCCCGCCTGCTGTTTTTGCTGTCTGTGTCCATTCACTGTGTGGTCTTCTGTATCTATTTCTCTTTTTGCTTGTCTTCTTGTTTTTCTCCTCTAGGATCTACCGGGATTCTGTCCTGGGGACCTCAGATGTGAAAAGAGGTTCCCTATCACTTGCACCATCTCAGTTCCTGGTTTCTGCTGCACTTCACATTTTGACTATCCCCTTGGTCTCTCTTTTGTTGTGTCATCATCTTGCTGCATGACTCACTTGCACAGGCACTGGCTCGTCCTGTGAGCACTAGTTCAGGTACTCAGCTCAATGCGTGCTCACGCTTTCTCTTTTTCTTTTATACCAGGAGGCTCCAGGGATTGAACCCAAGTCCTCATATATGGTAGGTGGAAGCCCTATCACTTGAGCCACACCCACTTCCTTATACATGTCTTTTGGTAAGCATATATATGCATTTCTGATGGGTATGTATTTAGGGGTAGAATTTCTAAATCATTGAATATGTACATATTAAACTTTAGGGGGAAGTGGATTTGGCTCAATGGATAGAGCGTCCACCTACCACATGGGTGAACCCAGGACCTCCTGACCCATGTGATGAGCTGGCCCATGCACAGTGCTGATGAGCACAAGGAATGCTGTGCCACACAGGGGTGTCCCCCACATAGGGGAGCCCCATATGCACGGAGTGTGCCCTGTAAGGAGAGCTGCCCAATGCGGAAAAAGTGCAGTCTGCCCAGGAGTGGTGCCGCCCACATGGAGAGCTGACACAGCAAGATGACGCAACAAAAAGAGACATAGATTCCCGGTGCCAATGACAAGAATACAAGCAGACACAGAAGAACACACAGCTAATGGACATAGAGAGCAGACAACCTGCGGGGGAGGGGAGCGGGGAAGGGGAAAGAAATAAATGAAAAATAAATCTTAAAAAAAAAACTTTAGGAAATACTGCCAAACAGGCTTCAAAAAAGATTGTACCAATTTACACTCCCACGAGTCACAGATGAGAATTTCTGTCACTCCACATCCTCACTGACATTTGTTATCATAATTGTACTTTTTCATTTCATGAAATTATTGATGGTACTGGATATATAACTCTCCTAGGTTTTTCAAACAGCATAACCTTATCCAGATACTAGAAAGAAAATACTTAAGCTATAAGAATTGTATAGATTGCAAGGAATCAGAATATGTATGTGCTGCACAGAGTATTTTGATGGATATTTTAAGACTCTTTTCAAATTGGGGGGACGTCTATTCCTGATCAATGAAAGGTGTTATGAATAAAATTCTTGTTCTTTAGTCTTACACATATTAAATCCAACTTAAATTTAAATTGCAGCAGGGATTAATTCCCAAGTCCTAACTGAGCATCACTGTTGGTATGGACAGGGGAACATGTCAGAATCACTTCTCCATTGAACTAAAGAAAGCACCTTCTCAAAGTTGGAAACAGATATCCAACTTTCCTATCACAAGTTCCCACTGACTCAGCAGTGACCTGTGTAGTGCTAATTGATATCTTTCAATGCTGTATTGAAATGAAATTAGGTAATAATGAAGATGTGGGAAAGAGAGAGTATAAAGGTTAATATTGTCTAAGTAAGTAAGACTGGTTTAGCCTTTTCTTTGGTCCTTGAAACTAAAAGTGTGAACACAGGAGGGAAACATGAATGGTATGGCTGTGTGTTCTGGGCAAGCCCCGTTCTACTTCAAGAGCATTGACAAGTCAAAGATACTTCCAGAGTGAGCAGAATAATTGAATTCACTCTTCTTCGAATACAGAGGAAGAATACATTCATGGGATTTTAGGAGACAAAATTTTCTTACACATCTTTCTTTGGAGAAGTCAAGATGTTCTCTGGGAGGCAGATTAAACTGCCTGGTTTTCTGTGCAGAATCCACCCACTTTTGGTCAAGGGCTGCTCCTGCCTTTTCATTTACCTTTACCCTACCTGTCAGGCTTGGGAACATGGAACGCAATGAAATGATTCTGCCCTCTGAAAGCCAAAATGACACTACTGCCTCATTAGAGGTTTGCAGCTGATTTTTCCAGGATAAGTCGCAATTCTCCATCCGCCTTATGACCAGAAGCCATGTTTGCAGGATTCCCAGCTTGATGTAAGTGTGTGATCTGTGGCCATGGAACAGAGCTGCTGGTCCCATAGAGATCCAAATTATTCAGACCAGATTCTACCAGGTTCTACTTAAGAGAGTCAAATATTTAGAGAGATACTATTTTGGAACCAAAATAAGGGTATTTTTTTCCTTTTTAAAAAACTGGTTGTAGTGAAGAATTCTTAGTGTATTACTGAGGACTTTTGGTTGTCCTTAAACAAGGGGCATTTTCAAGTAGCTTTCAGCATTAAGAAGGGCCAGTGGTCCCAGAATGACTGAGCTTTTCACAAGGGTTTCTTTCATCTGGGAATTTAAGGCGTGGCAAGATCACTTGCAAACAGTAAGGCTTCTCCGTTTTTATAAAATCTGTTCTTTCCAGTTCCTGAGAGATGGAAACTAAAAAGAATGAAATAGAAATGCTAAAATTGAAAAGCCCACATAACAGATGAAAAAAAAAGACTTCAACAGGCTCCTTTGTAGATTGGCAAGGAAAGAATTAGTGAATTTGAATATTGGTTACTAGAAATCATCAAAGCTAAAGCACAAAGAGAAACAAGTGAAGCAACCAACCAACAGAGCATCTAAGAGCTTTGGGAAAATATCAAATGATTTAACATGTATAACTGGAATCCCAGCAGAAGAAGAGAGAATGGAACATAAAAAAGTACTTGAAGAGTTAATACCCAAGAATGTTCCAAAATGAATAACACCAAACCACAGTCCAGAAAACACCAATAAATAAACACAGAATAAAACTGTTACTACTAATAAGCACAACAACAAAATCTAGACAAAGCATATTCAAACTGCTGAGAAAAACGGGGGAAAAAAGACATTATTCTCTATTAGTGGAAGAAAGATAAAAAATGCAAACTTCTCATTAGAAACTATTCAGAAATATTCAGCACCTATCAGGGTAAAACTCATAATATATGACATCTAAACAAAAATTACCAGGCATGCAAAGAAACAGATTAAATATAATTCATAAAGAAAAGAAAAATCAAGAAATTGAAATTGACTCATAAACAGCACCTATGAAAAACTTACTAGATGAGGACATTCAAACCATTAACTGTTCCATTTGTTCAAGAAGCTAAAGGATAGAATAAATGTGTTAAGTAGAGACATGCGTTACATAAAAATGACGCAAACTGAGTGTCCAGAAATGAAAATAACAATGTCTGAGATGAAAAAATACACTGAATGGGATTAATAGCAGAATCGACGTTGCAAAAACAAAAACAGATGAGTGAATATGAAGACATAAAGCTTAGGGAAAATATGAACACAGTATTAGTGAACTGTGGGGCAACTGCAAAAAGCTTTATACATGTGTAATTGGAATCTTTAGTAAAATAGGTTAAAAAAATAGGTTCTTAAAACTATGATAGAAATACACAAAAATTACAAATCAACTATCAGAGTAGGAGTTTTCAGCACCTCTGAGCCAATTTTAATAGATAAAGCAGAAAAAAATCGTGGAAATGCACATAATCTATGCCAAAAACATAAAAGCTTGAACTAATGAATAAACTTAGAACTCTGCACCCAATAATTCCAGAATACACATCTCTCCCAAGCACATATGTAAACATTTTTAAAAACTATTATTCACTAATCCATAGAGCAAGACTCAAATTTTGAATAATAAAATCATACATGCCACATTCTCTGTTTATAATTGTCTTAAATTTTTTAAAACAGTGAATTTGGAAACTAAAAACACTAGAGAATAACTTATAAGTTGCAGGAATAATGATAATAAAAATTTAAAATATTAGAACTCTTTATGTATGTATTCCTAAACAAAAAAGGTTAATTTTGCCTGAGAATATAGCTTAATTTTATATAAGTATAATAATACACATTACTTTGTGTCTTGCTTATTTTGCTCAACATAAGATTCATTCATTTTGTTGCATGTAGGTGTATTTATTTATTTTTATCAATTATCATAAAAGTCTGGATTATGTTTACTTCTAGGAGAAGGAGACATGGAGGACTTAGCTGGGGCTAATGTTCTACTGTTTGGGCAAATAAAAGGGTTATTTACTAGCTTGATGACTTTTAAATATATTAATTGAATTTAGGTGTTTCAATCAAATATTATGCAGTAGATTTGGTACCCATATCTTTGCAATGTGTACAATTATAGAATCGTGGAAAGTTAAGTATTTAAAGAAATTCTATTGTAAATTTCTGAATCAAGAGATAAATCCTACAGTAAACAAATAATCACCACCTTATTTTTGCATTTTGAGGATATAGAATTCATCCAAGGGAATATAGAATTCATTGCTTGTATTTTGTTGCCATTTTAAAGAACAATAAACTGCACTGGTAAAAAAAAAAAATGATGGAACCTCTCTAATTTTCTGTCTCTTAAGTAATGTTAATTCTGACTGATTCTTTTTTCTTTAAATTTTAAAAATTTGTCTTTTTTTAAAAGGTACATAGATCACACAATGTGTTACATTAAAAAATATAAGAGGTTTTCATATACCCCACACCCCACCACAACCCCACTCCTCCCACATCAATAACTCTTTCATCAGCATGGCACATTCATTGCATTTGGTGAATACATCTTGGAGCACTGCTACACCACATGGATTATAGTTTACATTGTGGTTTATACTCTCCCCCAGTCCATTCAGTGGGTTATGGCAGGATATATAATGTCCTGCATCTGTCCCTGCAATATCATTCAGGATAACTCCATGTCCCGAAAATGCCCCCATATCACATCTCTTCTTCCCTCTCCCTGACCTCAGCAACTCCTATTGCCACTGTCTCTACATCAATGATATAGTTTCTTCCATTGCTAGAGTCACAATAATTCTATAGTAGAATACCAGTAAGTCCGTTCTAATCCATATTTTATTCCTCCATCCTGAGGACCCTGGGATGACAATGTCCACTCCACCTCTAAATCAAGAGGGGCCTTAGATCCCAGATGGCTGATGGATGGGATTCTCCTGCTTGCAGTAGTAGGCACCCTTAGTTCCCTGGTGTGGTGGTTGACCATCCTCACCTCCCTGTTATCTGACCTGGGTAAGTCCAACGAACTGGAGAGTAGGTGTTACAACTTGCTGAGGCTCAGGGCCCAGCTGGCACATGGAAAGTCCAGAGATTCAAGTATGTACAGTTTCAAACCACCACAGTTGGCAAAAGGGTAAACCACAAGTGAGGGGACAGAGGTAGGTGTGAGCATGGAATATTTGAGCATCTATGTTGAAAATTGTTGGGGAAGGGAGAAGCTCAGTGAGAGGGGAGAAGGCTAACACCAAGCAGAAGAGTATGAACTGATGGGGCAACAAATAGTCACCAAAGGTTTCTGGGCAGGAAAACAATGTGATAATTGGATGTTCTGTAGAATGTCAATTTAACCACAGTTTTAAGCACTTGTTTCCACCTAGGAATGCACATCAGAATCACCTGTGGAGTTTTTTAAAACTTCAGATGCTTACTACTCCAGGTCCACTGTTTCCAAGTAACCTCCTGAAGACCAGTTTACAGAGGGAGATTGGAGGGAAGTTTGGAAGACCTGCTATAGTGTTATTGCTGAAACTCAAGGGTGGAGTGACAAGGATTGGGATTAGGGAGGTTTCAAGGGGTGCACAGGGGAAAGATGAGTCAAAAGTCCATGAGGTTTCCAAAATCCAGAAGACTGCTCATTTGAGAACCTGGTGTAAAGACAGGATGTTTCACTTACAGCTTTAAAATTATTTCAGGCAATTCTTTCCCATGGTTGTTTTATTTTTCTGTTTCTATTACAGCCATAGCACTCTAAAATTGTTTCTAGACTAAATGGAAAATTAATTTATTTTTGCCAAATAAATTTTAAAGTCAGTTTTGTTTAAAAGAATTTTATTTTCTATAGTACAATTGGTACCTGTGCTAGGGTTCTCTAGGGAAACAGAATCAACAGGAGATAACTGTAAATAGCAGGAGATTCTGCTTAGAGTCTCTCACGTGACCGTGGGGATGCACAAATCTAGGTCCCGCAGGCAAGCTGCAAGCCAGGGCTCAGAGGAAAGGCCAGTGAAAGTCCTTGATGAGTTTCCAGGAGACATTGCCTGTCCAAAGACAAGCTGGGAAATTCTCTCGAAATGGTAGATCACTTCTCCTTTCAAGGGATTCAACTGATTGGATAAAGCCTCACTCATTGCTGATGGTCAATCTCCCTGGTTTACTATGCAGTAAACTCACTGATGACTAAAGCCCATAAATGTCCTTGTTTTACAGTTAGCCCAGTGCTTGCTTGACCAAACAATGGGGCACAATTACCTGGCTGAGTTGACACATTAGCCTAACGATCACAGTACCATATAGCTGTTTATTTCCAAGCTCTACATATCAAATCATTGTAGATTTTTTTTGCATTCTCATGACAAAAAACACGCCAATCAGTTATAATGCTCAGAGGCAGTGGGGGTGGGAAGAGAGGGAGAAGGGTGAAGGGGGATCTGAGTTGGTTTAATCTGGGTCAGGGCCCTTAAATCTCCTTCTTGGCCTGGGCAGAAACTTTCCATAAAAATCTGCCGAGGCTCTTTATCCGTCTTGACGACATTCTCCAACAACTGCTGAACCCCTGCACTCCACCCCTGCCTCTTTTCTGGCTTTGCATTCTCCACTTTGTGCTTTCTGCATTTCCTTTTGGTTGGCAACTCAACTGGGCAACTGACCTTGAAAAACATGGTCTTTTGTCTCTCTTGTGGCTCTCATTCCAGATGCTTTATACATGCTATCGTTAATCCTTCTGACAACTCTCAGGGCAATGATAAAATGCCACTGAACACCTGATGGGGCCCTGGACAAGTAGGTTACACGTGAGGGGGCATCATATTTGGCTTTATTAACCAATGTGTTTTTCCCTTCTCTGATTCCTTCCACTTTTCAAGTCAGTTCTTGGTCCTCATTACCTTGAGCGTAGAGTACTGACAGCAGGAATAAGTAAAAGAGACAGGACAATGCTGGGCTTTTGAGTTTCAAAATACACATATACAGCTGAAAACAAGAGTCGGAGAGAAAAATGCTTTGACTCTTAAAGTCAGGTGATGGGGAAGTGGATTTGGCTCAATTGATAGGGCGTCCGTCTACCACATGGGAAGTCCAGGGTTCACACCCAGGGCCTCCTAACCCATGTGATGAGCTGGCCCACGCGCAGTGCTGATGCACGCAAGGAGTGCCCTGCCACGCAGGGGTGTCCCCCGCGTAGGGGAGCCCCACGCGCAAGGAGTGCACCCTGCAAGGAGAGCTGCCCTGCGGGGAAAAAAAGCGCAGCCTACCCAGGAATGGCACCACACACACAAAGAGCTGATGCAGCAAGATGATGCAACAAAAAGAGACACAGATTCCCAGTACTGCCGACAAGAATACAAGCGGACGCAGAAGAACACACAGCAAATGGACACAGAGAGCAGACAACAGGGGGGCAGGGGGCGGGGGGGGGGGGGGAGAGAAATAAAAATAAATAAAAATCTTTAAAAATAAAAACAAAATAAAGTCAGGTAATGGATATCAACAGTAGTCCAGAAGAATTCTTGGTGAGAACTTGTGCCATAGACGATGAATATAGACAAGGTTGCGTTCTAGCTTGCCCACACTAGTTAGAGCCCAAGTGCTTGAGGGAAAAGTGGGTTGAAGATGTTCCTGGCCCCCTCGGGCTTAATCCTGACAGAAATAAGTTTGGGGATCTGAGAGCGCGGAGGACTTGTACCTCGTTTTGCCTCGGCCAGCAGGTCCCAAACTAGTCAGTTCATTAGAATTAACCTGGGGATCTTTAAAAAAGGTCAAGCCCAGGCCATAGCCTAAACTTTTAAAACCACAATCTCTAGGGCTTGGACACAGACATCAGTACTTTTTGAAATTTTTTATTGTAGTCACATATATCAATTCAATTTTAACTATTTTCAAGTATGCGATTCAGTGGTATTAATTACATTGACAATATTATAGTATCACCAACATCCATTACCCAAACTTTTCATCCTCTCAAACCCAAACTCTGCACCCCCTAAACAATAACTCCATTCCCTTCACCCTCTCCCAAGGCCTAGAAACCTGTAATCTACTATCTGACTCTGAATTTGCTTATTCTAGGTATTTCATATCAGTGTGATCATACAATATCTGTCTTTTGGGGTCTGGCTTATTTCACTAAACACAGTATCTTCAAGTTTCATCTACATTGTAGCATGTATCAGCACTTCATTCCTTTTGCATGATCAAATAATATTCCACTGTGTGTATGCACCACATTTTGTTTATCCATTCATTGGTTGATAGTCTCTTGGGTTACTTTTAGCTTTGGGCTATTGTGAATAATGCTGCTATGAATATTGGTGTTCGAATATCTGTTCAAGTCCCTACTTTCAATTCTTTTGGGTATACACTAAGAAGTCAAAGAGCTGGGTCATATGGCAATTCCATGTTCCACTTTCTGAGGAACCACTAAACTAATTTCCACAGTGGTTGTAGAATTTTACAATCCCATTAACAATGTATAAGAATTCTAATTTGTCCACATTTTCAGCAACACTTGTATTTTCTATTTTTTAAAGACTAGTCATCCTAGTGGGTATGAAATGCTATCTCATTGTAGTTTCAATTTGCATTTTCCTGACAACAAATGATGTTGAGCTTTCTTTCATGTGCTTACTGCCCACTTACATCTGCTTTGGAGAAGTACCCATTCAAATTTTTAAGCATATATATACACACATTTTTTAAAAAGATTTATTTATTTTCCCCCATCCCCTTATTGTCTGTACTCGCTGTCTCCGTTCGTCTTCCTTGTTTCTTTAGGAGGCAGTAGGAGCTGAACCCGGGACCTCCAATGTGGTAGAGAGGTGCCTTAATCACCTGAGCCACCTCCACTCCCTACTTTGTTGTATTGCTCATTATGTTTTCCCTCCCCATGTCTCTTGTGTCCTCTTGTAGCATCAGTTCACTGCACCTGTCCATCACGTCAGCTCGCTGACTTCCTTAGGAGGCACCGGGAATCTCTACTCCCTGCTTTGTTGTGTCTCTCATTATGTTTTTTCTTCTTGTGTCTCTTGCGTCAGCTTGCCATCTTCTTTAGGAGGCATGGGGAGCTGAGCCAGGGACCTTCCATGTGGTAGGAGGGCGCTCAGTCACTTGAGCCACATACCCGTCCCTGCATCAGTATATTTTGAAATGTGCCAATAAGTTTGGGAATAAGATGTCCACATTCCCACACAGCTCTGCAAGGTGTCACAGTGGCAGTACACTTTGCAATAGGGCACATGAAATTTAAGTTTGAGGAAACACCTCGCCCAAGCTTGCCCAACAAAACAATGGGATCCAGGCTTGGGATCCAGCCAGCGTGGCTCCTGAGAATGCTCACCACGGCCCTCACCACACAGCCAGCATTGTTAGTCCTGTTTTTCTGATGATGCCATTTCTTTTGTCACCTTACTGATGTCACTCCCCTCTGTCGTTTCTGCCATCATGTACTAAATACTCCCCTTGTGACTTATAAGTACTTAATTCCACTATGGGCTGATTTTGGCACTGGGAAGAAAATAGCTCTTTTCAGCTCTGTAGAATTAGATGGATGAGTGTGAGTTTAGTTGATTGATGGCATCATCAAGCTATTCTAGGACTTTCTTTTAAAATCATAATTTCAAAAGCCAGAATGGTACTTTGGAACCTAATTTTTATAAACATTTGTTCATGGTAAAGCAAAACACGTAACCTAAACTAGTGGGATGTAATCATTAAATTAAATAGCAAAATGCGTTTGACATTGACATTTTAGAGATCTCACCAAGTATTGCAAAGAAGCACATTGTTTGTTGAATGCCTCTTTAAGTCAAGGCACAATTCCTTCCAACTCCTCCAAGGTGTGAGGTGAGACCACACCATCTCGCTGTCAACACTTCTGGGTAACTAAGGAGAGGGAGAAGAGAAACAACAAAGTCATTACTGGTTAATGATATTATGAAGCTTAATGATAACTCCACCTCACCATGCCCTGTGGTTGCTCTTGGACCTTCTCTCCTAAACTATGTTTCTAGCAGATGTCCAGTTACTCAGTTGTCCATGCTGACAATGGGATTTGGACTACAGTGAACCTTTTTTATCCTGGGGTTAAACTTTCTGGGCAAAAAATAAATTCTATTTTACTTTTAAGAAACTATAGGTAATTTTTAAAGAAGTCAAACATGTAAATTCGAATCCTCAATATTGGATATTAGAGGTTATTATCTATTAACACACATAACTTTTAAAATTAAACATCAATCTGAATAAATTAAGATGCAATAAAACAATGGAGTGGAATTGGAGGGGAGGAATTCTGGAACACTTTGTTTTTTGTTTTTGCATGTGGGGAAAGCATTACAAACTCGCAGCTATTCAGTATATAGACTATAGCTCTTTTACACTCACTTAAACACAGATGTGCAAAAATGAAACTTGTTCAGATTGATCTTAATTTCTATCCAGGCTCCATTCTGTCTTAAGCATAAAACTTAATCTGGTGAATTCCAGGCAAGCTCATTGAGTTCACTTGGTCATCTTATTTCAGGGTGAAAGTCAGTCATATTCAGTATTTTTTTATCAAACTCTTGGGGCTTAACCAAATGCCCAGTAGTGTTGCTGGGGTGGGGAGAGAGGAACAGTTAACTTGATAACAGATGTACCTAGGTCTTATGTGACATTCTTTAAACTGTAATCTGCCCCGTTTGGGTTTCTGGGGCTTTCTCGAGCTGCTATTTACTAAGATGCTGGCACACACTCTTCCACTGCCCTTTGTAACAGGTTGTCTGCATCCTCCACTCAAATGGCCCTGAGCCCTGGCTACAAGTTCCTTTAGGCCTGCCAGCCCCCTCTCTGGCCTGCCACCCCCCTCTCAGCCATGCCAGTAGGTGGGCTCGAGATATCTTGGGATAGTTGAGGAGATACCATCACACTGGGGCTCCTGCCCTCTCCCACCTTGGACACAAAACACTACTTATGCTCCATGGCTACCCCTTCATGGCTTCTCCCCCAGGCTTCACCCAGGAAGTGAGACACTCAACGCTGTACTCTTAGCAGCCCCGATTCAAAGGTGGTTCTAGTGGGTCCTACACACATGCTCTGCCCAAATGTCAGGGTGCAGAGCCCATACTTCAACTTCCCCTTCCACCACATCCCCAAACTCTCCCCAAGTTCACCGGCAATTTACCTTTTGGTGGGGCCTGGAGAAAAACAGATTCTGGCTAATCCTAACTATATTTCCATTTTACATCTATTACAACAGTTTTTCTGCTTAAAAGTTAGGAAGTTGTCTTCTTTCTTCTCTGGCTCTCGAACCTATCAGCAAAAAGTCTATATTATCCTATCATAAACATCTTATCTGCAAAACCTTTTGTTGACACAAAACCTCTGTGTCCATGTTTTTGGTATGTTCTTACTATATTCAGCATTTTTTTATTAGACAAGTTGTAGGTTTACAGAAAAATCTGCAGAAAATACAGAGTTCCCATAACCCTCCTCATACATACAGTTTTCCCTATTATTAACACTTTGCATTAGTTTGGTGACATTGTTACAATTGATAAAACAATATTATAATTATACTATTAGCAATAGTCTGTAGTTTACATTGGGGTCCACTGTGTTGCGCAATTCCATGGTTTTTAAAAATTCTAGTAATATATATACTACCTAAATTTCCCCCTTTTAATCACATTCAAATATGTAACTCAGTGATATTAATTACATTCACAATATTGTACTAATTTTATGTTAGATTGTTAGACTCTATTCTAAAAGTCTAAAGACTATGAAACAATGTCTTTCAAAATAAAAATGTGAAGAGAATCTCAGTCAACCTTTAACAATTAAATAATTAGTGTCCTCACTAATCATCCTCACTTCTTAGTTTCCTTGGGCTGCTGTACAATTACCACAAAAGTGGCTTAAAATGTCAGAAATGTATTCTCTTATGGTTCTGGAGGGCAGAAGTCCAAAATCAAGTTGTCAGCTGGGCCCTGCTCCCTCTGCAGGCTCTGGAGAATTCTTTTCTGTTTCTTCCAACTTCTGGTGGCCCCAGGCCTTCCTTGACTCTTCGTCTCTGCATCGTTCCACTCTCTGCTGCCATCTTCACGTGGCCTTTTTCTCTCTGTGTATCTCTGTCTGTCTCTTCTCTAAGAACATGAGCCATATGCGTTAGGGCCCACCCTAATCCAGTGTTATCTCATTTTAACTGATTCCGTCTGCTGACAGCCCTATTTCCAAATAAGGTCCCCGTTCTAAGTTTCCAGGTGGACATGACTTTGGGATGGACACTATTCAACTTACTAGACCCACATTCCCTGAAGAGTAGCCTAGAACGAGGTGGTGTCTTTCTGCTGAGGTCGTGCAACTCTGCAGCCCTTATGACAAGAGAACTTCAGCTGTATCAGGAGTGAGCCAGCACCTACTCTCTGAGATGCCACCCCATCCAGAAAAGAAGTCTTACCACTGGTGCTTCAAGTGTGTGTGCAGGGATGGGAAAGCAAGTGTGCTGAGAATTTTAATTGCAGCTACCTCACCTGTAAGAAAGTACAAACTACTCTTGACTGACACCCCTCGGTCTTCTACCCAACCTTATTCTCTGCCTCTGTTCTCTTTTCTTATGCTTTCTCCTCCCCCCCCCCCCTCTCTCTTACCCTTTTTATCTCCTTTCCTGACATCCCAAAGCTCAGACAACAAAGAAGGCCAAGATGGCCTTTGGGGAGGAAATCACAGCAGAATTTCCTCTCTCTGTATTTCTATACCTGCTTTAAAATACAAGAGTCTAGCACTGGCGCTTTCTAAAATTAGATCCCAGAGGACCTGGCGGCTGGGCGTGAACTCCGCCTCACCCCGGGCTTTGTCGGTGTCCTGCCGTGTAGTTGATGTGCCTGTTCCCCTGGTCCGTGTGCTGTGCTGTGAAAATTCATCTGACGGGGCAGAAAAGCAGACCAGGCAGCCAGGGGCCTCCTGATTACTTCTTAACTGATGTGCCCTTTAGCAAACTATTTGCGGTTATTTCAGAGGCCATTAAGGGTGAGCAATGAGAGTAATAACCTGAATTTCTGGCTGCATGGTACCTGCCTCTCATTAGATAGCAGTAGTGACTCAAGGTGACCTGACAGTCGTCAGCTATTTGTTCCAAGTCTACACTTTTGTTTCTGCATCGTGAGATTTGCCTTTGGATATTTTGGTCTGGATAAATATTGCTCTAAATTCTGACTGCATATAGAACACTGAAATGTGTCTCTTCTCTTCCCTTTACTGAGAAAATAGCTTAAGGAGAATTACTGTGGTTGTCCTGGTTCATCACTTCCCATTCGGTCTTTTATATTAATTGTTCTTATTAAATAATGAAGAGTCAAGAGAATACTTGTGATATATTTTTAAGTCATAAAGAGTTACAATACAAGAGAACTCATAAATACCATCCAGCTTAATAAATACTTACCATAGCTCATTTTTTCATGGGCTCATTGAGCAAGGATACAGTGGCTGAGGCGGGAGGCTGACTGACAACCACCAATTGGATCATCGTGTCCTTCTAGTCATTGGGAGCTTCTCTACAGTGGTTGTACTTTGAAGAGCATTGGCATTCACATGGCCCACAAATTGCCTCAACTCCCAGCCCATTCTGGGAGGTCCATTCACATTCCTTTTCCTTAGATGTTCTTGTCATAATTTTTCAGTCTTTCAAGTTCTCGAGCATCCAGTCAAACCTAGGATCAATGTGGATGCATATCCTGTGATTCTCAGAGAAATGAAAATCTCGATGCACTGTTCTAAAGTTCTTCCGTAGAGAAGACTTCCCTTCCCTACCTTCCTTCAGGGCCACCCACAAGTGGAGCTGCCCTAATGCTGCAGACAGCTGTGGGCAGGTGGTGTCAACATATCATGGGAAACCATCTGTAAACCAGACCTGATTTCTTTTCTTGCTCAATCAAGTCGCCATAGGCAACACTCCATGACACCGTAAGTGCAGTTTGAGTGATAAGTGTTGACACAGCACAAGCAAGTACCATGAGAGTCTGAGCCACTTGATCATGCAACTAACTTACGCCTTCAGGATCTGCTCAAACCTTTCCATATTTCCAACTTGCACTTGACGACGGAAGGCTGCTGCCCGTGCCTAACTTTATGGCTTCATGTGTAAATAACACTCACCATAAGTTTATAATGTAGTTCAAGGACTATAGTCAATTAGTCAGTCTCTTCCAGGCCCCAGTAATAAGCCAGGAACATTTTTAAAAGGAAGAAAATTATCTGCAAAAGAAGGCAAAAATTTGTTCTAAAATCCAAATGGGCTGTGCTATGGTTTTCCTATTGGAGCCTAACAGAGGAGGTTCCATACAGCCTCTCTCTTCTTTTTCCTTTATTTTCTTTTAAATGTTACATTCAAAAATTATGAGGTCCACATATACCCCTCACCCCACCCACACCACCCCTCCCCCATTAACAAACTCTACCATCATTGTGGCACATCCACTGCACCTGGCGAATACATTCTGGAGAACCGCTGCAGCACATGGACAGGGGTCCACATTGTAGTCCACACTCTTCCCCCAGTCCACCCAGTGGGCCACGACAGGACACACAACATCCAGCATCTGTCCCTGCAGCACCACCTAGGACAACTCCAACTCCTGAAAATGCCCCCACACCATATCTCTTCTTCCCTCTCCCGACCATCAGCAGCCACCATGGCCACCCTCTCCACATCACTACTACAATTTCTTCCCTTACTAATCATAATACATACAGCCTCTCTTAATGCCACAGACTCTTCAAGCACCATTGGATGAGCTGGATCCTATGCCCTAAGAGGCAGAGCAGCTAGCACATCAGCCTGAATCTGCTGCAGAAACTTGGACTCAAATCTGGCAGCATTATTGGATATTAAGTAAAAGGATGAGAGCTGTATACCCATATTTGGCACATTTTGTGTCCAATATCCAAAGAAGCCTGCTAGGTTTTGTCCTCTTTCTTTCTTTCTTTCTTTCTTTCTTTCTTTCTTTCTTTCTTTCCTTCCTTCCTTCCTTCCTTCCTTCCTTCCTTCCTTCCTTCCTTCCTTCCTTCCTTCCTTCCTTCCTTCCTTCCTTCCTTCCTTCCTTCCTTCCTTTCCTTTCCTTTCCTTTCTTTCTTTCCTTTCTTTCTTTCTTTCTTTCTTTCGTAGTAGTAGTAGTAGTAGTAGTAGTAGGAGGAGGAGGAGGAGGAGGAGGAGGAGGAGGAGGAGGAGATCTGAGATGAAGCAACCTGTCCTTCACCTTCCATAGGTTATCTCGACATGCTTCGAACCTCTGGACCCCTAAAAATACAAATACCACAGATGTCTGATATTTTCATGAAGTTTATTTCTAACACTCTGACATGCATGAGCCTTACCAATTGGTGTAATACATTTACTATTTTCTGCTCAAAAGATCCATTCAGCATGATGTCATCAATATATGTAGCCAGTATGAAATGGCAAAACAATCTCTGCCTGTTAGATTGTGGGAGAGCTAGACAAGTCACATAGCCCTGAGATAAGAGAGCGAAGGTGCTGCAGTGTTCTTGACAGATGCAAGTACATGGCTTCTGGAGAGCTCTTTTTTTTCCCTTTATTTTTACCAACAAACACTCCCCTTATCTCCTCCCCTTAGCTCTATCACTCAGGAACCGCTAATCTACTTTCTATCTTTGTGAATTTGCTGTGAGAGCATGCAGTTTTTTTTGTCATGATATGCCTTGCTTATTTCACTGAGCATAATGTTTTCAAGGTTCTTTCATGATGCAGTGTGTCTCAGAACTTCATTATTTCTTTTGGCTGAATAATATTCCATTATATGTAGGTACCACATTTTGTCCAGCTATTCATTTGTTGACAGACACGGGTTGTTTCCACCTTTTGGCTTTTTGTGAATAATGTTGCTGTAAATATTTGTGTACAAGTATCTGTTTGAAGTTCTGTTTCCCTTTCTTTTTTCTTTCTTGCTTTCTTTCCTTCCCTCCCTCCATCCTTTTTACTTTTCTTCTAGGGTATATACCTAGAAGTGAGGTTGTTGGATCACATGGTAATTATGTACTGCCAGACTTTTCCACAGTGGCTGCAGCATTTTATATTTCCAGCAACAATGTATGAGGGTTCCTGTTTCTCTGCATTAATTGTGTTGTTTGTCTTTTTGTTGCTGCATTGTAAAAGTTGTTTTTATGTTCTGGATATTAAGCCCTTATCTGATATACGATTTGCAACTATTTTCTCCCATTCTGTAGGTTGTCTTTTCACTTTGATGATTTTCTTTGATTGCAAAAGTTTTTAATTTTGACGACATCAAATTTATCTGTTGTTTCTTTTGTTGCTTGTGATTTTGGTGTCACATCTAAGAATCCATTGCTGATTCTAGGTCATGAAGATTTGCCCATAGGTTATCTTAGAATTTTTGGGTTTAGTTCTTATATTTAGGTCCTTGATCAATTTTGGGTTGATTTTATTTTTTTTAAGGAGGTACCTGGGATCAAACCTGGTACCTTATGCATGGGAAGCAGGCACTCAACTACTTGAGCTACATCTGCTCCCCATGGGTTGATTTTTGTATGTGGTATGAGATTGGGGACTAGCCGCATTCATTTTTGTATGTAGTTATCCAGTTTTCCCAATATCATTTTTTAAAGAGACTATTCTTTCCCCACTGCATGTATTTAGCATCCTTGTCAAAAATCATTTGGCCTTAGAAGTTGGGGTCTATTTTTGGACTTTTAGTTCTGTTCCATTTATCTAGTTGGCTATCTTTATGCCTGTTTTGAATACTGTAGATTTGTAGTACAATTTGAAATCAGGATGGGTAAATCCTCCACCCTATTCTACTTTATCAAGATTTCTTTGGCTATTTGAAGCTCCTCGAAGTTCCATATGAGTTTGAGGTTTGGTTTCTCTATTTCTAAAAAAAAAAAAAAATTGGGCTGGAACTTTGATAAGGATTGCATTCAATTTGTATATTGCTTTGGGTAATGTTGACCTATTAACAATGTCAACTCTTCTATGAACAAAGGATGGCTTGCCATTTGTTTAAGTCTTATTTAATTTCTTCCAGTTTTTGTAGTTTTCAAAGTACAAATCTTTTGTGTACTTGGTTAAATTTATTCTTAGATATTTTCGTTTATAGATGCTATTGTAAAGGGAATTGTTTTCTTAATATTCTCTTCAGAGTGTTCATTTCTAATGTATAGGGATGTTTGATTTTTGTGTATTGATCTTGTACCCTGTCACTTTGCTGAACTGCTAGCTCTAAAAGTTTTCTTGTGGATTCCTTTGGATTTTCTATATATAACATTATGTCATCTGCAAATAGATAGTTTTACTTCTTCCTTCCAATTTGGATACTTTTTGTTTCATTTTCTTGCCTAACTGCTCCAGTAAGAACTTCCAGTCAAATATGGAATAGCAGTGGTAAAACATGCATCCTTGTCTTGTTCCAGATCATAGGGAAGAAGCATTCACTATTTTATCATTGAGTATGATGTTAGCTGTATGTTTTTCATAAATGGCCTTTATCGTATTAAGAACATTCCCCTCTGTTACTGCTTTTCTGTGTTTTTATCAAGAAAGGGTGCTGAATTTTGCCAAATGCCTTTTCTATATCTACTGAGATAATAATATAGTTTTTTTTTGCTTCAGGTTCTTATGTAGTATATTACATTCCAGGGATAAATTTCACTTGGTTGGTCATGGTGGATAATCTTTTTACTATGTTGTTGGATTGGTTTGCTAGTATTTTATTAAGGATTTTTGCATCTGTATTCTTAAGGGGAAATTGATCTGTAATTTTCTTTTCTTGTGATATCTCAGACAAGCTTTGGTATCTTTTAGATCTAGATTTTTTCCTAAAAAGTATAACAAAATTTACACAATCAGTAGCTGCATACAAGCGTCTGTACTTTCATGCATCAAGGAAGAGACCATGTCTGGACCATTAGCTGCAATTGGCATCAACATCTCGTAAATTTACAATAACTCACTGTCATTCTCCAAGATCCATCTTGTCTTTGATTATGGCACTAATCTCTGATATTTCTAAAGGAATGTGGTATTGTATGTTTTTCAGTTTTGAAATTAAGGTATAATCTACATATAGTAATATTCAATTTTTTTTAGTGTATGAATTGAGAAATTTGAACTATGCATACAGTTAGCATAATCAAGATACAGAATAGTTCCATCATATCCCCAAAAGCCCTTGTACCTGTTTTTAGTCAACCCCTTCCCTCACCTTCAGCTCCAGCAAACACTGAACTGTTTTCTGCTTGTATAGTTTTGTTTTCCAGGGTATCATATAAATGGAATTATATAGCATGTATTCACTCTCTCTTTTTTTGTTGTTAAGCTTTATTACTCAGCAAAATACATTTGAGATTCATCAGACAGTTGCATGTATCAATAGCTCATTCTTTCTTATTGCTGAGTAATATTCCATTGTATGAATGAACTACAATTTGTTTATCAATTCATCAGTTGAAAACATTTGGGATGTCTCCAGTTTTTGGTGATTACATGCCACTATAAACATCAATTTATGGGTTTTGTGTGAACATGTTTTTATTTCATTGTATATATACCGATGTGTTAATTGGTATAGCAGTTTAATTTGGTTCATGAATTCTAAAAATAGACATTGGATTATGTTTGTAAACTGGTCTGTACCTGGCATGATTAAATTATGATTAAGGCTTTGATTGGGCTATGTCAGTAGAGTGTTGAGTCCCTGCCCCTTGGTGAGTAGGGACACATGGAAAGAAGACATGGCAAAGGACAGTGTTGGAGTTTTGCTGTTGGAGTTTTCATGCTGGAGTCTTGAGCTAGAGCTCCAGGAAGTAAGCACACAGAGGAGCTTGGTCATGAGAAAGAGAGAAGTCCCCAAGAATAGAAACAAGCCATTCACCTAATTGTCTACAGCTGGCCTTGTGGAGAGAGGCAAAGCCTAGAAAGCCTCATAGTCTACAGCTGACCTTGTGGAGATAACAGAGGAGCTGAGCCCAGAGAGAAATGAACCCTGGGAAGAGAGGAACCCAGAAAGCCTGAACCCTGGCAGCCATCTTGCTCCAACATATGACAAAAGACTTTGGTGAGGGAAGTAACTTTCACTTTATGGCCTGGTAACTGTAAGCTTCTACCCTAAATAAATACCCTTTATAAAAACCAACTGATTTCTGGTGTT
This sequence comes from Dasypus novemcinctus, assembly GCF_030445035.2. NCBI lineage: Eukaryota > Metazoa > Chordata > Mammalia > Cingulata > Dasypodidae > Dasypus > Dasypus novemcinctus. Next base: position 22,721,660 of record NC_080687.1, on the reverse strand, counting down.
TTGCATCAGCACCCCTTTGGCTGACTAATACAATTGGGTTTTATGGTAAATGTGTATTTAACTTGATATGAAACTGACAATTTGGTGTTCAAAGAGCCTGTACCATTTTGCATTCTAATGGTAATGTATAAGCATTTCATTTGTACCTAATCCTTACCAGAATTTGATATTGTCCTTTTTCAAAGCCATTCAAATAGGCTTATACTGATGTCATTGTGGTTTTAGCTTGCATTTCCCTAATCACTATTGATGTTGAACATATTCTTGTTTGCCTACTGGCCATTCACGCATGTTCTGTGGTGAAGTGTCTTTTCAAACATTTTGCCCATTTTTTAAAATTAGGTTTCTTATTATTAGTTTTGAAGAATTCTTTCTATATTTTACATATAAGTCCTTTATCAGATATATGGTTTGCAAATGATGTCTCTAAGTGTGTAGTTTTGTCTTTTCATTCTTTTAACAATGTCTTCCCAAGAGTTCTTAATTTTGATGAAGTCTAATTGATCAATGTTTTTTTTTAAATTATTATTATTATTATTTTCCCCGAGGTACTGGGGCCAAGGATTGAACCTAAGGATTAAATCCCTCGTATATGGGAAGCTGGCACTCAATCACTGAGCCACATTGGCTCCCTGAGTTAGTTTTTTTTTTTGTTTGTTTGCCTATTGTTTGTTTTTAGGAGTCACCAGGGACCAAACCCCAGACTTCCCATGTGAGAAACAGGCACTCAACCACTTGAGTCACATATGCTTCCTGTTTTTCTTTTATTAAGTGTGCTTTTGGTGTGATATCTAAGAATTCTTTGCCTAAACCAAGGTCATGAAGGTTTTTTCCTTAAATTTTCTTTGTAAAGTTTTATAGCTTTCTTTAGGTTTTCCATTTGGTCTGTGTTCCATTTTGAGCTAACTTTTTCATACAGTATGAGAATATCTCTTCACATATTTAAATTTTCTTCAATTTCTCTCTCAGTTTTATCATTGTTTTGTGATTATAGCAAAAAGACCTTGTACATATTTTGTAAGATTTATACTCAAAATTTAATGTGCTTTAAGTATATTTCATGTGCTCTTAAGTATATCATGTTTTGGTGCTATTGTAAATGGCCCTATTTTAAATTTCAATTCCCAATTGTTAATTGCTAGATATAGAAATATGACCAATGTTTGTATATTGACCTTATATACTGCATATTGCTAAACTAATTAGTTCTAAGCATTGGTTTTTGGGCTTTGGGCTTTTTTTGTTGTTGTTTGTTGGTTTTTTTTTTTTTTGGTAAATTCTTTGATTTATCTACATAGACAGTCATGTCATCTAAACAGAGATTTATTTTTCATTTTCAATCTGTATGCCTTCTATTTCTTTTTCTTATTCTACCAGCTAGACATCCAAAACTATATTAATAGAAGTGGTGAGAGCAAACTTCTTTGTTTGTTCTTGGTTTTAGGGTAAAGCAGTCATCCTTAACCATTCAGTATGATATTAGCTATAGGTTTTTAGTAGAGGCCCTTGATCAGGTTTAGGAAGCACCCTGCTAGTTTGCTGAGAGTTGTGTGATGAATGGATGTTGAATTTTGTCAAGTGCTTCTTCTGTGTCATTGAGATGGTCAGAGTTTTTCTTCTTAAGTATGTTGATAGGATGCTTTACAGTGATTGATTTCCAAATAGTAAATTGGTCTTGCTTTCCCAGGCTTTGTATGACCAAATAAACCTCACTTTGTCATTACATATTGTCTTTCTGATTTATTGCTGAATTTTATTTTCAGGTATTTTGATTAAGATTTTTATATCTATATTCATGCATGATATTGGAAAGAAATTTAATTATTTTATTTTAAGGTCTTTGGATGATTTTGTTACCAGGGCAATGTTGGCTTCATATAAAATGAGGTAGGAAGTATTTTCTCTCCTTTTTTATTTTGGAAGAGTTTATGTAGAATTGGTATTATTTCTTTCTTCCGTATTTGGTAGAATTCATTAGTGAAACTATCTGGGCCTGGAATTTTCTTTGCTTGAAGGTTTTTAATTATAGAGTCAATATACTTAATAGATAAAAGGCTACTCAGGTTATCTATTTCTTCTTTTTGTATTGAAATGTTTGTTTTTTTTAATTTTTAAAGAAAATTTATTTTTAAATTAATTTTTTTAAAAAGATACTTAGATTACATAAATGTTACACCAAAAATAGGGGGATTCCCATATGTCCCATTCCCCACATGTCCCACACCCTCCCACATAAACTACATCCTTCAGTAGTGTGGCACATTGCAATTGATAAACACATCCTGGGGCACTGCCACTGAGCATGGACCATAGTTCACACTGTAGTTTACACTCTCTCCCACACAATTCTGCATGTTATGGGAAGAGATAAAATGGCCTATATCTGTGGTCGTAATGTTAAAGAAGCTTTAGATTATATAAATGTCGCATCAAAAATATAAGGGATTCCCAAATGCTTCCTCCCCCCCCCCCCCCCCACACTTTCCTACATTACAACATCTTTTGTTAGTGTGGTACATTTGTTACAATTGATGAACACATTTTGAAGCCGTGTACTAGCCAAAGACTATAGTTCACATTACAGTTTTCACTTTATCCTGCACAATTTTATAGGTTTGACAAAATATATAATGGCTTGTATCCATCATTGCATGTTAGGCAGGACAATCCAATGTCCCAAAATGCCCCCAACTATTCTTCCTTCTCCTCCAAGCCCTCAGAACCTTGGGTGGCCACTACCTTTACATCAATGATAAAAGTTCTTCTATTGCTAGAATAATAATGTCTATAATAGAATAATAGTAAGTCTACTTTAATTCATTATTCATTCCCCAGTCTTGAGGATTTTGGGATGGTGATGCCCACTGTGTTTGTTTCTATTTCTTCTTGAATGGAATTGGTTAGCTTGAGTCTTTCAAGTAACTTGTCCTCTTCATTTATATTGTTTGTGGCATACATCTTCTCCATTGTTGTTTATTTCTGTGAGCCAGGTTTCTTAGCACTTATAAAATTTTAAAAGGGATAAAACTTGCCCACTAGGGGGCTGGCTTGGGCTCAACTAAACATTTAAGAGATTATCATGAGCTACATTTAACTTCAGATTCACAGAAGAAAGCAGGACAGGAAATAGCAGAGCAGCGTCAGACACTTCTCTCCATGGATAGTCTTTATAGAAGTCCATGCAGCAGTTCAAGGGCCATTTTTTGGTTCTCCAAGCAACAGCTCAAGTGTGAAGAAATAAGATTTACACAGGTGGGAACATGGAGCAACCCTGGCTTAAAATCCAGGCCTCAAATAGGTATAGATATTTTTCAAAATAGTTCTTTAGGTGTAGTTTCCAGAGTCGCAGTAAGGGGCATACTTAGTTAACAGCATGCCCACCATGGCCCCCACCATTCAGTGCTCCTAGCCTAGATGCAGGGTGCCAATCAGCAGTCATCTTCATTGTAATAGTGTTTCTCTAGTGACACAACTGGCACTCCACCCTTAGATGCTTTTCAGGAGAACAGAGGTAGAAAGTTAGCCCAAGATCAAATTTCTACAGTTACGGAGAAACTTTTAATGCCATTGCCAAAACTTGTCTTAGACTAGCAATAAGCAATATTTCATGCATACACAAACTAATTGAAAAAATAAAATAGCCTTATCTATCTCATTTTAAGAAATCATTTCCAGGGGATGAAAGGAGGGGGAGGAGGGCATTTTGTTTCTTGGGTATAGAGTGTTTGTAGATACAAGTTAATAAATAAAGTTTTTACAAAAAGAAGACGAGGAAATGATTAAGGAAAAAACAAACCTGTCTCCACTCTCCAATTAAGACAGAATTCCTCAGGAGAAAATCTAGGTGGGCATTAGTCAGTTCATATTCCATGTGCACTCCAATCTGTCCTCTATCTTCAAGAAAAATTGTTGGGAAGTTTTCAGTATATATAGATGGATAGATTTTATTTTATTTTTTTAAATATTTATTTATTTTTATTTTATTTCTTTTATTTATTTCTCTCCCCTGCCTGCCCTCCCCAGTTCTCTGCTCTCTGTGTCCATTTGCTGTGTGTTCCTCTGTGACCGCTTCCATCCTTATCAGCGGCACCAGGAATCTGTGTTTCTTTTTGTTGTATCATTTTGTTGTGTCAGTTCTCCATGTGTCCGGCACCATTCTTGGGCAGGCTGCACTTTCTTTTGCACTGGGCGGTTCTCCTTATGGGGCACACTCCTTGTGCGTGGGGCTCCCATACGCGGGGGACACCCCTGCGTGGCAGGGCACTCCTTGCGCGCATCAGCACTGCTCATGGGCTAGCTCCACATGGGTCAAGGAGGCCCGGGGTTTGAACCACAGACCTCCCATGTGGTAGGCGGACGCCCTATCCATTGGGCCAAGTCCACTTCCCAGATGGATAGATTTTAGATCCTTCACGTGTATAACCTTTATTGACAAATCAAAAACAAAAACCATAATCTAACATTTTAGCAAAACATCATAGAAACAAATTAAGAAAATAGATCAACAACAACAAAAAAAGAAAAATTGGAGGACGTGAACAAACCATTCTCTGAAAAAGTATATATAAGTTGCTTTTAAACCTGTGAAAATATGTTCAACCTCTGAAAATTTAATGCTTCATAAATCCTTTGATACGATCCATTTCTAAAAATAAAATCATATAGATATATATAATACATATAATTTACAACAGCAAAAATGGAAACAATCTAAATATACATCAATAGTCACCTGGTTTAATAAATTATGGTATATTTATGCAATAAGAACTCTACAGCAGAGAAAAAATCATTTCCAGAATTGTTTTTATATTTAATGAAAGTTATAAAATTGGTAGATTGTGTTGTTTTTATCAATTGAACTGATAAAAACTATGAAGACAATCCAGAAGAAACATTTTTGACCCTTAGAACTTTATGATCACATTTAAAATATTCTATTTATATACATATTTGGTTGTAGAGATGCCTGTTTGAGTGATCAATGGAAGTCCTTCATGTATTAAAGGATAAATTCTGTAAAGGAGGTATATTAGAAATACAATTTTAAGGAAAAAAAAGAAAAACAAAAGATTTCAGAATTTTAAAGAACTTAGTGTACTTTTAAATGGATAATGCTGGTTATGAAATTTTTATGGTATTTAGATTCTACTGGACACATTTCAAGGAATAACATGAGTTCATTTTTAAGTTAATGTTTATACTACACTGAAAATTATAATCCTTTGGAACAATTTTAACTTATGATGAAACATAGACATCAATTAAAAATATGCAAGGCTATCCATAGGTCTTCATGAGTAAAAATATTTGAAAACCACAGCTCTAAACCACATCTTAGAACTAATTTGGTGGTTGTATTTTGGGGGTATAACAGGGCAGGCATTAAATCCAGCCTGTTGTCTGAAGAGTGCTCAACTGTATTCTAAGTACCGAGCAGGGATGACTCTCAGCCTAAGAATGGCTGTAAATGCACTTGTATGAACATTTCTATATTGGTTTTGGTAGCCAAATCTAATAAGGTTTTAATAGTTTATCTTGAGAATAGAACATTAAAAATATTAAGATATAAAATATATAGGCACATTGAGAATAATTTTAATAATTTTAATGTGTCAGTGTAAATGAATTAAAAATCTTTGTGGGCCTAGGTTTTGGATGCCTGAATAACTAATAAATTCCTTACATTTAAGATTTCTAAAAAAAAAAAATGGGTATACATACCTTAACTTTGATGTATCTAGGTTATGCAAATTGTTAACAGATCTTGAGTTTTCTAAGTATCAGAAAGCTCATTGGGCGGATGTATAGGTCAATCGAGAATTTTATTCATCCTATCAGCTTGTTCAGAATGATGCTATCATTGTAATATATGGAATAAAATAAGTTAATATGACTGAAAATAGATTCTCTTGTGCCTGGATATACTCAAGTGGTAGAAAATCAAAAGGTGGTGCCCCTCAAAGTTAAAGGTTCTGTCATAACTCACACAAAGTTGGGGAGTCTCTGGTTAACTGCCAAACAAACCTAGAGACCAGAATCAGAAATTCAAACTATTTCCCTGAAAGAGGACTGTGTGTTTTTCGTCATTGAATCCTCAGTCACAAACACAAAGTTTGGAATGCAGTTGACCCACAGATATCACTAAAATGTTGAATTAATTAGGAGGAGAAACAAGAACCAGTGGGGCATTTTCAGACAAAGATGGAGTAGAGTAACAGGGTGGCAGGCTGGCACGGGAAGCAGTGTCTTACCAGAATGTGGTAACTTATTTGTAGAAACACTGATCTGAAACCCAGACCTAAACTTTCCAGGACCAGAAACTAAAACCCGAGAGTGTGTGGGAATGGTTGGGCTCAAATTAACCAAACCTGCAGTAGACTGATGTATAAATCAGAATGCCAATTTTATTACCTTACTTTTAAAAAATGATGACAATGCAGACTACCTATTCAAGGCTTCTTGCCCATGAATTGCCCACCTCTTGGGGCATTTATCAGGAAAGCGCGGTGAGCATTGCCTCAAACAAGGAACTTTAAGTGGATAAACCTCATGGCTAGTGTCAGGAACTTCTGATAGCACAAGGCATCCATTACTGCCACCCCATATGCCTGCCAGGAGTCCTGGACTGTGATCTCTTTGCCCAGGCATGCCCCCCGCCCCATCACTCCTGGAGTCCAAAGACAGATTCTTGCTCCTTGGGCTTCCAGTTTCCAGTTTCACGCTGACTACCCCATTTTGTCAGAACATTCTTTTTATAGAAATGTCACCAGTTTATTAATAAGCTGACCTCAGTAGGATGAAAGCAGAAAGTGACTTTATTCTTTCTCACCAAAGCCCCTTTAAACAACATCTGTCCACTCATTCTTCGCAGGCATCCAAGAAACGCCCTGGATGAAATCTAGGGCAGAAGCCATAGCTTTTCTGGTCATTGTCAGGAACTAAAAAAGAATCACCTTTCTTTAAGTATAAAAAAAACCCCAGTCCTGCTAAAATTAAACCTTTGGTTTCTCATACAATTTTAAACTTCTCTCTTCCCCCAGCCTGATTCAGGACTTGAAGTAGGAAAATGGGTGGGGCATGTTTTTTAATATGTCCCCACTTTGGCCTTCTACTCCCATGCCCCATTCCTGCCACCACGTTGCCTCTGGCTCCTCCAGGGTTGGGAAGTAGAGAGGGACAGATCAGGACAGAAAAGTTCTTACTTACCAGTGAGAATTGTGATCTTATGCCAAGTGAGAGTGTTTTTGTAGGTTCTTCCAAGATGTCCCTTCAGGGACCTCCTGCCCACAGTTCCCTGGTGTGCACAGAACCTCCTTCACTTGGTCCCTGAAGACCCCCCAAACCTCTAACCACCAGGTGATCCACCCCACACAGAACCCCCTTTTGATGTCACCTTACCTCTCCGGACGTCCTCCTGGGAGGGGACCCTTTCGGGAACATGGAAATATGAACCCCTTCTACAGGGTCCACATCCAGCCCATGGGAAAGATGAGTACGTCCTTGTCCCACCATACTCCAGAGGGCAAGTTGTTCCCGAGGTAGCCAGTGTCATGGTTTTTGTGGCTACAGGCTGTTCTAGATACCTGTTACTGCACCCTTCGCTCCCCTCCCAATTCCTGGGAATCCATGTCAAACTCTGAGTGGGTTCTTAGGTTCCCATCCAAGCCAAGAGGTGAATGGAGTACACACCTCCCCTCTCTAAGGAGGGAAGAGAGAAAGCCTCAAGTGCACTTTTACCTCTTTCCAAATAATGATTTCTACACTCTTCCCTTAGACTTCTTAGACTTCTCTTGTTTAGCCTGGAAGTGGGTAGTGAGCTAAGGGTGACTGAACCTTCAATTCAGGGTGCCCACCAGGCACTAGAATATGGATTTTAGAATATGGATTCACTAAGTTTTCTTTCCTATAGAGCTCCAAGGTAGGAAGAATGTCATTTAAGATTACACAAGGTATTGGCTGCCTGACTCAGCTTCAGTTTCAGAGAGACCAATACAATCCTACTCAGCTGCTCTCAGCACCCAGCCACCCTGTCTACAGTGGGGGTGCTTCATTTCAGATGTTCTCTGAGGGTGGTGTTTGCCATGTGTCATCAACAAAATTTCTTTGAAGTCATGGTGTTTAACTTTATTCATATGAGTGTTGGATTATGTTATAGCTGAGTATGTTTCATCCACATTCCCCCACCTTGTTAGTCTCCAGGGAAAACTGACATACAACAGAGATGTGCCATATTTACTCTGTGATTTTATGTATACAAGGTACTAGGCATGGCGGCATGCTCTCTACCTTATAGTCCAGTTTGAAAACTATGGACTTACGAATAGATTTTTCCTATTTTTGTACAATGCTGGGTTTGGGGATAACGGTCCACTGCCTGTGTACATCAGACACATAGACCTCCCGATAGGAGTCCTATAAAAAGTGCTATTCTAAATGAGCTCCCAGGGTAAAAAGAGGGCCCTTATCACTGGAGGAGCACAGGCTGATCCTTCCTGTGTGGGCAGGGGGACATGACATTCCTCCCCAGCATTTTTTCCTCCAGTACATTCAGAAGCACATCCATTTTTTACATGTGTCAGTACCACAAGATACAAGGAAAATGAACAAGTTTCATATCGTTCAATTTACTTGTCACAGGAATAAAGTATTAAGCACAGGATGGATAGACAGCTAAAAAGAGATGCTCACATATGCAGAACAAATTTCTGGAAGTCTAAAAAAAATTAACAATGGTATTTCTGGGGCAAGGAGAAAAGAGGGAGATTTAAATTTATATATTCTTCAGGATGATTTGAATTTATTACTCATTCTGGATTTATTGCTTACTCTGCTTTAATAATGAATTAGATCAGTGGTTTAAAAGGTCGATTATTGTCTTTGCTTACTGTTTCCTGGTTATTGACACCCATCTCCATGAGCATATCCTGCTTTTCCTGTCCCTCCTTCTCTTCTCTTTTTTTTCATCCTTTGCTTAATGATTTTTCTACTAGTCTGATGATTCCATCCCACAAATTCTTAAAAGATAACTTCACCTAAAATCATCCTTAGCGCTCTGCATTTAAATGATCTCTTACCTGACTTAGACTGTAGGTTCCAATCTTCAGGTTCCTGTATCAGTCAGGGTCCAGTCAGGAAAAAAGAAACCATGCTAGCTATTTTAAAAAATAGAATTTTATGTAAGGAATTGACTATTTAATATAAGGTATTGGGGGACTTAAAATGCAAAGTGGGGTGCTCTGTAATTACTTACCTCCAGGAGACAGGGGTTTGACAATTTGATGCTGGATGGACCCCAGAAAATCGTGTCCTTAGGGCTAATCCATTCCCGTGGTTAGGGACCTGTTGGAGGGAGGACCTTCTTTTGATTAGGTTACTTCAGTAGGGTGTGACCCGGGGGTTCTTAATCTCCTTAGTGTAGTCCTTTATAACCAGGATGAATACAGAGAGAAAAGCAGAGAGAGAGCCACAGAAGCAGAAAGAAAGCCAGAAGCTGAAAGCACCAAACCCGGAAGAGAAGGGAGAGACCAGCGGACACCGCCATGTGCCTGGCCATGTGAGGGAGGAGTCCAGGATCACCGGCAGCCAGTTTTTGGGGAGAAAGCATTGCCTGACGATGCCTTGATCTGGAATTTTTCTCAGCTTCGAAACTGTAAGCTTACAGCCTAATAAATCCCCATTGTAAAAGCCAACCTATTTCTGGTACATTGCTTTCAGCAGCTTTTAGCAAACTAGGACAAGGCGATAGATACCCATCCCCGGTCTGGGAGAATAAAGGAAGAGGTGGAGGTGATCAAAATTGAGAAGTTTAGGTCTGGCCTTGGAGAACTCTGAGGAGGAGAGACTGCCTGGCTTCTGGTGATTCAGGAGCCCAGAAGACGATGCCCAGGCAGCTGTGCTCTGTGAAGAAGGGGGTCGGTGCCCCAGCTAGTGCTGCTACCCCAAAGGGCTGCAAAGAACTTGTTTCAGAAGATGGGGGAGGAGGGAGAATTGAAAGCTGGAACAAAGAGCCACTTTCAGGTTGAGGGATGGCAAGAAAACAGAAAGGAGCAAGTCTCTTCTCCCCTCCTCCTACCGGCGGCCTCTCCGTACATTCACTATTGGCAGTGCTGGAAAGGGAACCAGCTGATTTGCAGGTCCAGTCCCAGCAGCACAGAGCGTGGTTAGAAGGGTGCGTTGGGAGCTGAGAGATAAGAGCATAGTACGTATAATTCCTTTCTTGGAGAATTACGTCATTCAGATCCATATTAGCCTGTTAAAGATAATCATCATACTGAGGAAACACTTGTTCTTTGTTCTAACCTTGAAAATAATTAAAAATACACCTCTACAGCATTACGAAATAAAATTCCTCACTGCTCTTAGCACTTTAATGTAGCAACTAGTTACATTATTCATGGTCATGGTTGCTCTTTAACAAATATGAATAATCATTTGGTGTATAACTATAATCATAGTATAAATAATTTTGGTTTTATTTTATATAAACTTATTTCACAGTGTTCATAATTGTCATCTTACTGATTTCATGATAATCCATAGTTACTACTGTAATTTATTAAACTATTATCCTATTAGGTAAATATTTTATTTCCCATATTAATAAATAATGCTTCTGTGAAACATTTATGTATATTATTTCTTCTTCATTTGACTTATTTCCGTATCCTAAAATTTTACTTTTATATCCTCTCTAGCCTTACATTTTAAATATTTGATTTTCCACATTCACATTTGATTAGAACCATCTCTGCTCAGGATATCTCCATGAGTATATTCTGCTTTATCTTTCCATTCTTTCCATCTTTCTCTTAATTCTTTTGATTAATTACATTTTTTAGTGGGCTGGCTATTCCATATTTTCTAAATGCTTCTCTGAACCCACCATTTCATTTTATCACCTTCCTCTCTACTGTTCCCTGAGCTATGGGAACCATCTCCGTTCAGAAATTGTTTTGTGGGAAGTAAGGGCAGTTCTCCCCAGGCTAATTTGCTCACACTGTCCAGACAGATTCTTAATGAAATTTATTTATTTGGACAGGTACACAGGGTGATGTTTCTTAACGGGCTTCTATATTGTAAAATTGGGTTCAAATTAAACAAACCCGTAATTCATACCGATGTACTCTTTCCTGGAATAAGTAAGAAGAGAAAATAGAGCAATTAAAAATGTATCCCTTTGGACATAGACTTTATGAAGCCATTTATAAAGCAAAACATTTTCCTGTAAGATTGATTTTGCTGCCCCAATAGAAAATATGGAATGCAGCTAATTATGTCACCAAATATTTATTTGTTGGTAACTGTTTGTTCTCATTTGAAAAGTACTTTTCCAGTAGAAAATAAAAACTAGTAATTTTGCATGGAATATGGTAGGAAAAAAAAGGACATTTATAAGGAAAAATCAAATCACCACCCACTTTAAAAAATATATATGTATATTTTTTAAAAAGAAATTTAGTTTACATAAAATGTTACATAAAATAAAATAAGGGATTCCCATATGCCCCCCTCCCCACCACCACCCACTTTTAAGAACAATGCTTATTTCAGCCTTTACAACAGATCAACAGAATTCTCTCACTTAGTCATCTAGTCCTGTCTTTGCTATTTTACACCCAGGCAATAGCACTGAAAAAACATTCATAGGATGTTCCCTAGGTATATTCAAATAGAAAAGAAGAAAATTTTTTTTAAAAAGCAACATTTTTCTTTTAAACAAGTCTTATCTATTTTAACACCATTATGATTTATATTAACAATAGATTAGAATAGTTTAATCTTTAAATATCACTTGCTTTTAAAAAATATGTAAGTTTACTTAGCCATAGAATATTTTAGACAGATGTCCGTATCGTCTGCTCACATTTGTACTCAAGCTAGTAGGGTCTATTCTGAGGCCCATTGATCCATTCCAGGGAATCCAAGAACACTCTGAAATTTTATTAGAAACTTTGTGCCTTCAAAGACAGTTTTCTTAGCTTTCATCAGATTCTCCAAGGGCTTCTTAGCCCCAAAACTGTTAAGAACCAGTGTTAGAAGCATGTTTCACAACCTGCTATTTAGGCTCTTGCTGAAAATAAGAAAATGTGGGAGTTTTTCCCAATCTGCTCTAGTGAGATTCATGTATAATATACTTCTTATTCAGAGGCCTGTTTCCACAAACTAAGGAGAGAGTTTGACTTATGATAAGCAAGAGGAGTTAGAGCAGTAAAAGGAAGGAGATTATAGAATAATAATTAGAATAGAAGATGGACTGCTGGAGAGATTTTTTACAGGCTAGGGAAAAACTGGAGGATATTTGTTAGAGGAGAAGAGGACAAGTTGAGAGGGTGTTTTAGTTTGCTAAAAGCCACTGGGGAGCAACATACCAGAAATGGGTTTGTTTTTATAATGGGAATTTATTAGGTTGAATGGTTACAGTTCTGAGGCCTGGAAATTGTCCAAATCAAGGCATCATCAGGAGTCCAATGGCCTGCCATCCTGGAGTCCTTTCTCAGATGGCAGGCCCCTGGAGGCATCTGCTTCTTTTCGGGGCCTCGTTGCTTCAGCTCCTGGCTGCTCCATCTATGTCCCTCTCTCCTGGGCTCCTTTCTGCACTCCTGGGGCCCGTTTCTCCGTGCCTGTGGCCTTTTCTCTGTGCCTGCCTGCTGCTTTTATGCCTCTTTATAAAGGACTCCAGGAAGAGGTCTAAGACCCAGCCTGAGTCAGGCAATCTAATCAAAGGCACTTAACAGAAGTAATTTAATCAAGACTTTCCACCCATAATAGATTTACATGCACAGGAATTATTAGCTCTAAGTTCATGATCTTTTCTGGGATCCACAAAAAGCTTCAAACTGTCACAGAGGTGGAAAGAGAGAAGACAGTAAAAGGATAGAAAAAGCAGAATACCACCCCAAAGGCCGGGAACAAAAGTTTAGGTGTGATAAACACACATACCAAATTTGAAGCAGGCAAAGCTGTATTTGTGCTTTAGAAAGACAGAAGTGAGAAACGGAGGGGAAGAGTTGAAGAGGTGTAAATAATGGTAAGAGTTGCTATGTGAAATAAGTAAGGAGGCACGTCAAGTTCCCCCCAATTCCCTTGAATCTTCTTTTACCTCTACTGGGGCAGTAAGATACTGGAGTGATCATTTTTACCACCACAAATCCCCTGTCTATGGAAGGGAGCATTTTCTTCTCAAAATATAATAGTTTCTTTCCTTTAAAAAATGACATAAAACAACACTTTTGGAGTTTCAAATGAAGCACAAAAAATGACTTTCTGAAGCCAAAAAAAAAAAAAAAGTAATCGGTGAATTAGAGGAGAAAGGTGTCCAAATCAGTGGATTAGAATATAAAGTGGCAGGCAAAGCACAGAGCAAAAATATAAAGAGATGGAAATCATCAGGGGAAAATAACACATTGAAAACAGATAAAGCAGAATTAATAGGAAAACAAAAGAAGTTCCAGAATGAGACAAAACAGAAGAGATAGAAGAGAGAGATAAAAAACAGAAGATGTGCTGCAGGGACAGTTACCAGACATCGTATGTCCTCCCATGGCCCACTGGGTGGACTGTGGGAAAGTGTGGGCTATGGTGTGGACCATTGACCATGAGGTGCAGCGGTGCTCAGAAATGTACTCACCAAGTGCAATGAATGTCTCATGATGATGGAGGAGGTTGTTGTTATGGGGTGAGGAGTGGGGTGAGGGGGGTGGGGGGTATATGGGGACCTCATTTTTTTAAATAAAGACAAAGAAAAACAGAAGATGATTTCTCTGAACTGAAGAGAGATTTGAGTCTGTAGTTTTGTTTTTTTTCTGTCTGGCTACATCATCGTCTTCTTGGTGGATCTCTTCACCATGCGGGGTGGGCTGCATGGGAGCCTGCACCTCTCCATGCCAGCAGAGGCGATTCTTTTTCCTTTTATTACCAGGGCGTCCCAGGGATTGAACCCAGGTCCTCCATATAGTAAATGAGAGCTCAATTGCTTGAGCCACAGCTGCTTCCCTGAGTCAGTAGTTTTAAAGGTTGCATTGAATTCCAGGCAAGAATGATGAGATACTTTCACACACACACACATGCACACACACACTTGAATAGAGATCCAAATTACATCACATCACTTGAAAATGTGCACCATTCATAAAGAAGGGATATTCTCCAAAGGAAATTCTAGTAATAGTCTAGAACTAAACTGATCAAGAACTAAACTAACTTCAAATGCAGGAGTTGACAGTAAAGAAAGGGAAGATGCCAAAGCATCCTAAAGGTCTATATGGGATTGTGGAAGTGAGAACTGGTGAGAGAGAGGGAAGAAGGGAAAATATTCTAAAATCCTTGTCTTATTGGAAGGAAGGAAAGAGAGCATATTTGTGGGAAATATAATATCACGGTATCTCATTTCAAAAGGAAAGAAAAGTGTATCTGATTATAAGCCAAGAAAAGAAAGATACCCTTTTATTGAGTGGAAAAAATATGCAATTTTTATGTTTTAACAAAGGACAAAAAAATGGAATGAAGAACAATCTGAACAAACTGACAAAATCCTGGAAAAGGAAAATAGAAAACAATAATGTAAAATGAGTAATTTATTTTTAATAAAAGGAGCAAAGTGTATTAGTCAATATACTGAATGTGGATGGACTTACTTTCCCATTAAAAAGTAGTCATTAAATATACTAAATATATGCTATAGACCAGAGGTTGTTAACTTTTTTTTTGTTCCATGGACCCCTTTGCCAGTCAGGTGAAAACCACAGACCCCTTCTCATAATGTAGCAGCAGATAGTTTTATGACACTCAACTAGAGTTGGGTCTAACGACTACCATTACTTTGAAGTATGAATGAATGTAAGCGATTTTTTGAGATATGCAACAACTGAAATGTGATGTGAAATGAATACTACTGTAATTTATTGCATAGATTCGTAAGTGAAAGAAATGCTAGATTTCAGTTAGAGGTCAGAGAAAATAAAGATAATAAGTTGATTTTTCTCAATTCAAGTTCACGGACCCCCTGAAATCTTTCCATGGGCCCTTGGGGGTCTGTGAACCCCTGCTTAAGACCGACCAGAGTTAGTGGTTATAGTCTGATGATGTTCTCCCATAATCTGTAACAAATGTTCCACAAGAATGTAAGGTATTCATGGAAGGGTGTTGTATGGGAATTCTGCACATTATGCATGATTGTTTAAGTTCACAACTACTGTAATAAAAAAATTTTTTTAAGATTTATTTATTTAATTACTTTTCTCCCCTTCCCCCTCCACCCCCGTTGTCTGTTCTCTGTGTCTATTTGCTGCGTCTTCTTTGTCCGCTTCTGTTGTTGTCAGCGGCACGAGAATCTGTGTTTCTTTTTGCTGCGTCATCTTGTTGTGTCATTTCTCCGTGTGGGCAGTACCATTCTTAGGCAGGCTGCACTTTCTTTGGTGCTGGGCGGCTCTCCTTACGGGGTGCACTCCTTGTGCGTGGGGCTCCCCTACACGGGGAACACCCCTGCATGGCAGGGCACTCCTTGTGCGCATCAGCACTGCGCATGGGCCAGCTCCACACGGGTTAAGGAGGGGGTTTGAACTGCAGACCTCCCATGTGGTAGACGGACTCCCTAACCACTGGGCCAAGTCTGCCACCCATGTAATAAAATTTTTTTAAAAAGCAGACACTAGTTTATGCTGTGTACAAAATCTAACAAAGTGAGGAAGAAAGGTTGAAAGTGAAAATGTTGACAAATAGTAATCAGGTAAACAGAAGTAAAAAGAAAACAGGAGTGGAAAAATATTATCGGACAGGCTGAAATTTAAGGATAAAGAAATAATCAGGGGAAGCGGATGAGGCTCAAGTGATAGAGCTTCCACCTACCATATGGGAGGACCTGGGTTTGATCCATGGGGCCTCCTGGTGCAAAAGAAGGGAGAGTATGTCCGTGTGGCAAGCCAATGCCCATACAAGTGCCCACGTGGTGAGTCAGTGCCCTACGCAAGTGAGTCATGCAGCAAGATGATGATGCAACAAAAAGAGAGACAAAGGGGAGAGTCAAGGTGAAGTGCAACAGAGTCCAGGAACTGAGGTGGCGCAACTGACAGGGAACCTCTCTCCCCATCAGAGGTCTCCAGATGAATCCTAGAGGAGAGAAAATGAGAAGAGAAGACAACACAGACAGCAAAAACAACAGGGCAGGAAGAGGGGAAGGGGGGGAAATAAATAAATCTTTAAAAAAATAATCAGGATAAAGATTATGAATTGATTTAATTGTATGAAAAATGAATTGTATGAAAAAGATAACTGTTTTCAATTTGTGTGTCAATCATCATACATACATTTTTAAAATGATTTGAAATTCAGGCAAAATGTGACGAACTTTTATGTCTTTCAGAATTGGACCTACCTAATAGACAAGAAAAGTGGGCAAAAATGGATTAAAAACCTTAATAGGCAAGGTATGGCTATAAAGGGGTAGTGCCAGGGAATTTTGTGTGTGTGTGATGGTGGAACAGTTCTGTATCCTGGTTGTGGTGATGGTTACATGAATCTATACATGTAACACAATTTCATAGAACTAAACACCCCCACACACAAAGAATACATGTAAAAAACTGGTGAAATCCAAAATCATGTCTGTAGCTTAGTTAGTAATATTGTATGTACCCTTGTCAGTTTCCTGGCTTGAATATGTTCTGTAGTTATATGAGATGTTATCATAGGGGAAAGCTGGGTGAAGGGCACATGGGAACTCTGTACTATTTTTGCAACCTCTTGTGATTCTAAAATTGTTTCAAAATAAAAAGGTTTTTAAAAAGCACACAACCTTATGATAAACGTAGCTATGAACATGGAACAGTTAAAATTTTCACAAATAAGTAATGAAAATTAGAGACTTTTAGGCTAAATTGCCGACTCACAATAAATAGCTAAAAACTCTTAATTTCTTGGTAATTAGAAGCATATTCCTAGATAAAGATTTGGTCAAAGAAGAAATTGAAAAAGAAATTACAACCTTGAAAGCAATGAGAAAATACTTTCCAATAAAACTTATGGGACACAGTGAGAACTATATTCAGGGAAAAAAAAGTAATTTAGTATTCATCTTGGGAAATGAGTAAAGCCACTGTGCGGAACTATAAACGATCTGAGATTTAATCCTACTTGCAAGCCAAGACAACCTGCCCCTACTTCATGGATGCACACAGAAAACACCAGACTCCTGGGTGGCAGACAAAAGACGTTATTACACACGGCACTCAGGCAACGTGGGCTTCAGGTTCCCGTCAGTTCCCCTTGTGCCCAAACCCCACGGAAGCAATGCACCAGTGGGCCCAGGAGGATGTTGCACACATCTGGGTTTGTGAAACAGTCAAGGAACCCGAGATTAGGAACCCCCAATCTTTTAAATAGACTGCAGGTAAATCTAACATTATTTTGAATATACTGTTCAGCCAGCAAATCTCCCCTCTGCCCCAGAGGGTGACAATATCTTTGTCTTGCAAGGCTGTTTGCTATACAAACCTCCTTTAAAGGATAGTCTAGAACAAAAGCTGTCATTAAATCTTTTCAAAGATATTCAGAAATTTGAGAGAACCATGTAATGTACAACAAAAGAAATTGAAGAGGGAAATAATAAATGGACACATCAAATGTTTTTTCTTTTAAAGATTTATTTATTTCCCCCCCTCCCCCCACCGAGTTGGCTGCTCTCTTGTGTCCATTTGCTGTGTATTCTTCTGTGTCCACTTGCATTCTCGGTGGCACTGGGAATCTGTGTCTCTTTTTGTTGCATCGTCTTGCTGTGCCAGCTTTCTGTGTGTGCAGTGTCACTGCACTTTTTTTGTGCAGGGCAGCTCTCCTTGCGGGGCGCACTCCTTGTGCGTGGGGCTCCCCTACATGGGGGACATCCCTACGTGGCAGGGCACTCCTTGCACACATCAGCACTGCGCATGGGCCAGCTCACCACATGGGCCAGCTCACCACATGGGCCAGGAGGCCTTGCGTTCTAACCCTGGACCTCCTATATGGTAGGTGGACACTATCAATTGAGCCACATCCTCTTCCCCAAATATTTTTTAAAATCCATGAATTCACAATGACACTTTAAAAAATCACTGGTCATCATTGAAGGATGACAAGCACCAACTCACTTTGCTGAAAATTGGTAAATAAAGGAAAAGAGGGGAGCATTATCTTGCCTTTCCTATAGATATTATATTTTAGGGCACCCATATAGTTGATAAAGAAAAGTACTGCTTTACAGGAGAATTCCAGCTGATAAATACTGAAGCTTATCAAAATTCCAAATAGATGAGAATGGATCTTGCAGAATGGCAACCCCAGAACCTGTTGATCAGCAAAAGAGAGATCATAAAGACATCATGTAACTTCTGATGTGATGTAAAGTGAAATTCAACCTCCCATTCCTCTAGTGGGATAATTCTGAGGCAGGTTCCTGGTAGTTTTACAAAGGGTCCCCACTGGGATTGAACCCCAGGTGGTTACAGTGGTAACTCACTCATTAATGTACCCTTTATCCCTTTATTTTATTTTTTGAGGTACTGGGGCCCGGGGATTGAACATGGGATTTCTCATGTGGGAAGATTGTGCCCAACCATTGAGCCACATCAGCTACCCTGAGTTGGTTTTATCATTTGTTTTGCTTATTGTTTGTTTTTGATTTTTCAGGAGACACCAGGAACTGAATCCAGGACCTTCCATGTGGGAGGCAGGTGCTCAACTGCTCGAGCCACATCCATTCCCTGTACCCTTTATTTTTTGGCTTCTCTCCCTTCCCTGTTTCATTTTCTCCATGTCCTCCTTTGTCCTTCAAATAAGTTACCTGTGCCCAAGCCCTGGCCTCAGGATTTGCTTTTGAGGGATTCTATACCAAGGCGGTTGGTATCAGAAGTGACTTTGGACATCAGACACTCAGGAAGGGAATCTGGACTTCACCACTCACCACTCATGTGACATGGCCATACAGATGCCATTGCTGGTGCTAGATGAGGTGGTAACAACTTCTGACATTCTTTATTTTCACAATTACTGAGATTCTCACCTATGATGAATTGGAATGAGGAACAGGAGGAAGGGAAGCACTGGCATACAAAATTATACTATTGCTTGAAAGAGATAAGAGCAATGATAATTATAAGGATAGTAAAATTGGCTGACTTCTGCTCCTGCTCGAGAAGCTTTAGAAGGAGAAGGAAAGATTCAGCCAAGTAACAACTTAAGGTCCACAATGAAAGTCAAAAGGCCATCAAGGAAGCATTTAAAGAGACACTCACCTCCTGCAGCTAGAAAGCAGACTTGCTGAAAATCAGATCCAAGATTTCATTGTAAAAGTTGCAGACCTACATGGGAAGCTGAAACTCACACCCCTGGTGAGTCTCCTATCCAAGACCCTGGTTGTGAAGGACTAAGTTCCTGACACCTGGCAGGGGGAATTGGGTGGGTGTTTTGAGACACTTGAGCTCCTAATTCTTTGATCTCTTCAAGTCAATGGTAACAGTCCTCTTTCCTTTGCTAGATAAGAGCAGCTTTGCATTGCCTGGGGACCATGTGAAGGCCTCACCTTAGTGAGCAAGAAGATACATATTATCCTCTGCTCCTTGTCTGCTGTCATGGCCTCTAGATTAATAAAGGGTCAATTCGCAGCAAATACTGATTGGGGAAGCCGAATAGCAGCTACAGGAGGAAATAAAAGGAGCTGGAGGAGCTGGTGAATATGTGCCAGTATGAACTGATTTATCACCAGGTACTAGAATGGATCTTGTTGTACTGGGGTGGTGAGGCACGAATATAAAGCTGGAGAAAGGTGAGTTTTTTTTATATGATGGCATTCATTTCCTTGTATTTCAGGGTTTAACTTCTTGACAGGGTCACTTTAGGCTATTCCCTAATATATGAAGATATGGCTTCTTAAACTGTGGCTACAAATGGTGGCCAACAGCAAATGAAATTGAGATGCTGGATTAGCCTTGGCAAGAGTGTGAAGGGGTCAGGAGGCTTAGAGAGATGGACATGTTGGGATGGATTCATTATAACAGATCAGAGGGTAACTTAAGCCAAGAAGTTTCCTTAGAAGGACTCAGAGAATATTCCTTTTCACAAAGCAGTGAAGAATACCCTTGTGAGAGGCCATCAACATCATTAAAGAGTCATTCTGAAATAGCAAAGGCCAGAAAGCAGCACTTAATTGTCAAAAGCTAGATGGCTATACTACTGTAGCTGGAAACAAGGTCAGGATAGCAACAAGAGTGCCCTGACTCACAAGGCTCTGTGGTGATTGCTGCTAGTCCATGATGCTCTTAGGGGTGAGATAAGTATGCAGCTAATGAGGGTATTGATTGACTTACATAACAAAAAATGTCAAGATCTTGTGAGTGGAATAGAAGGCTGATGTCAACTGTCACAGTGGAAAGTCAGAATCCTTCACTTAGTTTCAAATCTGAGCCAACTCTCAGAGCTCATTGATTAAAGGAGTTGAGTCCCATTGAGGAAGGCCCTGCAATGCCAAATATGCTTTATATGATAAATATCTTCCAAATCCTTCTTCAAAGAAATTTATGACCATTTACCAGAGTAATTGTATACCTGGGAAACTGGAATACCTAGACCTATTCAGTTGCTTGACATAAGGTCTGAACTGACAACAATAACAGGACACCAGAAAGGACATGTTATAATGAGTCTCTGGCCCAATCTTACTTTGGTAGCCACTCTCCTCCCTCACCATGGTCATTTCCCTAGTACTTAAATGCATGATCAAAATAGATGTCCTTGACTCCTGACAGAACCCTCATAAGGATTCTTTTAACTGTGGACTAAAAGGCATTATGGTAGAAAATGGAAGTATAACAAGTGGAAGCTCCTAAAACTATTCCATCTTATAGATTTTCTCTAATGATTGCTTCTACAGAAGTGATATCACTTCCTAGGTGAAAGTGCAAATATTACTACCACTGGCAGCATCCCCCAAAGGCTTAAAGGATATGTGTGTACATTGTGGCCACATTCATATATCCCTTACCAAATCATTTGAATGGTTTCTATTAATAAAAATGCATCAAGTTGAAGATGGATTGCATGCAAATGAGCCACTGTAAATTTAAGAGGTAGCCCCAATCACAGCAGCTGTTCCAGATCTAGTACCTAATATCTACTACAACACAACTTCTGGAACTTTGTATGCAGACTTTGATTTTGCCAATTTTTTTTCAATCTCCTTCGGTAAAGAGACTCAAAAGGAGTTTGTTTTACATGGAAAGGACAGCAGTATACCCAGGACAGCTTCATGGACATGCAATCTGTTCAGTCAAATAGGCCCCAAGTCAAGAAGGGCCTCATTCTTGGCTCTGCTGTCACCATCTTGCAATTGTTCATACTTTTTGAATAAGAAGTCCCACATTTTCATTTTGTAGTGGGACCTACAAATTGTATAGCCAATTCTGAATATATCTTTTCTGTTTTCTCCCAGGATTATGTTAACTCTCCTGCTCATTCATAATATAATTGACCATTTTGCAGAACATCTCACTGGTGCCCTATATCTGACATCATGCAAATCACACTTGATGAGCAGGAATTGTCAAGTTCTCTGGATTTCCTTATAAGATACAGATATGCCAGAGATTAGGAAATACAGCTTGCAAAGATATAGGGGTCTGACACATCTGTGAAAGTTTTAGGAGTTCCAATATTCTAAGTCATACTAGGATATACCTTCAAGGTAAAGGAAAAACTGTTGCCCTTCACTTCTCCTACTATTAAAAAAAAGATCTTGAATTTGTTGGGCCTTTTTGGATTTTGGAAGCAACATATACTACACTTGGTAATACTACTCTGACTTGTTTACTTAATGGCAAAGAAGTCTGCCAGGTTGAATGGAGATCAAAATAACATAGGGCTCTTTAAGAGGTCCAGGTTCTCCTGCGACACCAACCATATGATCCAACAAATTCAATGGTGCCAGCAGTATCTGTGTTATATAGACACAGAATGGAGTTTTGGCAAGATCCAATAGAAGAATCAGAGAAAAGAACCCCAGGATCCTGGAATAAGGCATGCCTCTTCCAGCAGCTCCTAGCATACTTCTAGTCCCTAGTAGAGAATAAATACAAGTAAATATATGACCAGAAGTTCCCATGATAAGCTGAGTATTCTCAGATTTACCATGCATAAGGTTGAGTGTACATGATGGCAATCTATCACGACAAGGAGATGGCAAATTTGGGCTAGGCATATGCAGATTCAGAGGGCACAGTAAATTATTGAAACAGATGGCCCAAACCTCTAAGTCACCTACCTCTGTTGCACTGACTCCATACTTCAGCTCCACCTATGACATTGTGGAAAGTTTACAATGACTAACTGGTAGAGGGATTAAAAAAAATGGACTGGTTATGAATAGGTTTGGTTGATAATTTGGTGTGAACCAAGTATGGATTGCTGCCACACTAAGCCCAACTCAGACTGAACTAAAGGACAATGGTGAGAAGAAATATTCCCACTGGATAAAGCAATACACTGGGTTTTCTCCTTTGTATGGAATGATAAATAGTCATAGGGTAAACACATATTCTTGGATGGTGGTGTTGTTTTGGTTCATTGTTTAGGTGCCTAGAAGGGGCAAGGTGGAATGACTAGAGAAAAAGATGTCTGGGGAAGGGGTATGTGAATGAACCTAAGGGAATAGATATGAGGTGTATGGATCTTTGAATCTCTAAATATTCACCACAGAGCATTTCCTACTGAAGATGCACTTAGCAACCAGGTAGATAGGCTGACTTTTCTAGTAGGGTAGCCAGCCTTGGTCTTTGGATACCAACTGGTGTTGTGCACAACAGGTCCATGAACAGAGTAATCACGGTAGCAAGGATGGAGGCTGTGCATGGTGATATTCCTATCAACAAGGCTGACCTGGCTACTCACAACAGAGGCTGATACTAATCCCTAAATGTGGAAGCATCATATGAAGAGACCAACCACCCACTTGGTGGCAAGGTGATTACATTAGATTCTTTCTACTATGAAGAAAGAAGCAATTCATTTTATAAGAATTGATACTTTTTGTGTATTTGGATTTGTTATCCCTGCTTGAAGAGTTTCTTCAGCTATCTGTGGGCTTACAGAATGCCTAAATAACCCACATGAGACCCCGTTTAACATTATCTCAGACCACAAGACCCATTTTATGGTGAAGGAGGTTATGATAATGGGCACATGACTACTGGATCCACCAGTTCTACCATATACTACATCACTGGAAGCTGCCAGCTTGATACAATATTGCACTGGCTTTCAGCTAGCAAAAGTTTCAGGTAATACAACAGCAACTAAAGGAATAGAATATCTTGGAATAAATTTAATGGGGAATATATAGGATTTGTATGTGGAAAACTACAAATCATTCCTGAAAGAAATTAAAGAAAACCTAAATCAGTGGAAAGATATCCTATGGTCATGGATTGGAAAACTTAACATCATTAAGATGTCTATACTACCCAAAGGGATTTACAGATTCATTGAAATTCCAATCAAAATTCCAACAGCCAGCATTCCGGCTATAGCTGGCCCTCTTGTGAGACTGGAATGCCCACCATCTGCAGTCCTCTGTCTGGTCTCTTGTTGGTTGGCTGCCCTTTACTCAGCGATTCTTCTCTGAATTTATGACTAGCAAAGCTGCGAGCAGCATCTTCGTCACAAAGAGGTGGGACTCAGAGTTGTACCCTGAGGATCTTACATCTGAAAAGCTCAAGGTCGTTTGTAGAGCTGCCACACTGGCTATGTGTCCTGCAGCACATTTGTAGGCAGTGACTGCCACTGAAAAGAAATTGGTGATGGTTGGTGCTGGAATCTTGGCAAGACCTCCTTACTCATAGTCTCCAGCAAGGACCAGTTCCCAGGGGTCTAAGTGTCTATGGTGTTTGAGAACTATGTGGCAGATATTGAAGTGGATGGAAAGCAGGTGGAGATTTTGTGGGACATGACTGGGAAGGAAGATTGTGACCACCTGACCCCCTCTTCTACCTGGACACTTATGTGTTTCTTCATGGACAGCCCTGATAGTTTAGAAAACATCCTAAGCATTTCTGTCCCAAGGTGCCCATCATCTGACTGGGAACAAGAAAGAGCTACAGAATGATCAGCACCCAAGACCAGAATTAGCCAAGATGAAGCAGGAGCCTATAAAACACAAAGGAAGCAGGGATGTGGCAAATAGGATGGGCACCTTGGAGTACATGGAGTGTTCAGCCAACACCAAAAATGGTGAGGGAGGTTTTTGCAATGGTCATAAGAGTGCTCTTCATGCCAGACATGAGAAGAAAAAGCCTGGTTGCCTTGTCTTGTGAAAGCTTGCTGCAAGCACAGTCCTCATATATTTAAGTTTTGAAGTGCTGTTTATAATCTTAATGTATGATTACTGGCCTTTTTCATTAATCTATAATTTACAGAAGTTGTCTTGCTACTGGTATTTGGAAGCCAGCCATGATTATTAATGATGTCCAACCTGTCTTGCTCTCCAGGGTCCCTATATTAGTCAAGATTCTCTAGTAGGAGGTGTGAAGAACTGACAGGAGAGATCTGTAAATAGTAAGGATTTTATAAAATCATTTCATGCAACCATGGGCATGCATGATTCCAAATTCTGCAGGGCAGGCTGCAAGCCAGGAACTCCAATGAAGGTCTTCAGTGACTTCCCCAGGAGACACTGGCTATCTGAAGGAGAGATGGGAATTCTCTCTTTGAATGCTGAAATCACTTCTCCTTTAAGGTCTTCAACAGGCTGGATGAAACATCACTATTACTGATATTGATGATAGATTAAATCAGCCATAGATGCAATCAACTCACTGATGGTTAAAGTTTAGGAAGTGTGCTTGCACTACAATTAGTCCAGAGCTTGCTTGACCAAACAAATGGGCACATTACTTGGCCAAGTTGACACAAGAGCCTACCATCACAGCCCCTATGATGATGCTCTCACAGCTCTCCACTGTGCTCCCACCTGAGGTACCATGCACTAACTCAAAGAATTTCTTAACTTCTTGCTTCATTCTAGAAAGTGAAAAATAGGTAGCTTTTGTGAATTAGGCTGTAACTACTTTATCATTAACATGTCCTGCCTGTCATTTGTCAGCTGCAAAGTACTCTAAGTCCCACTTCACAGCTTTTCTCCTAAACTGATTTCATTGTTATAATTCTGCATGTTCTAGTTATTTCATATAAGTAGAATCACTGATTAGCTGTTTCAAGTCTGTGTCTAGTCTGGAGCTTTGATTTTTTCCTTTGCCTGAGTCATATCTTCCTTTATCTTAATATGGCTTGTAATTTTTGCCAATCCTGTTTAAACGCTTCCAAAATACTGAAAAGGGGGGGGGGGGGGAACATATTTTATGAATCCAACATCACCTTAATATCAAAGCCAGATAAAGATACTATAAGAAAAGAAAATTACAACCCAATCTCTCTAATGAGCATAGATGCAAAAATTCTCAACAAAATACTTGCAAATGGAATCCTACAGCATATTAAAATAATTATAAACTACGATCAAGTGAGTTTTGTTCCTGGTATCCAAGGGTGGTTCAACATAAGGAAACCAATTAATGTAATACCACATTAAGAAATCAAAGTGAAAAAAACCATATGATAGAGAAAAGGCATTTGACAAAATCCAGCATCTTTCTTGATAAAAGCATTTCAAAAGGTAGGTATAGAAAGAAAGTTCCTCAACATAATAAAGGGCATGTATGAAAGTCCCACAGCTAACATTATACTCAATGGGCAGAGGTTGAATGCTTTCCCTGTAAGATCAGGAACAAGACAAGGATGCCCACTGTCACCACTGTTATTCAACATTGTGCTAGAAGTTCTAGCTAGAGCATTTAGGCAAGAAAAAGAAATAAAAGGCATCCATCCAAATTGGAAAAGAGGAAGTAGAACCCTCACTATTCACAGATGACATGATCCTATATTGAGAAAACCCTGACATATCTACAACAAAGCTATTAGAATTAATAAATGAGTTCAGCAAAGTGGCAGGATAGAAGATTAATAGGCAAAAGTCAGTAGCATAGGGAAATGGATGTGGCTCAACCAGTTGGGCTCCTGTCTACCATATAGGAAGTCCAAGATTCAATGCCCAAGGTCTCCTGGTGAAGGCAAACTGGCTCATGTGGTGAGCTGGTCCACATGGAGTGCGGGTCCACAAGGGAAAGCTGCCCCATGCAGGAGTGCTGGCCAACGCAGAGAGCTGGCGCAGCAAGATGATGCAACAAGGGACGCAGAGGAGAGAAAATAAGAAGACATAGTAGAACAGGGAGTTGAGGTGGTGCAAGAGAGTAATTTCATTTCTCCCACTCCAGAAGGTCCCAGGATTGGTTCCCAGAGCTGCCTAATGAGAATACAAGCAGACACAGAAGAACACACAGCGAATGAACACAGAGAGCAGACAACAGGGAGAATGGGGGGAGGGGGAGAAATTTTTTTTTTAATCTTAAAAAAAAAAAGTAGCATTTCAATACACTAGTAATGAGCCAGCTAAGTAGGAAATCAAGAAAAAAATTCCATTCACAATAGTAACAAATATCTAGAAATTAATTTGACAAGGAATGTAAATGAACTGTATTAAAAGAAAAAAACACCAAAAAACTACAAAACACTGCTAAAAGGAGTGAAAGAAGACCTAAACAAATGGAACAACATTCCTAGATCATGGATTGGAAGATAAAATACTGTGAAGATGTCAATTCTACCCATAGTGATTTATAGATTCAATGCAATAGCAATCAAAATTCTAACAGCCTACTTAACAGAAATAGAGAAGTCAATTACAAAATTTATATGGAATGGAAAGGGGTCCCCCAAACAGCCAAAAACATCCTAAACAGAAGGGCGAAGTTGGAGGATTCACCCTTCTTGGTCTTGAAGTGAATTATAAAGCTACAGTGGTCAAAACAGCATGATATTGGCATAAAGATAGACACATTAATCAGTGGAATCAAACTGAGAATTCAGAAATAGACCTTTACCTGTATGGTCAACTGGTTTTTATTGAGCTTACTAAGTCCATTTTTCTGCCACAGAACAGTCTCTTCAACAAATGGTGCTGAGAGAACTGGATATCCAAACTCAAAGAATGAAAGAGGGCCCCTATCTTACTCCCTCTACAAGAAATCAACACAATGGATCAAGGAACTAAACATAAAAAAACAGGGCCATAAAATTCCTAGAAGATAAATATTCAACATCACTAGCGATTAGGGAAATGCAAATCTAAAATACAATGAGATATTTCATATCTATGAGAATGGCCACTATTAAAAAGTCAGAGGGGAGTGGATGTAGCTCAAGTGGTTGAGTGCCTGCTTTCCATTTATGAGGTTGTGGGTTTGTTCCTTGTTACCTCCTAAAAACTAACAAACAAACAAATGGAAAAAAAAACACCTCTCACTGGGGGAGTGGATGTAACTCAATGGTAGAGCACCTGCTTCCCAAGTTCAAGGTCCTGGGTTCAATCCCCTGTACCTCCAAAAAAATATGTCAGAAAACTAAGTGTTGGAGAGGATGTGGAGAGATAGGAACAATTATTCACTATTGGTGGAAATGTATAATGGTATAGTCACTGTGGAAGTCTGTTTGGTTGTTCCTAAAGAAATTAGATATATTATAGATCTACCATGTGACCTGGCAATACCATTACTAGGTATATACCCAGGAGAATTGAGAGCAGTTACACAAAGAGACATCTGCACACTGATGTTCATAGTGACATTACTCACAATTGCCCAGAATGGAAGCAAACCAGGTGTCCATCAACTGACAAATGGATAAATAGTGGTATATAGATGCAATGGAATATTATTTAGCTGTAAGAAGAAATGAAGTCATGAAGCATGTGACAACAATGGATGAACTGGAGGACATTATGTTTTTTTGTTTGTTTGTTTGTTTTGAGGATATTATGTTGAGTGCAGCAAAGCCAGGCACAAAAGGACAAATATTGTATGATTTCACTATTATGAACTAAATATAATCAACAAACTCATGGGGTTAATAGCTAGAATATAAGTCCCAGAAAATAGAACGTGGTTAGAGAATGGAAAGCTGAGGTGTCATCTGTGCAGAATTGGTTAAAAAGTTGTTTGCAAATGAATAGAAATGGTGAAATCACATCATAGGATTTATATTTATATTACATTTGGGTATGATAGTGGTTGTTTTTTTTTTTAGTAATGAAAATGCTCTACTATTGATTGAAGTGATGAATGCACAATTCACTGATTATACCAAATGCCATTGATTGTATACATCAAATCATTGATGTTTCACATCAAAGCAAGTTATTTGTGATGGAGTAATGTATGGGAGCCCTGTATGGTGATCTTACACATGTTTGTTTTGTAAGTCCATAACTTTTGCTGTACAATTATTGCTTATATATGTTCATGTATGAATGAAATACTTGAATAAATTGTTTTTAAAATGGAAAAAATGTTGGTAAATCTGGGTGGGGAGTATATTGGAGTCCTATGTATTATTTTTGTAATATTTTTGCAACTTTCCCATAAATTTTAAATTGTTTCAAAGTAAAAACTTAAAAAAGGTTCAGTTAAGATGTCATCTGGGGATAACTCCCTGCAGAGTTAGCAACCTAGTCTTTGAGGTGTAGACTATATGTTGAACCAATGGCCTTTATATGGGGTTGTGTTCTCAATAGCTAAAAAGCATGGGTGCAGGCACCAAAAGGTAGGCCCCTCTAACCATCACTCCCACTTCACTTGAGGATTTGCATTTCCTGCCCCAGCAACTTGTGGCTCTGCAGAATTAGGGGTCCTTGCCCTTAGGGGAGTCACTTGGTCATAGGAAATGATAGTCTTCGCTTCCCTGTCCTCTAGGGAGAAGATTCTGAGATCTGTTTTACTTTGCTTTTCAGAGGTTTCCCAGGGGATGTGAGTACCAATTGCTCATTTGCACACCCTTTATTCACTTTCTCCCCTCCTGTTTCACTTTATGTCCTTTCCTGTGCCTCCCTGGAATCACTTTCCAAATGAACTACTTGCACTCAAGTCTTTGGCTCAGGATCTGCTAACATAAGTATCTTGTTGATGTTATGCTTTACAATAGATATTGGTAAATTGTTTTCTGATCCTAAGTAATTTTTTCAGTCATATATATATATATATATATATGAATGTGTTTAAAAATATATATATATAAAACAAATTCATTTTATTTTTTTAGGAGGTATCAGGGATTGAGTCCAGAACCTTGTACATGGGAAGAAGGCACTCAACCACTTGAGCTACATCTGCTCCCCAGCCATATATATTTAAAAACTTTTTTCTTCCCTTATGTCTTTAGTATTTAATATTTGGCCATATTTATTTATTTATTTAGTCTTTATTTTTTTAATATTACATTAAAAAAAATGAGGTCCCCGTATACCCCCCACCCGCCTCACTCCACTCCTCCCCCCATAACAACAACCTTGTCCATCATCATGAGACATTCACTGCATGTGGTGAATACATCTCTGAGCACTGCTGCACTTCATGGTCAATGGTCCACATCATAGTCCACACTCTACCACGTTCCACCCAGTAGGCCATGGGAGGACATACAATGTCCAGTAACTGTCCCTACATCATCACCCAGGACAACTCCAAGTCCCGAAAATGCCTCCACATCTCATCTCTTCCTCCCATTCCCTACCCCCAGCAGCCACCATGGCCACTTTCTCCACTCCAATGCCACATTTTCTTTGATTACTAATCACAATAGTTCATGAATAGATTATCAGTAAGTCCACTCTAATCCACACTCTATTCCTCCATCCTGTGGACCTTGGAATGGTTGTGTCCACTCCACATCTGTAACAAGAGGGGGCTTAGATTCCACATGGATGCTGGATGCAATCCTCCTGTTTTCAGTTGTAGGCACTCTAAGCTCCATAGTGTGGTGGTTGACCTTCAACTCCATGTTAGCTCAGTGGGCTAAGTCCAATAAACCAGAGTGTAGGAGCTGAAGTCTGTTGAGGCTCAGGGCCTGGCTATCACATGGTCAGTCCAGAGATTCAGGTCCCCTGGGTATATATTAAACCCCAGCACCAACTACAGTTCCGGTAAAAGCAACAGGAGAGGCTTGTGAACAAAGATCACATCTGAGTCCAGCTCCATCACACAGAAACACAAACTCCAAAGTAAGGTCAACTGACATGGCACTGAACTTCGTCTGATATTTGGCCATATTTAAACCAAATAAGTAGGACACTTTTATTAATTGTATGCTGTTTTGTTACATACCATAGATACAAGTTTACAAGAACTGCTGCTTATTGCATTCTACAATCTAGATTATTCAATAAAATAAAATCAATTCTATTGGGAGTCATTACTATACACTCTAGGATGGCCATCCTATCTCCTTGTTGAGCCAAAGGTTGGGGTAGATTTTAACACATAAGACCATCCTTACAACCATAGGGCTGAAGATAAGCTTTTGATAATTATTGGTTTGCAGCTAAGTTTGTGGGTATACTCCTAATAAATATCATGATAAGGCATGGATAAACAGTCAAGCTGGGAATAAGACTGAAATCCTCTCATGAGAGCTGGGAAAACAGAAGGGCTTATGCCTGCACTGACAATAGTAGTGAGCCCAAGGAACATCCACAGGCAGGGCCAAAATTCTCCTTAGAAAATAATTTTTATTGGTCCTAACCCAATGGATCAATGAGTGACAGGCTCTACAGTTCAGCTCCGAAGAACATATCCTCCATAATTGTAACCTGGAAAAATTTTAAGGCAAGCCAACCAAATACACACCTTGGATACTGAAACACCTCAATTAAGTACCTAAAAACATCTAGCTTTGAACAATGTTACTTGCTGGAATACTTCCAAATAAACTCTTTTTGAAATTAATATATATCCAAAGTAAAAGAATGCGGCTAGTAACTAAAAGCGTTTGAAAGTTTGAGGACTCTACCAAAAAACGATTAGCTGTGGTAGTTGGTCTATGCGCCTCCTGACTGACAATAATTGCTACCAGGTTCATTGGTCTCCTAAGGCTACTCCCTAGAGCTTGCTTTGTGTAGGGCCATTTTACTGAGTTAATTTGAATCTTACTCTTGTTTACCAGATTACAAATGCCAGACCTAATTTAATAGAATTTGAAATTGTAATGACTATATTCTAAATTATTTTTCCAATTCAATGGTAATGGGAGTAAATAGGAATCTCAGTAAAAAATTAACCTTGCATTCATGTCCTTCTACTGATAAAGACTCTTGGGGCACAAAATTTGATATAGCTTTTATTAGGGTTTTCCAGAGAACCAGAACCAATAGGATGTGTGTGTACACGAGTGTTTTGCATGTATACGTGTATAAAGAAATTTAAACTGGCTCTGGCAGTTGTGGAGGCTGGCAGGTCCAAATTCTGTAGGACAGGGGAATTCCAGTAAGAGTGATATTGAAGTCTTGAATTCAAATTTCTTAGGCAAAGCCGACAGGCTGGAAATTCCAGAAGATTTGATGTTTTGATGTTGAAGTCTTAGGTCTGAATTTTGTAGGGGAGGCTGGCAGGCAGGAAACTCAGAGAAGGCAAGGCACCCTATTTTCTTCCCTTTGGAACCCCTAGTTCTTTGCTTTTAAGTCCTCCAACTGATTGGATGAGACACACCACATTATCCTGGGTAATCTCCTTTACTTCAACTGACTAGGTGCTAATCCCATCTACAAAATACCACCACGGCAACATCTAAACCAGTGTTTGACCTAACAATTAGACATCACAACCTAGTCAAGTTGATGCATAAAATTAACCACCATACAGCTGTATGTTCCTCTAATGGTCTCTGAAAAGTTTAAAGGGAAGCAGTATAGAAAATAGATTCAGTGCATGGGTTCTGGAGTCTGACAGCTTGGGTCTACATTCCATCCTCACCACTTAATGTATGTGTGACTTGGACAAATGATTTCATTTCTTTGGGCTGCATTTCCTCTTCTGTAAAATGAGGACACTAAGAGTAACTTTATAAGGTTGTCTTAGTGATTAAGTGACATAATGCAATTAGAGCTGTTGGCACAGTGCCTGGCATATAGTGAGCAAATGGTAGCGTTTATCACCAAATAGTGGTTGCCCTCATAGTCCAGAATTCACACTGCTGTTTGAATTATTTTGTGTTTCCATTTGGAAGGAAAACCTAACCACTTAAAACTGGTAATAAATGCAATTGATTGCAAGAGAAGCACGCTGAATGAAAGCTGAGAAAGGGGAGGAAGAGTTAAGCCTCTAATAAGTTTTATAAAACTTAAAAAAAACTTTACATGGTTCTCTAGCTTTTGTTATTAAATGGATTAGTATATGTGCCTTGCACATCATAAGCTTTCTATAAATGATTAATAATATTTTAAACTATTGCAGAAAGTCACAGTAAAGACAGACTGTGGATGTAATAAATGGAAATAAATGTAGCAATGAAATACCCTTACAAAAGACAAAGAGGCAAAGCACTGACAGACTGTGGATGTTATAAATGGAAATAAGTGTAGCAACAAAATCCCTTATACTGTCCTTTTTTTTTTTTTAAATAAAAAGAGGTTCCCTTTCTTCTTTAGCATATAAATGTGTCATCAGTTGTTTGAAGAAATGCGTTCATTACATACATGCTTGATGTTGGTATTCTTTAACTTAGACCTGAACGTGTCCATAGACCTGTCTCTGAGGATCTTTTGCTCATATATAATCCAAGTCCTTGTTTTGACTGAGTTGTTCTTATTTTCCTTCCTAACAGTCTGCACGGATCCACGTTAGGCATAAGTTTTCTTGACTTACCTCCAACAGTGTTTGAACCGTTGTCATCAATTTAAAGTGGCGTAATCCCAAGGTTTCTGTTCCAACAAAAATTCGCTCCTCAAATGGCCCTTGCATATATTTAGCCACCCACCTTCCAGAATTTGGTGAGGTCACCGGCCGCATTAACCAACCTTCCACTAGGGGGCACACGAAATCCAAGCAGCACTGCGTTAAATTGCCGTTCACGTTTAAAAGGACTAGCAGCAGCGTTAGGAAAACCAATTCCTTCCCGAATTAGACTCATCTGGTTACATATTTAATTATAATATATGCTTTGTAATTATTGGATTGCAAGGTAGTGGTGTCGAAGAGAAACGAATCGTCTCGTTTGCAGGACACCCCCCCCCCCGAAATCAAACTGGCAAAAATAAAAAGAGAATTCTGGGAAATACTGAATAATTTAAACGTTCATGCTTAAAAATAAATAAAGGTTTATGAGTCAAGGAAGGGAGTGGGGCGGAAAGCGAAAAAAGTCAAGTGAGGCTCTTCCATCCAGACGGTGTCTGCTTAACAGATCCCAAGCAGAAGCGCAAATGGTTAACATATTGTGTAGAGGGAAGCTGCACATGGTCACGTTGGGGGAAGGGAGGCCGCGCGAGCTTTAGCCGGTAAAACCCACCCTCACCAGGGAGAGTGAATTCGGTCTTCTAAAGATCAAAAGGACTCCTTGGGGCTGTCCTTAACAGCTGTCCAGGTAAGAAAGTGCGCGCGAAGGGAATACTGGTGAAAAAGGTAATTGAAGGGTGTCTAGGTGGGTGTATCTCTATACCTAAATTCTCCATATAAATGCACCTATAACGTGGATCCACATGTGCATTACCAAACCTCCAAAGTGTTTTTTTGTTTTGCGTGGTTTGGGTTTTTTTTGTTTTTTTTGTTTTTACATGCCCGATTTACTCCTTGTGCCATTTGTGAAATTCTGGTGTGGGTCACATTTATATCACGCGCAAAGCCTGCACAAAACCTTACGCAGAGTGCCCATTTGTCCGCGGGGCCCTTGCCTGTACGCAGCGCGAACCCATCTGTCGTGCGCTGCCGCGGCGGCGGCGGCTGGATCACGCCGAGACGATGACAGGGGGTAAAGACGGTTGCAAACGGCATCTTCTTTTCTTCTTATTTCAGTGATGTCATCGGGCGACGGCAGCTGAGAGCTAGGAGGAGGAGGAGGAGGAGGAGAAGGCGCCCGCGCTGCCGCCGCCGCCGCTGCAGGTTCATGTGCATATAATGAAAAGGCACTTGACAGTCTGCCAAAACGCACGCGAGGGAGAGGGAGCGAAACTGGACCTACTGGATTTCGCAAAGCCAATCGTCATCATCTGCATCTACATGGGGAAGGAGGAGGAGGAGGAGGAGGAGGTGGGATCAGCAGCTCCAGCCTCGGCTGCTCCAATGTGAAACCACGAGCGAAAAAAAGGGGGATCAGAAAAAGCGACGGAGAGCGAGCGAGGAGGGAGAGGCAGCTCGGTGTGCAGTATCCCCCCTTCCCTTCCCCCTGCGGATTTCTTCGCCTTCTCTTCGGGCAGCTATGAATTCCGCTGAACAGACCGTTACGTGGCTCATTACCTTGGGGGTGCTGGAGTCGCCCAAAAAAACCATTTCGGACCCGGAGGGCTTTTTGCAGTCGTCTCTGAAAGATGGGGTGGTCCTCTGCAGGCTGCTGGACCGCTTGCTCCCTGGGACCATAGAGAAAGTAAGTGCTATTTCAGCCTGCGCTCGCCCCCCCCCCGCCCCCCCCGCATCCCCAATCCCCTCCCCGCCTGGTCGCGGGCGCGGACCCCCGGTACCCGCACACTCCACCCGGAGGCTCGGCCGGGAGCTCCGACACCCACGCGCCGGGTGCCCGCCTGCCGGGTCGGGGACACAAAGCTCCCGACCCGTGAGTGGTCCCCGGCTGCTAAGGCCCGAGATGGGCAGAGAAGTGCAAGGACGCGGGAACCGCCTCGCGCCTTGGCACCTGGGTGACCCGCGCGGCGACACCCGCCTTCTTTCTCTGCCCAGCGCAAAATGCAGCGCCCCGGGAGGAAACCTACGCACTTTCCTTTGTGCGCGGATCCCCCCCTGGAAGTCCTCTTGGCGCTGGGAAGGAGAGGACGCTTTCCCCCGCGCACAGCGCTCCCTGCCAGACTGTGAGAACCCGGGTAGCGGGAGCTCGGAGGGCGCCATTGTGTGCAGAGTGCGGAGTGGCGGGCCGGGAGCCGGGCTGGGGGCCCCGCGGCCGCGCGGGGCGGTGGGCGGGGGCCCGGGCCACTGGAGAGGGGAAGGATCCCCGAGACTGGTGCAGCCCCTGCGTCTTCTCCAGGTCGGGTTTCGAAGGTTAAAAGAGTTCTCTACATAATAAATGGGATTTCTGTTCCGCCCTAATATTAAGTTGCTCCTCGGGTGTCGTGAGGTCTGTCTGCTTAGCTTCTTTTTAGTGACCTAATCAGAAAAGCTTGTTTCAGTACCTTGCACAGTTTTCTTCCATGGCTTTGTTTGGACAAATTTTTTTTTGTTGGTGATGGTGGTACATTAGTTTCATCCTTTTTCTGTTTAAAGGACCAATTGCTATGCGGTATTTAAAGGTGCTTTTTCCTCAATAGCTGAGGGCTGGGTTGTGAAATGATTTACTACCTTCCCAAAGAAAGAATTCCTCATGTCTTCCAATCCAAGAGAATTGCATACACTTGGTTTAAAAGCCCTGGCATTCTTCAATTCTTGTTCAAAATACTAGATTTTGCTTTCAGATTTATACCTGATTCTGAACAGAATCCATAGTCCTGGAAACAGTGCTTCTCATTACTCTTGACTAGTGGTGTCCCTAGGGCTGAAGTGTGAACTTTGACCTGCATTTCTGTGAGTGATTAAAGTTTGTTTTCAGCTGACACAAGCTGACAAAGCATGGGTGAGGGGATATGAAATCTTTTAAAAACTATGTATCCTGGTATTTTTTAAAAATTACAATTTTACCCCCAATTTTTTTTGCCAAGATGTAATTTAAGATCAGTTTTTTAAAAGATTATTTAAAAAGTGTTAAGTATGGAAATGGAAGTTCACTGTAATTGGGAAGAACAATTTCATTTTTTAGTGATGTGTATTTATTTTGGCCCTACACAAAAAGATAATTTCTTGATAATCAAAAGTTAGTAAAGCCACTCAAAAGAGTAAAATAGTTTATTCTCATTCATAAATTTGCACATGTTCTGGAATTATACAT
The DNA here is from genome assembly GCF_030445035.2 of Dasypus novemcinctus. NCBI lineage: Eukaryota > Metazoa > Chordata > Mammalia > Cingulata > Dasypodidae > Dasypus > Dasypus novemcinctus. Next base: position 22,685,627 of record NC_080687.1, on the reverse strand, counting down.
TTTGAAAGGTCAGAAAATATTTTATTTAATATAAATTTCTTCTAATAGTTTTCAGTATTTTTTTTACTTGGAACATATCTATGAAAACAGAATCTGTATTTTAGAGTTAATACCTGCTTGCTTGTCCATGAAATAAAAACTTTGCTTGCAAGTGATCCTGATTCATGATAAAATTATGATTTAAAATGGAAATAAGAAGCAGGATCTAACTTGCAAGGCTATCAATATACTTTGTCGTCATCTGGATATCGGTATTTCTGGTAATAAGACAGATGTTGAAGAACTTTGAAAAAGCACAATTTTTACCAAAATAGTGTTGATAAAATATCGTACTATTTCTAATAGTGAAGTCTTAAGAAACTTAATATGCTGTGTTGATAGAAACAGCAATAGCAATGCATAAGTTATTTGGCATATTAAACACATTATAATATCGATTGGTAAACTTCAATAATCATTTTCTTTTCAATTTTAGAAAGATTTTCTTATAAAATGGTAGCAATCCTTTCATCTCTTAAAACAACAAAGAAAGCTATGAATTTTAGTTTGCAGAAAATAACCCAACATATTCTAAAACAATAACCATTTGGACATTTCTTATATTGAAGCTATTATTTTCTTTTTCCCTGAGCCCCAATAGCTTTAAACTGACTCTATCACAATGAAAGTTTAATATCAAAGTAGCAAATTACAGACACAGCCACGAATTCTCTGGTTCAAAGGTAAGTTTTCAGGGTAAAATATTAGCCACTCTTGGCCTTCAAAAAACCCTTGAGTTTCAGAAAAGTTATGAACTTTTTCCAGTTCCTAAGAAGAGTTCTTTATTTGACCTCTCCAAAGTTTGCATGGATACCAAATAATATATGCCATAAATCACACATGCCGAACAACTTTTATTTGAATGTGGGAATGTGAGCAAGAAGACATTTTTCCTTAAAAAGAAACATTTGGAAACTTAACTGAATATTCATGTGGAATTTAAAGGATCTTGACTTTATCCCTGTTTGCCACATGAACATACTGACAACTAGTTGAGGAAGCAGCCTGGTAACAACATTTGCAAATTCAAATTTATAATTAACCATTAGACTGGTGATATGAGCAGAATTTTGAAGAGTTAAGTTGGCTCAGGTTTCTCATGCCTTAAAATAAGAAAAAAAATTTCTTAATATGTTTCTTCCATTATGTTCATTTGTTCTATTTTTGATTTAGCAAAAGGGTGGAGGGAACTAAGTTTTAGATTGTTCTACTCATTTTTGAAAATTTTCGATTAGGTTACCCTTTATGCAGTTCTGCTTCTCTTTAAGTTGGTAAGTAAGACAGTGTAAAGAGGAAATTATAAACTTTATATGAACAGTTCAGAAAAAAAGACACTTTTAATTATTACCAAAAGTGTGTTTTGTGAGTGGTGTTTTGCTATAGGGGAGAAAAAATGGGTGGTAAAACATCTCCATGTTTTCCGGCAATGACCAGGACATTTTGCTGAGCTACCCATTCTTTACCTTTCCCTCCTTCCTCCTGTGATCAAAAACACACAAAGGCCATAAAATCTAGTGAGCAGCCAACCATCCTTTAACCCTATTAACACTTTTCATAAATTAACACTTTAAAGATCTCTAGATTATATAGAGAGGGGGTGAAATCAAGATTTTAGAGGATGCAAAATTACCATTATACTAATAAGACACATGAAAAAAATGGAAATCATGAAATGCTCTTTTAATTTTACTTGCAAATGTCACAGATGAAGTTACTTAATCCACTATGAAAAACTCAAGTCTTTGAGAAACTTGATTTCTTTCTTTCTCTGTTCCAGGAGAACATAATGCACAGAACATCCCTCATGTAAACCAAGTAATGTGTTCCATAGGAGATGCTGAATCAGTATTCGTGGAATGTACATGAAAGATACTACTATTCTGGTCTACCTAGATGCTCTGTGTGTGTGTGTGGGTGTGTGATATATGTATCATGTGTTTAAACTGCTTTAAATTGTTGAGTGTAATAAATTTCAATCAATTCAATTTCGTAGGAACCCATCTGCCTGCCTGGTGCTTGGGGCTATGGGAGACAAAGACTACAAACTGATTCTTACGAGTTTTAGTACAAGAGAAACGTAAATATGAAACCCAGAACAATATGAGGCAGAATGAAATAAAAAGTCACAATATCAGATACCAATTAAAAGTAACAAAGGAGTTAAGGAATTAAAGGAGCCCTGCATTTGAGCTGAATCAGACTGAGGATTTTTCTTAACCCATAAATCTTTACTAATCCTACACATGGATTAAGATGTGGTTTGTATTTCCCCAAACTATAGTCTGGCAGCCCTATGTGGTCTTTCATAGCTTTGCAGAAAATCAGCAAATTCTGATATAGCATAGGAAAAAGAAATGCTTTTTTTCTAATTCGTTCTCTTTGTCTTACTTTCTGATAAGTCTTTGGATCCTGGGGTTGGTTAGAGTATGAGCGGGAAAGAGAAATGAAATCTCTGTGGCCCTTGGGCAGAAGATAAAATAAATGCCCAATGGTAAAAGTTTGCCTTTTCATAAGCCCTTTTGCCCCTAAAAATGTTGTCAGTGATGACAGTGTGGTAATGGTGGTGAAATTCTAAGAATGAAATGGACTAGGAAAGCCTGTAGCTATTCAATAAATACCTTATTGATTGACTGATAGATCACTCATAGAGAAAAGATATAAAAGAGGTTATATCTAGAATATGTTTTATTTTTAATTAATATTAGACAAGTTGAGAGTTTACAAAAAAATCAGGCATAAAATTTAGGGTTCCCATTTACCACTCTAATATTAACACCTTGTATTGGTGTGATACATTTGTTACAATTGATGGGAGCACATTTTTATAATTGTACTATTAATTCTAGTCTATGGTTTAACTTAGGGGTCACTGTGTTGTGCAGTTCCATGGATGTTTTATTAAAAATTTTTATTCTATTAACATATATTTATCTTAAAATTTACCCCTTTTAAACACATTCAAATATGTAATTCAGTGCTGTTAATTACTTTCAGAATATTGTGACACCATCACTACCATCCGTTACCAAAACTTTCCCATTGTCCCAAATAGAAACTGTATATTTTAAGCCTTAAATCCATATGCTGTATCCCCAGCCCATCCCCTAGTAACCTATGTTCTAGATTCTAACTCTGTGAGTTTGCTTATTCTAATTATTTCATATCAGTGAGATCATACATTATTTGTCCTTTTGTGTCTGGCTTGTTTTGTTCAACATGGTGTCCTCAAGTTTCATCTATGTTCTCACATGTATCAGAACTTCGTTCCTTTTTATGGCTGAATGATATTCCATTGTGTGTACATACCACATTTTATTTATCTTTTTATTGGTTGCTGGACACTTGGGTTGCTTCCATCTTTTGGAACATAATCAGAATATGTTTTTAAGGAGAATTCTTTAAACTTCACAGACTAAATTATTGGTTATACAAATTTACTTCTATTTAACCTATTCCAATTAAGGTCCCATTAATGATCTTGCATTAGGCTTTCAGAATAGTTAATTTTGCCATAATAAACATTTGCTTTTGAAGCATGTGACTTTAAAGCACTATTTCACCCCTCAACCAGTGTGATTTTTGTTTTGGGTTTTAGACCAAAACAAAAGAGGCTAGCGGTAACTACATTTGTTGGCTCATTTGAAATAAAGCAAATAAATTCAATTTAAATCAGGATTATCTAATGTGATTTCCAAAGAGCTAAACTAGAAATGGATAGCATTTACGTTGGCATCATATGCACACGCATATACACACACCCCCAGCTTCGATTTGGAGAGATAGTTGGGGGAAGGGGGCAGCTAAAAATTTATCTGCATTAGTAAACTCTCAGAGACTGTGGTGTCCGGTTTTTATGCTGTCCCACAACCTCATTTTATTAATAGAAGAATCACCTGGAAATCCTCCTTCTGGTCTCATTTCCTTAAGCACTGTCCACTTTTACACATACCCATTTTATAAAAGAGATATCTGGACACATTTCTTGAGTTGCAGGCATAGCAGCAATTCCTCTATAAGTAATGTAGCATTTAATTCCCATTTTCCAGATGAGGAACGTGAGGTCTAGAGGTTGGTCTTGCTCCAGGTCGCCCAGCTAGCAAGGGGAGGGGAAAGAATTCAAACCCATATCTGTTTGCTGCCAATGCCAGAGACCTTTAATGGCAAAGACAAAACTTCTAAGTTGAGCCCCTAGTGGATGTCGACATTTATGCTCAATTAAGGGGAAGATGTGATAGTTAGTACTTTCAGGAATTTACAGACCGGTACTAGGGAACAAGACAAAGCCAAGCAACATAAATGACAATACAAAACAGAATAGGCTTGAGTATTAGACTGTGTAGTAAAGATTACAGTTCAAGGGGGGTGCAGAAGAAAGAGCGGGCATGGAGAGCCGCGTCATCAGGGGTAGGCTGGAGCGGTCTGCAAATTTCACGGGCTTTCCATGAAATCTGAAAACAGCTCTTCCCTGAGAGTAAGCACTATGTCAAAGATGAGTGAAAAAAGGATGCGTTGCTCTAAGGGAGTGCTGTCTTCAGTAGGGGTGCTTCCTCCAGAAAGCTCATTTTGCGCCGTTAATGAGTGATTCACATCTCCCATTGGAGACCAGTGGTAACTTTGGATAGCCTCTAAAATCAATTAATCTCTCACCCTGTCACTTCAGAACTCATACCATGGTTACTGGGGCTTCCTGTTCTGATTCTACTAGGTTTCCATTTACACCAAGATTTATTTATTTTTTTTTTAAATTTTTTTATTTTTTATTGACTTTGTAATAATATTACATTAAAAATATATATGTGAGGTCCCATTCAACCCCACCCCCCCACCCCCCCCTCTCCCCCCCCCCCAACAACACTCGTTCCCATCATCATGACACATCCATTGGATTTGGTAAGTACATCTTTGGGCACCTCTGCACCTCATATACATTGGTTCACATCATGGCCCATACTCTCCTCTATTCCATCATGTAGGCCCTGTGAGGATTTACAATGTCCGGTGATTACCTCTGAAGCACCATCCAGGGCAGCTCCATGTCCCGAAGACGCCTCCACCTCTCATCTCTTCCTGCCTTTCCCCATACCCTTTGTCCATTATGTCCACTTTTCCCAATCCAATGCCACCTCTTCTATGTGGACACTGGATTGGTTGTGTCCATTGCACCTTTATGTCAAGAGGAGGCTCAGATTCCACCTGGATGCTGGATGCAATCCTCCCATTTTCAGTTGTAATCACTCTAGGCTCCATGGTGTGGTGGTTGTCCTTCTTCACCTCCATCTTAGCTGAGTTACACCAAGATTTAAATGTGTGTATGTATCTATGTAATAAACTTTTAAAAGCACTATATATAATTAATGAATTTTTTTTCCCCTTCAGGGGCAACTGGTTATTCTAAAATATAACAAATGGAGGGAACTGTGGAGCTGTAGAATCGGTGGTGGACAAAATACTTTATTCTTGTTTTGTAGGGGGCCGTTATTAGCATTTTGGAGTGGAATCTCATACAAGCTGGCCTTTTGCCCATCCGTCTGTCACTGAAGATGGAAGGGCGGCAAATGTACCCGATTCCTGTGTGTGTACAACTCTGCCATGCGACACCCAGGGCTGGAAGGTGTAGTGGTGTCCCCAAACCACTGGCCTCCACCAGGAGACACGCTGTAAGCCAGGTGGTTACGCGTGTGTGCTCCCGAGCGAGGCAGGCCTGGCTCCCACAGCCGGATCCGTTTGCTTTGTGATTCTGAGCAACCTCCTGACTTCCCTGAGTCTCCATGTCCTCATCTTCAAAATGAGATTAACGATTCCTACCCCGCAGAAGTGACCTGTTGGGATACTCGGGTAGTTATGAAGATGGATGAGACGTGAAGGGTTTCGGGAGTGCTGGGCACCGACAGTCCTCCCTACATGGTAGTTGTTATTATTTTCCTGATTGGCACTGAGAACTTTCCCCAACTGCATCCAGGGAAAACGCTTCAGCTGGGATTTGAACCTCAAGGCCACCAGACCCCGGGAATACTGTTTCATTCTCAGAAACTGGCAGCTTCTTGCACATTTAGGGGGACTTGCCGTCCCTCCCTTCCCACCCCCGACAGACCACCGTTGGCTGGGTGGGTGGAAACGCTGAGTGCAGACTTCCAGGGCCCTCTGGCTAGCGTCAGGGAAAGGGCAAGTTCCCCAGGCCTAGCGCAGCTGCTGAGCTCAGGCAGCTGCCTCCTCTGAGGGGCCAGAGGGCAGAGCTGGTGGGGACTCAGGTTTCACTTATATAAAGTTTCCGGCTAGAGAAAGGCCGGAGTCACAGATGGAAAGTGAGGGCCTGCGCAGCCCCGTCAGCTTCCCAGCCGCACCTGCTGCCTGCAGAGGGCGAGGCCTCCACGCTGCGCCCCCGCCCCACGCTTCCCGGCTTAGGACTTTTGACTTGTCCCTCCTTTAGCGGGTTTGTGAAGTTAGGTTAGGGGAATTTATTTCCTTATGTTTTTTTCTATTTCTGGCTTTAGCTTTGGTTATTAAAAGTTTTATGAGCCAAACTGGTAGTTGTCAAGCCTATTTTTGCAGGATCGGTATCGAAAGGGCAGGGAGAAGGGGAGGACAATGCTTAATGGAATGTGTGAAAAATTCCTTTCAAGCAAATTTATTTGAATTAATTTAAGCTGAGTCAATTTGTGTATTAGGTTACTGTTATATGCATGTTAGTGTACAGTATGCCATGTTTTACGTTATACACACCAATAGATGTATTCTGTATCATCTTTTTAGGCAGGTCATAAGAGAAATAATAGTCTTTTTTATTAGAGAAGTTGTAGGTGTATTGAAAAATCATGGAAAAATACAGAATTCCCATATATTCCCCGCCCCCATTATTATTAAAACCTTGCATTACTGTGGTACTTTTTTTTACAACTGATGAAACAATACTATTATTTAATACTGTTTAATATAGTCCATGTTTTACACTAGGGTTCATTAATTGTATTTACAATCCTGGTGTTTTTTAAAATTTGTATTCAAATAACATATACAAAACATAAAATTTCCCCTTTTAGCCGCATGCAAAGATATAATTCAGTGGTATTAATTATACTCACCATGTTGTGTGGCCATCACCACCATCCATTACCAAAACTTTCCCATCACCCAAACAGAAACTCTGTACCAATTAAGCATCGACTCCCCATTCCCTGCTCCACCTCTATCCCTGGTACCCTATATTCTAGTTTCTGACTCTATGAGTTTGCTTAGTCTTATTATTTTATATCAGTGAGATCATATAAATTTGTCCTTTTGTGTCTGACTTATTTCATTCAGCATGATGTGTTCAAGTTTCATATATATTGTCACATGTATCAGGACTTCATTCTTTTTTACAGCTGAATGATATTCCATTTATTCATTCATTGGATGGACACTTGGGTTGTTTTCGTCTTTAGCAATTGTGAATAATGCTGCTGTGAACATCAGTTTGCAAATATCTGTTTGAGTCCCTGCTTTCAATTCCTCTGGGTATGTATCTAGAAGTGGGATTGCTGGGTCATATGGTTATTCTATACTTAACCTTCTGAGGATCTGCCAAACTGTTTTCCACAGCAGTTGAGCCATTTTACATTGCCACCAACAATGAACAGGTTTTCATATATCTCTTCATCTTTTTCAACACTTGTTATTTTCTGATACTCTATTTTTTAATAGTAGCTATTCTATTTTGCTAGGTTTGAAATGGTATCTCATTGTGGATTGATTGACCTTTCCCTGATGACTGATGATGTTGAGCATCTTTTCATGTCCTCATTAGCCATTTGTATATCTTTTTTGGAGAAAGGTCTAGTCAAGTTTTTGCCCATTTTTAAATTGAGTTGTTCGTATTCTTGTTGAGTTGTAAGATTTCCTTACGTATTATGGATATTAAATCCTTCTGGGGTATGTATTTTCCAAATATTTTCTCTCATTCTATAGGTTGTCTTTTTATTTTCATGAAGTTCTTTGATGCACAAAAATTTAAATTTATCTATTTTTTCTTTTGTTGCTCGTGGTGTTGGTAAAGTCTTAGAAACCATTGCCTAACACAAGCTACTGAAGTTGCTTCTCTGGGTTTTCTTGGAGATTTATATTTTTGATTCTTATATTTAGGTCTTTGGTCCATTTTGAGTATTCTTTTGCATGTGGGTATATGGTTTTTCTAGCAAGATTTGCTGAAGAGACTATTCTTTCCCCATGGAGTGGGCTTGGCAACCCTTGTCAAAAAATCAATTGGCCATAGATGTGGGGGTTTATTTCTGAGGTCTCAATTTTATTCTATTGGCCTATATGTCTGTCCTTGTGCCAGTACCAGGCTGTTTTGATTACTGTGTTTGTAATATGTTTTAAAATTGGAAAGTGTGAATCCTTCAGCTTCTTTCTTCTATTTCAAAATGGATTTGACTATTCAAGATTACTTACACTTCCAAATAAATTTGATGATTGACTTTTCCATTTTTGCAAAGAAGACTATTGAAATTTTAATTGAGATTGCATTGTATCTGTAAATTGCTTTGGGTAGAATTGATATCTTAGCAATATTTTGTTTTCTAATCCATGAACATGAAATGTCCTTTCATTTATTTAGGTTTTCTTTTCTTTTAGCATAGTTTTATAGTTTCTGTGTAAAAGATATTTATATTATTGATTAAACTTAAGCCTATTTATTTTATTATTTTAGTTGCTATTTTAAATGGAATTTTTTTCTTGATTTCCTCTTCAGATTGTTCCTTACTAATATATGAAACACTGCTTTTTCTTTTTAGGAGGTACTGGAAATTGAACCCAGGACCTTGTACATGTAAAGCAGGTGCTCAACCACTGAGCTACACCTGCTCCCTAAAACACTACTTATTTCTGATGTTGATCTTATACCCTGCTGCTTTATTGAATTTGTTTATAAGCTCTAGTAGCTTTGTTGTGGATTTTTTAAGATTGTCTGATCATGTGTTTTAGTTTGCTAGGCTGCTGGAATGCAATATGCTAGAAATGGGTTGGCTTTTACAATGGGGATTTATTAACTTGCAAGCTTACATGTCTGAGGTCGTGAAAATGTCCAAATTAAGGCTTCATCAGGCAATGATTTTCTCTCCAAAGACTGGCTGCTGGGGATCCTGGACTACTCTGTTGTATGGTAAGACATAGTCGTATCTGCTGGTATCCCTTATCTTTCAGGTTCTGGCTTCCTCTGGCTTTCTCTCTCCTCCTGTGGCTTTCTTTCTCCCATGGGATCCCCCCTCACCCCTGTGTCTCTCCCTGTATTCATTCCATCTGTAAAGGACTCCATAAGAGGATTAAGACCCATCCTGGTTCATGCCCCACTGAAGTAATCTAATTGAAGGGTCCCATCTACAATAGGTTCACACCCACAGGAATAGATTATGTCTGAGGACATGATTTTTTCTGGTCCATAAAAGCCTCAAATTACCACATCATGTCATCTGCATGATCATGTCATCTGCAGATAGGGCAATTTTACTTCTTCCTTTCCAATTTACATGCCTTTTATTTCTTTTTCTTGCCCAATTGCTCTTGCTAGAACTTGATTATAATATTGAATAACGGTGGTGACAGTGAGCATCCTTGTCTTTTTCCTGAACTTGAAGGGCAAACTTTTAGTCTTTCACTGTTAAGGAGAATGTTAGCTGTGTGTTTTTCATATAATATCCTTTATCATGTTGAGGGAGTTTCCTTCTCTTACTAGTTTTCTAAGTGTTTTTATCAAGGAGTGCTGGATTTTGTCAAATGCCTTTTCTGCAACAATTTAGGTGATCTTGTGGGGTTTTTTTGTGTTTTTTCCCTCTTTGTTCTATTATTGTGGCATATTCCATTAATTGATTTTATGTTGACCACCCGTGTAAACCTGGGATAAATCCCACTTGATCAAGTTGTGTAATTCTGTATATTAACAGAATTAGCATATTAGCTGTTGGATTCAGTTTACTAATATTTTGAATGGATTTTTGCATCAATATTCATAAGGGATATTGCTCTGTCATTTTCTTTTTCTGTAGTGTCTTTATCTGACTTTGATATTAGGTTGATGTTGGCTTCATAGAATGAGTTAGGAAGTATTCCCTCCTCTTCTGTTTTTCGGATGTGTTTGAGAAGGATTGTTGTTAATTCTTTTTGGAATATTGTAAAATTCACCAGTCAAGCCCTCTGGTCTTGGGCTTTATTTTGGGGGGAGGTTTTGATTACTGATTCAATGTCTTTTTTTTTCCTCCCCCCCGCCCCCGCCCTTTTATTTTTGCTGTCTATGTCCATTCACTCTGTGATCTTCTGTGTCTGTTTCTCTTTTTTGTCTTCCCTTCTCATTTTCTACTTTAGGATTCACTGGGATTTGATCCTGGGGACCTCCAGTGTGGAGAGAGGTTCGCCGTCACTGGTACCACCTCAGTTCCTGGTTTCTGTTGCATCTTGCCTTGACTCTCCCCTTCGTCTCTCTTGTGCCTTGTCATCTTACTGTGTGACTCGCCGTGTAGGCCTGGCTCACCACGTGGGCACTGGCTCACCGCATGGGCACTGGCTCAGTGCACGGGCACACTATACCAGGAGGCCCCAGGAATCGAACCCGGGTCCTCCCATATGGTAGGTGGAAGCCCAATCACTCGAGTCACATCTGTTTCCCTGATTCACTGTCTTTTGAGATCTATTTCTTCTTGAGTCAGTATAGGTAGTTTGTGTATTTCTGGGGATTTGTCCATTTTACCTAGGTTATTTAATTTGTTGGCATAGAGTTCTTAGTATGCTTTTTTAAACCTTTTTATTTCTGAGGGGATGGCAGCCTTGGCCCCTTTTCCTTTCTGATTTTGGTTATTTGCATCTTCTCTTTTCCTTGCAAATCTAGCTAATGGTTTGTTGGTTTTATTGATCTTTCCAAAGAATCAACTTTTGGTGTCATCATTTCTATTGTTGAATTGTATTGTATTTTGTATTTGTATTTGCATTAATGTTTATTAGTTTCTTCTTCTGCTGGATTTGGATTTAGTTTGATCTTCTTTTTCTAGATCCTTCAGTTTTGAAGATTAGGTCTTTGATATGAAATCTATTTGTTTTTTAATGTAAGCATTTAGATCGATGAGTTTCCCTCTCAGCACTGTTTTTGCTGCATGTTATAAATTTTGGTATGTTTTGTTTTCATTTTCGTTTGCCTCAAGATATTTCCTAATTCCCCTTGTGATTTCTTTTTTGTCCCATTGGCTTTTGAAGTGTTCATTGTTTACTTTCCACATATTTCTGAATTGTCCATTTCTTCCTCTTAATATTTAGATACATTGTATGAGTCAATATTTTTGAATTTATGGAGATTTGTCTTGTGACCTAACATATGACCTATTCTGAAGAATAATCCATGTGCACTTGTGAAGAATGTGTACTCTACTACTGTTGGCTAAAATGTTTTATATATGTCTGTTAAGTGTACTTGGATATAGTACCGTTAAAGTCTTTTATTTACTTAGTGGTCATCTGACTAGATTTTCAATCCATTATTGAATGTGGTATATTAAAGTCTCTTACTATTGATGTAGAATCGTCTATTTTTCCCCTCAAATCTGTCATTGTTTACTTTCTATATTTTGGGGCTCTGCCATTAGGTGCATATATGTTTATACTTGTTATGTCTTCTTCTTGAATTGACCCCTTTATCATTATATAGTAATCTTTTTTTTTGTCCCTTGTCTTAGTTTGCCAAAGGACTGCTGATGCAAAGTACCAGAAATGTGCCACTTTTATAAAGGGGATTGATTTGGGGTAAAAGCTTATAGATCTAGGGCCATGAAATTTCCAAATCAAGGCATTGACAGAGATGATTTTTCAGGGTTCTGCTATGTGATGAAGCAAGATGGCCAACAGTGTCTTCCAAGATCTCTGCCTTCCCCTCCAGAATCTACTTTCTCCCAGAGCTTAGCTGTGGCAACCAGGCATAGGGCTTACTGCTTTCTGGACCTCTCTCTCAGTCTCAGTTGCTCTCCTTCCTTCCTGAGTTCAGCTGTGAGCCATCAGGCATATGGCTAGTCTCTTCAGCTTTGAGCTACTCCTTGGGTCCAGCATCTTAGGGGCTTCATGCTAGTGATCCTGAACTCTTCTTTTCACATTGCAGGGTCAAAAATGGCAGAGCTCCCTTTTCCTCTGTGTCTCTCTCTTGTGTCTCCATTTATATCTGATCCAGCAAGAGGGTAGAGACTAAACCTGAGTCACTCCTCACTGACATAGTCCACATATGGTCCACATCTTTCTCTTTTTTATATTAAAAAAAGAATTTCAAAATATTACATCTCTCATTACAGTTTTTGACTTAAATTCTCTCTTGCCTTATATTAACATAGCTACCCCAGCTCTCTTTTGGTTACTTTTACTTTTTGTATGGTATTTTCCCCACATCTTTTTACTTTGAATTTAAGGCAAGTCTCTTGTAAATAGCATATAGTTTGGTCATGCTATTTACCAAAATAAATAGCATTTTATTTATTTTGCTATTCTGCCAATCTCTGTCTTTAGATTGGAGAGTTTAATCCATTTACGTTTAAAGTGACTATCACCGGACATTGTAAATCCTCACAGGGCCCACTGGATGGAATGGGGGAGAGTGTGGGCCATGGTGTGAACCGTTGACCATGGGGTGCGGGGGTGCCCAGAGATGTACTTGCCAAATGCAATGGCTGTGTCATGATGATGGGAGGGAGTGTTGCTGGGGGGGGGAGAGGTGGGGTGGGGGTGGTAGGGTTCAATGGGACCTCATATATATATATTTTAATGTAATATTATTACAAAGTCAATAAAATAAAAAGAAAATAAATAAAAAATAAAAAATAAAGTGACTACTGGTAACCTAGGATTCTCTTTTGCCATTTTGCTATTTGGTCTTTGTAAATCTTTTATCTTCTTGTCCCTCAGTTCTTCCATTAATGGAAGAAAACATATTTTCTTGTTTTTTATAGTATACAATTTTGAGTCCCTTCTCATTTCTTTATAAGATATAAATATATATTTTCACATTTTTTTGTGTTTTCCATAGGGCTTATCTTTAACATCCTAAATCTATAACAATCATGTTTGATACCAACTAACGTCAATGGTATATACAAACACTGTTCCTATACCCCTCCATACCCCACCTTTTTTTAAATACTTGTTACAATTTATGTCTTTATATATTGTATGTCCCAATTCAAAGATTTGTCATTAGTTTTTTTTTTTTTGAAGAATTAATATTGTCATTTATTTTTCCTAAGAACAAGGATTTTCACTTATATAACCACCTTAAGTTCAGTTATAAAGTTCAAGAATTTAACTTTCTATATGCCAATTTTTTTTATATGTCCCAATAATGCCCATGTGAGCCTTTTATCTTTCCTTGCTAGATCCCATCCAGGGTTATGTATTACATTTATTTTTTTTTTTTTTCCATTTCTTTTTTTTTTTTTTTAAATTAAAATTATTTATTTTTACGAATTACATTCAAAAAACACGAGGTCCCAATCAACCCCACCGCCCCCACCCCCCACTCCCCCCACAGCAACACTCTCTCCCATCATCGTGAGACATCCATTGCACCCAGTAAGTACATCTCTGAACATCACTGCTCCCCGTAGTCAATGGTCCACATCATAGCCCACACTCTCCCACGTTCCATCCAGTGGGCCCTGGGGGGGTCTACAATGTCCTGTAATTGTCCGTGAAGCACCACCCAGGACAACTCCACGTCCCGAAAACGCCTCCACATCTCATCTCTTCCTCCCATTCCCCAAACCCAGCAGCCACCATGGCTACCGTTCCCACACCCATTCCACATTTTCTCTGTGGACATTGGATTGGTTGTGTTCATTGCACATCTATGTCAAGTGGGGGCTTAGATTCCACATGGATACTGGATGCACTCCTCCTGCTTTCAGTTGTAGACACTCTAGGCTCCATGGTGTGGTGGTTGACCTTCTTCAACTCCATGTTAGCTGAGTGGGGTCAGTCCAATAAATCAAAGTGTAGGAGCTGAAGTCTGTTGAGGCTCTGGGCCTGGGTGTCTTATTATCAGTCCAGAGATTCAAATCCCCTAAATATATCTTAAACCCCAGCACCAACTACAATTCCAATAAAGTAGCATGCAAGTCTTGTGGGAAGAGATCCCCTCCGAGTTCAATTCCATCATGTAGAAACACCAGCTCCAAAGAAGGGCCATCTGCCATGGCAGTGAACCCCATCTGCCATGACCATAGAACCCGTGGGTCTCTTTATCCCTCAGAAGAACCAATACCTGGGGTTGTATCTACTTTATCTGTCTCTTAGACTCTGCTCAGTTGTGCATAAGGGCATTCCTTTTGACAACCTCCAGACTCTTTTTTAGAGACTCATAGCCTTATAATCTCATTTCTCCTTTCCATTTCCCCCTTATATTAGGTCAAACAGCATTTTGAAGTCATGTTATTATATGTAGACAGGGATATTCTGCTGATCTGTATTGAACCTTTAATTCAAGGTCATTTTCTAGTTGCTTCTTCAGCTGGTATGTGATAGTGATCCCTCGGTGCCAGGGAGGCTCATCCCCGGGTGTCATGTCCCACGTTGGGGGGAATGCACTGCATCTACATGCTGAGTTTGGCTGTGAGAGTGGCCACATTTGAGTAACATGAAGGCTGTCAGGAGGAAACTCCCAGGCACAGTGCTACTCTAGGCCTTGTTCTTATTGCAGATGTATAGGCTCAAAAGCATAGCCATTAGTATCAGGAACCCACTGTTGGGCCCTCCTTCCTTCCTGGTTCTTGCCGTTGCCCCTGGCGGACTGCCGCTGCTCCCCAGGGTCCATGTCATTAGTTTTTATACCTTTGTATTTTAGAATTGTAAGGGGTAAAAAATATAGTTACATATCCCAAAATACATTACAATAGTTCTGACTTTTTAAATTACCCATATGATTACCTTTACCAGAGATCTTTATTTTTTTTTAAATTTTTTAATTTTTAATTTTTTAAAGATTTATTATTATTTTTTTTAATTTATTTCTCTCCCCTTCCCTGCCCCTTCTCCCCAGCTATCTGTTCTCTGTGTGCATTCGTTGTGTGTTCTTCTGTGTCCGCTTGTATTCTTGTCAGTGGCACCGGGAATCTGTGTCTCTTTTTATAGCATCATCTTGCTGCATTAGCTCTCCGTGTGTGTGGTGTCATGCCTGGGCAGGCTGCACTTATTTGTGCTGGGTGGCTCTCCTTACTGGGTGCACTCCTTGCATGTGGGGCTCCCCTATGCGGGGGACACCGCTGTGTGGCACAGCACTCCTTGCGCGCATCAGCATTGCGCGTGGGCCAGCTCATCACTTGAGTCAGTAGGCCCTAGGTTTGGACCTTGGACCTCCCGTGTGGTAGGCGGACACTCTATCCGTTGAGCCAAATTCACTTACCAGATCTTTTTCTTTATGCCACTCCAATCTACTGTCTAGTGTCCTTTCCTTTCAGCCTAAGATATTCCTTTAGCATTGCTTGTAGGGCAGGTCTAGTGGTGACATCTTCTCTCAGCTTTCATTTATCTGGCAATGTCTTAATCTCTCTCTTATTTTTAAAAGAGACATAAAATTGTTCATTGGCAATTGCATTCTTTCAGCACTTTAAATATTTTGTCCCACTGCTGTCTTGCCTCCATGGTTTCTGATGAGAAATTGGTACTTAATCTTATTGTAACTCCCTTGTACATACCTGTGTTAGTCAGCCACAGGGGTGCTGATGCAAAAATACCAGGAATTGGTTGGTTTTTATAAAGGGTATTTGTTTGGGGTAGGAGCTTACAGATACCAGGCAATAAGCATAACTTACTTCCCTCACCAAAATCTATTTTCATGCATTGGAGCAAGATTGCTGCGGATGTCTGCAAGGGTTCAGGCTTCCTGGGTTTCTCACTTCCTGGGTCTTGCTTCTGTCTGGGTTCAGGGTTCCTCTCTTCCCAGGGCTTGCTTCTTCCTGGGCTCAGGGTTCCTCTCTTCCTGGGGCTTGCTTCTGTTTCCTCTGTGAGCTTATTTTCTGGGGTTCCAGCTTAAGGTTTCAGCCTCAAACACCAACATCAAAACTCCATCGAAAACCCTTACCTCTGTCCTTTGCCATGCCTTTTATCTGTGAGTCCCTGACCCTCCAGGGTACAGGGACTCAATGCCCTCATGACATGGCCCAATCAAAGCCTTAATCAAAACTTAATCACTCCCAGGTACAGATCAGATTACAAACATAATCTAGTATCAATTTTTGGAATTCATAGCCATATCAAACTCCTACATTCCACCCTCTGAATTCCAAAAAGACATTCAATATTCGAAAAAACCCTAAATCAGTAACAATCTGAGTACTAAATCATATCACAATCAATTTAAAGAAATAGTTTGTCTTGGGGTAAAGTTCTGTCTGCTATAGACCTCTGAAACTTAGAAAACTATTTATCTGTTTCCAATACACAAAGGACAGACAAAGGATAAACATTTTCACTATAATAAGGAGAAATTGGAAGGGAGACAAGAGTCACAGGTCCTCTGCAGTTCAGTAAACCTGCAGGGCATCCTCCATTCAATTTCAGTTTGACAGTCATTCTTAGGATGATGGTTTCTTCTCCTTGGGGACTTATGGGAACCCACACTTTCCACATACTTGCCCAATGGCCATTTTCTTGGTTCTACCCTCATCAAGCTTCTGGGTGTCGACCAAGCTCCAGGTCTCACCCTCCAAGTGATTGCCACACCTTACCCAATTTTGGGGTTAGAGTCTTAACGCCCCTAGTACAGTGACATGAAGACAACATTCCCCTAACGTTTGGCATACAGGCTCAACCCTCTCAGAGCAAAGACTTGACCACCTGCCCTTCCCTAATCCATGGGGGACAGGTCCACCCCTCTCAGACCTGTGGGGTGCTGACATTAACTGCCATAATCCTTGGGGAATGTGCTCCACCCTCTCTATATCCTGGGGTAGCCAAACACTACCAGAACATCGGGTGGGAACATTCACCCTCTTCAATGCAAATGCACCCTCTCTCTACACATGGGTGGGGTTCCTCTCTTGGCCCAAGGTGATGTTTTAATTCTAGATCTCAACTCTATGGTTTTCCTCTTAAGGCTGTTTCTCCTTCCATCTCTGCTTTCCATGTCCCTTTTTTGTCCAAGCTGACAGTGGGTTTTTTCATCCAGTTCTCTCAAAAACCTTGTTGTTTTAGCATGCAAGAAGCAGGGGTCCAAGCCATCAGACAGTAAGACTTTCCACAAGTCTTTCTGACATAACTGCATCTTCAATCCTGATTTACAAGTATCAAGTTTATTTAAGTCCTCCAATAGGGCACTTACTTCTGGGAGCTTGATTTCCAGAGGCTTGGAATTTCCAGAATTAGTTTCTATTTTCTTTGTGCCTGACAGTTCAGTCTTCAGTATGTCTCTCATCTAGCATTTTGCTATAAGCTGCAAGTAGCAGCCAAGCTGCATTTTCCGGGTTTACTTTGGAAATTTCTTCAGCTAAATGCCCAAGCTCACCATTTTCAAATTCTGCCTTCCATAAAACACCAGGAGTTAATCTTGCTAAGTTCTCTGCAACTTTAAAACACAGATTGCCTTTCCTCCAGTTTCCAATAATAGTTTCATCACTTACTTCTAAGGTATCATAAAAAGTCTCTTTAGCATCCATATCGCTATCAACAGTCTCTTCAAAGCACTGTAGGTCTTTTCTTCCAAACATCTCACTATTCCTCCAAAAAATACCCTTTACCCATTTATATAAAACCTTTTGGTAATTGCAAAAGCACTTCCCCACTCCTCAGTACCAAATTCTGTATTTGTCATCCAAAGGGGTGCTGATGCAAAATATCAGAAATTGGTTGGTATTTAAAAAGGGTATTTATTTGGGGTAGGAGCTTACAGATACTTGGCCACAAAGCATAAGTTACCTCCCTCTCCAAAGTCTATTTGCATGTGTTGGAGCAAGATGGCTGCTGACGTCTGCGATGGTTCAGGCTTCCTGGGTTCCTCGGGGCTCAGCTCCTCTGTTTTCTCCACAGGTTCAGCTGTAGCAGTTTGATATGGTTGTGAATTCCAAAAATAGATATTGGATTATGCTTGTAATCTGATCTGTACCTGGGCATGATTGAGTTATGATTAGGGTGTTGAGTCCCCACTCCTTGGTGTGTGGGGACTCACAGATAAAGGCATGGCAAAGAACAGAGTTGAGGGTTTTCTGATGTTGGAGTTTTGATGTTGGAGTTTGATGCTGAAGACTTAAGCTGGAGCCCCAGGAAGTCAGCACGCAGAGGAAAGAGAAGGCAGCCCTAGGAAGAACGGAACCTTGAACCCAGAGAAAAGCAAGCCCCAGTAACGTAGGATTTGCCAGATTACAAACATAATCCAATATCTATTTTTGGAATTCATAATCATATCAAAGTTTCACAGTTCCATATAAGTTGGTTCACTTAGTTAAAAATTTTAATTTGTTTCTTGATTCTCTTTCATATAAAATTGTTATATATGGAGACAATATGTGAAAAAGGGTGCTAGGATTCGAATGTAAGGAGTGTTTGTAGTAGAAGTTAATGTTTTATATAATTTCTTAGGTTATTTTCTTTTTACCTTGCACCTTATTAAAATATTAAAAATGTGTTGATGTATTAGATTTTATTTATCTCATTTATTTTTCTGTAAATATATAACTTTTCAAATATATAGTCAATTCCCCAACTTCTATGTCATTCTTTAAAAACTTCAACCTTCTCAAGATAATGAATATTGCATATTATGTCAAACAGCCTTTTTAAAATTTTATTTATTTATTTTTTTAAGATTTTATTTATCCACCCCTTCTCCCCCATTTTTCTGCCCTCTGTCCATTCGCTGTGTGTTCTTCTGTGTCTGCTTGTATTCTTATATGGCGTCACTGGGGAACCGATTCTGGAACCTTCCAGAGTGGAAGAGAGGCGATTACTCTCTTGCACCACCTCAATTCCCTATTTTGCTACATCATCTTATTTTCTCTCCTCTGTGTCTCTTGTTGCGTCATCTTGCTGCTCCAGCTCTCTGCATCGGCTGGTACTCCTGTGTGGGGCAGCATTCCTACACGGGGTGGCATTCCCACATTGAGTGGCATTCTCGTGCGGGCAGCGTTCCCGTGTGGGCCAGCTTGCCCCGCAGGTCAGCTTGCCCTCACCAGGAGGCCCTGGGTATCGAACCCTGGACCTCCTGTATGGTAGATGAGAGCCTAACTGCTTGAGGCCACATCCGTCTCCCAGCCAAACCGCCTTTAATTTCAGTGTTTGGAGCTTAAAATGATGGCCTGCATGTTTATTTGGATCATAAGAAACAACAGACATGAGGTAGTAAAACCCTTTTCTTGTTAGGACAACATTGTGACAGCATAGTGTTCTTGATCTCCTGGATTAATAGCGACTAATATTCCTCTTTCCCAAATCCTGTCATATTTGCTGATTTTGACTCTGGAAAGATTAAAAATGCTGCAACAGTGCAATGAAATGTTCCCTAAAGAACTCTTAAATACTTTGGCACCAGGAATTTCAGCAGTTGGCTCTTCTGAGTAAGAAAGATTCTCCTCTGTAAAAAATTATTGAATCCCGAGCACACTGATCTCCACAACAACTTTAGTGTGTCCCTGGTCAGCAAACCTACTTGTCCCAAATGCTTTTCCACAAATATCTGAGTCCACTCTTGCCATTAAGAAATTGTTCAAATGTTTCTTTAAGAGCTGATGTCCTTGTTCTTGATGAAATGTAATTTTGCAGCTCACCCACTTTTCTTGCCATTTTTCAAGACTTAGTACTTGGCTTTTCTGTACCTCATTATCAGGGTACCCTTCAATTCTGAGTGAAGTTCTTTATCATCCACAGTTTTGTAGACACATTTACTTCACAAGCAGATTTCTCCAGGACCTCCTCAGCTGTCTGCTGCCCACAATGCTTTTTTGTTACATCTTTCAGAAATCTCTCCTCTTGCTTTGACTATATGTCTGGGCATGGTTCTCTTCAAATTTATCCTGTTTGGGGTTCATCACGAATTTGTCTTTAATTTGGGAAATTTTCTGCTATTAATTCTTCGAATATTCCCTCTGAGGGGAGCTGAGGTGGTGCAAGAGAGTGAATATTCCCTCTGCCCCATTCGGTGCATGTTCTTCTGTGTCCACCTATATTTTTGTCAGTGGCATCTGGAATCCGTGTCACTTTTTGTTGCTACATCTTGCTGCGCCAACTCTTTGTGTGTGTGGTGCCATTTGTGGGTAGGCTGTATTTTTTTCCCACTAGGCGGCTCTCCTTACGGGGCACACTCCTTGCATGTGGGGTTCCTCTCCATGGGGGTCACCCCTGCGTGGCACAGCACTCCTTGTGCGCATCAGCACTGTGCGTGGGCCAGCTCATCACATAAGTCAGGAGGCCTGGGGTTTGAACCCTGGACCTCCATGTGGTAGGCGGACGCTCCATCTGTTGAGCCAAATCCGCTTCCCTGAGTTTGTTGATTCTTCTGCCAGCTCTAATTTGCTCTTGAAACCTTCTAGGGAATTTTTCATTTTAGTTATTGAGTTCATCAATGCCAGTATTTCTGTTTGTTTGTTTTTTAGGAGGATTGAACCCAGGACCTTGTACATGGGAAGCAGGTGCTCAACCACTAAGCTACACCTATTCCCCAATTTCTTTTTAAAATTTTTATCTCTTCATTGAGATTCTTATATTATTCATTCATCATTTTCCTGATATCCTTTTGTTCTTTTTCTGTATTTTAGCCCCTTCAGCATATTGAGGATCATCTTTAAAAAATGTTGTGTTTTTTTCTGGTATGTACAAAGTCTGGTCTTCTTGATTATTGGTTTCTATATTTTTATCTTGTTCCTTTGGATGGACCATCATTTACTGTTTCTTTGTCTTGTAATCTTTTGCTGCACATAATACGTTTTAATATTTTAAAAGCGTTACCTCTGGGATTTAGTCTCTTAGCCATCAGTTCCTTTAGTTTGTATCTGGCTAGTTATATGACAGAAATTTATTTGAGTGCCAAGAAGTAAAAAAAATAACTAATATAAAAAACATCTTTAACATTCTTTGCAAAATTGGTCCATATTGGCTGGTGCTGTCCTTTAGAGTTTAGCCCTTCTCCCAACGTGATCAGACCAAGGTGAATATGAGGTTTCAGGTCTTCTCTGTATTTCCTGAAACTGCATTTTGTCCCCTGCCCATGGACTTAGGAATTCCCCTGTATGGACGAATTCAAATGCCTCCTCTACTCCTTATGAAATAGATGATCTCCCCTTACTAGGGGCTCTATTTCATGACCTAAGTAGGCAATCCTTTGCCCCATGCCACTTAGACTTAGTTGTTTCTTGCACTGATTTAGCTGTCTTGTGAGCTGCTTCTACCAGGGGGGTAAATTATGGGAGGGCGAGCCAGAGCCTACTTTCCTCTTTCAGTCTTTCAGGCTGCCACTGATAGATTGGCACAGCATGCAGGCATGTGCATGTCAGTATGTGCATAAGGCTTACTCAGTTCCTTCTAGAAGAGGGCCAAAGACCTACCTTAGGAGCACAGACTGGCTCCATACCACTCCTTGAGGAATTGGGGGAAGGGCCACCAAGGGTGTCAGGACTTTCTCCTCCTGATTTTCAAAGCTGTGTTTCCTGATTCAGCATTTGGCTTGTATTGCAACCATTTAATTGTTTTCTGGAGTTCTGAGGCAGATGGCCCTGTCAGTTTTTGCTGGTTGTACAAGATTTTGTGGGAGAATGGTACACCAGAAGTCTTAAACCTGTATCTTGGTCGATTGGAAGCCTCTATTTATTTATTTATTTATATATTTTTAATTTTTTAAAAGATTTATTTCTCTCCCCTTCCCCCCTCCCCCCCCCCCCCCCCCCGTTGTCTGCTCTGTGTCCATTTGCTGCGTGTTCTTCTGTGTCCACCTATATTCTTGTCAGCGGCATGGGAATCTGTGTCTCTTTTTGTTGTGTCATCTTGTTGTGTCAGCTCTCCATGTGTGCGGTGCCATTCCTGGGCAGGCTGCACTTTCCTTCACACTGGGCGGCTCTCCTTACAGGGTGCACTCCTTGCACGTGGGGCTCCCCTACGCGGGGGACACCCCTGCATGGCACAGCACTCCTTGCGCGCATCAACACTGCTCATGGGCCAGCTCCACACAGGTCAGGAGGCCTGGGGTTTGAACCTTGGACCTCCCGTGTGGTAGGCGGACGCCCTATCCATTGGACCAAATCCACTTCCCTTTTAATTTATTTTTAATAAATATCATCTTGTTCTTGCTTCAGGAGTATCTTCTATTACTGTGGGTTTTGACTATAATTTCATTAAAGTATTTTTCCTTTCATGAATTGGCTCTGTTTTCTCTAAGTTCTGTCTCAAATTTGCTTCTCACGTTGGAGACTTTACTCAAATGTCTCACAGTCCTTAAAGGATGAGGCACTAAAAACATGACCTGGGAATTCATTGTGCCTGGTGAGGCTGATAGCCTGATGTGTTTAATAGTGAGGCATTCAGATGATGCCCCGAAGTCTGGATCTGTCATCCCTTTCTCTTGTGCCCAACAGTTTCTCCAGAGAGGAATTCCCCATTCTCCTCCCTTGGTAGAGCAGCCTGACAGCACCCTGGCAGCTTAGAAGAAATTTCCCCTAAGCCGCTTGTTTTCAGTACTGGAACTCACCTCTATGCTTGGCTGTAGCTGCTCTTCCCAAGCTCTGGGCCTTTTTGGTTCACTCGTTCCCAGAGAATAAGTCCCAGAATCATGCAAAGTTGGTCGGTGGAGTGGTCAGGTGTGGTGGGGTTGTGGGTCTGCAGGGCTGTATCTTGCACAGTCAAGTGGTTCGCTTGTTCTCAGCCTCTGTTGCACTCCCACCTGCTGGGGTACCTGATGCCTGCACTCCTGCCTACTTTAGAAGCACTTGCCTTCTTCCTGCTAGAGCAATTTCCATTCTTCATTTTGCTCTTTGACTTCATAGATGTCATCTAGCTTGACTAAAGGTGATGCTTGCATTTCTTGTTCTCCTTGTGATGTTGGAAAGATTTTTCAAGAGTAGTAAAGCTGATAGAATTTTAGTCTTCTTTCTTATAGCTGGAATCTCTACATCATTAAAAAAAATGATGTCCCACTTTCTTGTATTTATTATCTGCTTTCTTTTGTGTGAATACTTTATTATTACAGTTATTTAAAGTGTTCTGTTTTCCTATTGTTTGCTATTTTGTGAAATACTTTATTCTTATATTTGGAGCAATTGTTTTTTGAAGGGCCCTAATATTCCTTTCTTTTCTTTAAAGAAGCTATCTTAAGTAATTCAGAACAACAAAAAAAAGTGTATATAAAAGCAAATTTGGGAAGCGGACTTGGCCCAGTATTAAATTGCCTTAAGTCTGAAACGGAAATTAATAATCAAAGTTTATTTTGAGTTTGTCAGTTCCTTGCAATGAAGACTTTGTTCTAGTAATATGACTTTTGTTAGCAACACTGTCTTTAGAACAGTCTAGTTATGGATTAATTGTAAATATCCTGACTTGTGACGATTTTTCATCCTCAGTTCTAAATGTCACCTGCTAAGTTCCTATGCCATGATGTTTTTCCACTTAATTCCTGTCTTAACATAGTTTAATTCATAAAAGTCTTAAGTATCCATCTGAAGTTAGCAAATTCATTCTGAAGTCTTTTGTCAGAAACACAGATTTTCTGAAAAAGCCTGTCGCTTTCTGAACACATGCCAAAAGATTATGACTTTGTCGTTCACTTTAAGGAAGAATGTTAGTGAATTTTGACAGAAAATTAGGGGTTTCAGAGGAATATTCCTAGTTCTGATTGCCTCTGTTGCTAACTCTCTGGCAGGAGTAAGAGACCCACCTGAACATACAGAATTTTAGTCTACACTTTTACTTATTTATTTTTTGTGATCTCATTTGGTCTTTTTCTTGCTGCTAAGGAAATTGCCTTGTTAAGATTTGTGTTGTAATTTAATAAGACACTGGTGCTGGCAAAAGATTTCTTCTAAAAGAAACATGAAATTTTTTGGTTGGAGTTGCTCACATTTGTTGATGCCTTTTTTGTTTCTTTTGTAAACAGGGCTCTATAAATAAAATTTTTGAGAGTTATGACAAAGCCTAAACATCCAGAAAGCAATAAAGAAGCCATATTTTTAAGGAACAAGGGAGTGGAATTGAGTGTTGTTCAGATTTTATCAATCAATGACAAATGGAGAAGAGTTCACTTATTATACCTCTAACAAAAAAGCACATTTCCCTTGATTGAATCCAAATGATGGCTAAGCCAGCAATCTAAGGTTGTTTTTTCCAAGCAAATAGTTGTACCTGTGTTTTCTTTGCTGTCAGTCTTAAACACACTGTTTATGAATTGTTAAAATAATAATCTGGGAGTATTAAAAGACAGTACTCACCCTGCACATAATTTTTTGTTGTCTTTAGTGAAGCTTTAATTCAGCTTCTATCATAACAAACGTGAAAATTAAGTGCAAATTAAACCCAAAGTAAGTAGAAGAAAAGGAATATCAAAATCTGAATGGAATTTAGTGAAATAGAAAACAAAACTATTAGAGAAAATCAATGAAACCTAAAGCTGGTTCTTTAAGGAAACAATAAAATTGATAAACCTATTGCCAGACTGATCAGCAAAAAGGAGAGAAGACACAAATTACCAAAATCAGAAATCATTATAGGGAAGCAAATGTGGCTCAATGGATAGAGCATCCGCCTACCAAATGGGAGGTCCAAGGTTCAAACCTAGGGCCTCCTGACCCATGTGGTAAGGCTGGCCCATGCGCAGTACTGATGCGCACAAGGAGTGCTCTGCTATTCAGGGGTGTCCCCTGTGTAGGGACGCCCCACGTGCAAGGAGTGCGCCCCATAACGAGAGCGGCCTGTGCGAAAAAAGTGCAGCCTGCCCAGGAGTGGTGCCACACACGTGGAGAGCTAACACAGCAAAAAGAGACACAAATTCCTGGTGCCGCTGACAAGAATACAAGCAGACACAGCAAAGCACAGCGAATGGACATAGAAAGGAGACAACTGGGGGCAGGGGAGAAGGGGAGAGAAGTCAATAAAAAAAATATTAAAAAGAAAAAAAGAAATTGTTACATATTCTCCAAGATATTGAAAGGATATAAGGAAATATTATGAACATTTTTTTGCTAATAAATTCTACAACTTAGATGTAATGGATAACTCCCTTGGAAGACACAAACAACCAGAGCTCATTTGAGAAAAAATATACATGAATAACCCTATATCTATTATAGAATGTAGCAGTTTATTATTATTGATGAATTCCCAAAAGAAATATTGGATTATGTTTGTAAACTGATCTTTTCCTCTGGACATACGTATTAGTCAGCCAAAGGGGTGCTGATGCAAAACACCAAAAATCTGCTGGGTGTTATAAAGGGTATTTATTTGGCGTAGGAGCTTACAGTTACCAGGCCATAAAGCTTAAGTTACTTCCCTCACCAAAGTCTATTTCCACCTGTTGGAGCAAGATGGCTGCTGACGTCTATGAGGGTTCAGGCTTTCTGGGTTCCTCTGGGCTCAGCTCCTCTGTTTCCTCCACAAGGTCAGCTGTAGACTATTGGGCGAACGGCTCTGTCTCTTTCCCCGGAGCTCCAGCTTAAGGCTTCAGCATCAAACTCGTTAGGGTGAGGACTCAATGCCCTAATGACATAGCCCAATTAAAACCCTAATCATAACTCAATCAGACCCTGGTACAGATCAGATTACTAACATAATCCAATATCTATTTTTGGAATTCATAACCATATCAAACTGCTACAGCATATTAGATTATATTAGATTCATAGGTTTACTTGATTAAGTAATTATGTAAACTTCTTGTGCCAGTGGAGCGTTGAGTCTCCACACTTTGGTGGTTGGGGACTCACAGATAAAAGGGATGGCAAAGGACAGAGTTAAGAGTTTTTGGTGTTGGAGTTTTGATGTTGGAATTTGATGCTGAAGCCTTAAGCTGGAGCTCTGGAAAGTAAGCTCACAGAGGAAACTGAGGCAAACCCCAGGAAGAGAGGAACCCTGAGCCCAGGAAGAAGCAAGCCCTGGGAAGAGAGGAACCCTGAGCCCAGGAAGAAGCAAGCCCTGGGAAGAGAGGAACCTTGAACCCAGAGAGAAGCAAGACCCTGAAAGGGAGGAACCCTGGAAGCCTGAAACCTCACAGACATCGGCAGCCATCTTGCTCCAAAAGGTGAAAATAGACTTTGGTGAGGGAAGTAATTTATGCTTTATGGCCTGGTTATCTATAAGCTCCTACCCCAAATAAATACCTTTATAAAAACGAATCAATTTATGGTATTTTGCAACAGCACCCCTTTGGCTGACTAATACACAGAAATTAAATTTGTAGGTAAAATCTTATCATAAAGAGAATTCCAACCCAGATGGCTTCTCTGTTGAAGTCTACTAAACAGTTAAGGAAGAAATAGTACCAATTCTACACAAAGTCTTCCAGAAAATTGAAAATAAGGGACCTCAATAAAACTGTTAAAGAATATTCTGGGCATGTAATAAGACAGTACTCACCTAGTGCATAATTATATTTTGTTGAGTGTAATGTAGTTTTAGTATTTTTAAAAATATATTCTTATTATAGAAGTTGTGAACTTATAGAACAATCATGCACATGTGTAGAATTCCCATAGAACCCTTCACCAACACAGGTTTAGTATTTTTTAATGACATTCCCTACTTTTGAACCTAATTGTGAATCTAGAAAATATGAACAGAATTCTAATATACAAAGGTAAATACCATGCTTACATTTTGTTGGGGAAGGAAGTTTATCATCAGAGAGGCCATTTATTTATTTGTTTGCTTGCTTGTTTGCTTATTCATGACATCTTTACTGAACATCTGTTAAGTTGTAAGAGTTGTATTAGGCACTGGGGACTTAATGATTAGTGAAAATAGACCAGCATATTGTCTAGTGGGGAGAATAGAATTACAAAATATATTGATTGGCTGTATTACGAAGACTGAAGTCAAGGAAAATAGGTTTTTTTTTTTTGCTAGGGAAGTGGTGGGTTGGCAGAAAAATCATGCATAAAGTACAGGTTCCTATATACAACCCTATTATTAACACCTTGCATTGGTGTGGTTCATTTGTTACAATTGATGAAATCACATATTTATAATTGTACTATTAACTATAGTCCGTGATTTAATATAGGGTTCACTGTTTGTATTGTGCAGTTCTATGAATTTTTAAAAAATTTATTCTAGTAACACACATACCACCTAAAGTTTCCCCCTTTTAACCACATACAAATATAAAATTCAGTGCTGTTAATTGCATTCACAATGTTGTGCCACCACCACTACCACCATCCGTTGCCAAAACATTCCCATCATTCCAAATAGGAACTCTACATTTTAAGCCTTAATTCCCTATTTCCTATCCCCACCCCATCCCCTGGTAACCTATATTCTAGATTCTGACTCTATGAGTTTGCTTTTTCTAATTATTTTATATCGGTGCCATCATACAATATTTGTTTTTGTGTTTGGCTTATGTCACTCAACATGTTTTTCAAGCATTTAAAAGGGAGGATGACATGATCAATTGCGTGCTTTGAAAATAATACTCTGGCGACAGTGTGAAAACCAGACTAGATGGGTCCAGAATGGATGGGGAGAAAATAGTTATTAGAGTAGCCCATGTGAGAGCTCTTGGAAAACTGGGGTACAGGATGTGCTGGTAGAGATATGGGGATGAAATTTAGAGAGACTGAAAGAAGGAAATGAGCAGAGTTTGATGATGGGTTAATAATAAAGGTGTTAGAATAACTCCTTAGGTTTCTGGCTATACCACTGGATAGATGGGGGTGTCATCTCTCAGAAGGGGAACCCTTGATGAGAACTAGGTTTGGTACCAGAAGATCATGAGCAATTCAGTGTCTTAGGGAAGAGCTGTTAAGAGTTCAGAGAGGGCACCTGGATTGGAATATAAATTTGGAAGTCATAGTAAAGAGATGCCAATTGAAGCCGTAGTCAGGTGGTCAGGTTTTTTGCTCAGAAACTAATGAGTAAGAATATGAAAAGGCCTAAGACTGAGCTGTGGGGAACTAAAATATTAATGACCAGGGTGTGGTTGATGAACCTTAAGTGACTAAGGAAATGTGGTCAAACAGGTACCTGGAAGTGTGTTGAAGAGGATGGGCATTATGCTGTCGAGCATCAAGTAAGACGAGGTTTGGAAAACTTCAAGCCTCTGTTAGCATTGGCACATGGTTGGAGGGAAAGAGGGCACTATGAATAATTTTTCTAGGAAAATAGATATAAGCTGGGAATATTCTGGGCACGCCTGGATATGTGGTCACCCTTGTCCTGGTGACCTTAGCAAGAGCTGATCTATTGAAGGGATGAGGGTGGAGACCTGATTGGAGTGGGTTGATGACAGACAGAAGAAGATGGCAAGTTTAAAAAAAAATTTTTTTAATAGGAGAGACTTGAACATTGAGGTTTGAGGAGAGAAGAAATGTTTAAAACAGAACTATGGCTAGTGAGAGAATAGGTCAATTAAACAACATGAGTTGGACGTCAACATTGAGAGTCCATTGGATGTTGGACTTTATGAATTTATAATGATTTTGCAAGGGAATGAGCAAAAGATTATGATGCTTGTCACCTTTCTTGAGAATTTTGTTAAGAGGAAACTGTTAGTCTTTTTTTTTTTTTTTGACAAAGGAGTGTCTAGAAAACTGTCCCTTTCAATGCTCCATGGAAATATGTCTCTGATGTTTTTTCTTTTAATACCCACATGTTTTAAAATATGTTCTTTTCCTTCATGATGCAAGAACCAGGTGGTTTAAGTCCAGTGGGTGTTGCACTGAGGTAAAGAGGTGCTACTCTGAGCACTTTTGAGATTTTTGTCTTTATCTTAAAGGTATTAATGTAGGTTTAAAAGCTTCCCCTTTTCATTTGTTTTATGAATGAAATGGCTTTTAAGATAAAGATTGTGACACTGCCCAGAACTGGTATCTGCTGTATCTCTGTTTTTGCAGTTGACATTTGAAACTTCAGATTTACATTGATAAGGCATTTTAGGGGTATCAGTGTATGTTTGCAGAGTTTAGGTTCCAGTTAATGACTATTGGAAGTATAATTTTATGAATATAAATGGGTCCTGAGATTTGCCTTCTTGTCCTCATTTAGTAAATGCTCAATTTGTTGCATATTATGATAAATTAAAAGGATAAAAATAAATCAAGTGGTGTTTTTTGGGAATTTTGTTCCTAAATAATCACAATAAATGTAAGCAATGTTTAGCTTTTGGGTGTTATTTTTTTCAATTTAAATAATTAAAATAATGTTTAGTTTTGTTTCCATGAAGTAAGCAAACTAGTTTTTTTCCCCCCTTCTTTAATCCTCTTTCTTTGTGGGGGGGGCGGATGTGGGGAGAGAATGTTATTAGGAGTAGGAGCAGGGATATTGAAGGAAGGGAATCTGATATAAATATGTCATTGAGTAGCTTATGGGCTGAAAATTTCTGGATTGGTTTTGTTTTCCTTCCACTTATACCCAGAGGTGCCATGGCCACCCAAATTACATTTTTGTCCCTCACATGTAAAAATGCTAGAGTATTACTGATCTCAGATTCACAACATGAATTTCAAGTTGTTTTCAAGTAATGATGGTCTTTCTATTGTTTTTGCCTCTGGTTTAGATGTTCTGTTGTTCTCAAATTTGAGTACATCAGAATCAGCAGAGGGCTTGTTAAAATACAGATTGCTGGGCCCCACCCCACTTTCTACTTTAGTAGGTCTGGGGTTGGAGTGAGAATTGGCATTCCTTTTTTATTATTATTTTTTTCCCAACCAATCAGTTTTATTGGTACATATTAATAAAGCATACACTTCATCCAAAGTGTACAGTCAGTGGTATTTTGTATAATCACATAGTTGTGCATTTATCATGTCAATCATTATTAGAGCATTTTCATTATTTCAATAATAATAAAAATAATAAAAAACAGATGGACAAGTAAACAAAAAAATTCTTCACCTCTCAATCTCTCTATGCTTCCCCTGCTGTGTATAGCTGCTATGTCTGGCTGATCTTGCAGTTTTTATTTATTAAGCAGTTTTATTGAGATATAGTCACATACTATATGATCTATCCAAAGTGTATAATCAGTGGCTTTTAGTATAGTCACAATGTTGTGATTCTTCATCACGAAATTATTTACTCCAAAAAGAAAAACTCCATACCCCTTAGCATGCCTTCCCCAGCTCTATATAACCATTAATTTAATTTCATATTCATAAATTGATTTATATTTATATTTAATATAAATGGAACCATACAATATGTTACACAATATATTTGTTCATAGTAGCACATCATACAGTATTTGTCTTTTTGTGTCTGGATTGCTTCATTCAACATAATGTCCTCCAGGTTCATCCATGTTGTCATGTGCTTTACAACTTCATTTCTTCTTGCAGCTGCATAATATTCGATCATGTGAATATACCAGTTTGTTTATCCGTTCATCAATTGATGGCACCTGGCTATTTCCAACTTTTGGCAATCGTGAATAACACCACTATGAACATCATTGTGCAGATGCCTGTTCACGACACTGCTTTCAGTTCTTCTAGGTATATACCCAGTAATGGTATTGCAGGGTCATGTGGCAAATATATATTCAACTTCTTTAGGAACTGCCACACAGTTCTCTACAGTGGCTGTATCATTCTGCATTCCCACCAACAGTGAATAAGTGTTCATATCTCTCCACATCCACTCTTAACATTTGTAGTTCTCTGTCTTTTTAATAGTGGCCATTCTAGTAGGTGTGAAATGATATCTCATTGTAGCTTTGCATTTCCCTAAATCACTAGTGATGTTGAGCATGTTTCCATGTGGCTTTTTACCATTTGTATTTTTTCTTTGGACAAATGTCTATTCAAGTCTTTCCCCATTTTTTAATCAGGTCGTTTGTCTTTTTATTGTTGAGTTATAGGATCTCTATATATCATGGATATTAAACCCTTATAGGATATGTGATTTCAGATATTTTCTCCCATTGAGTTGGCTGCCTTTTCACCCTTTTGACAGAAGTGTAAAAGTGTTTAATTCTGAGGAGATCCCATTTATCTATTTTGTTGTTGTTGCTTATGCTTGGGTATAAGGTGAAACCATTATCTACCACAAGGTCTTTAAGATGTTTCCCCACATTTTCTTTGAGTAGTTTTATGATCCTGGCTTTTATATTTAGGTCTTCCATCCATTTTGAGTTGATTCTTATATGGGGAGTGAAATAGGGGCCCTCTCTCATACTTTTGGTTACAGATACCTAGTTGTCCTGGCACCATTTTTTCAAGAGATGTTTTGTCCCATTAATATGAACTTGGTAGGTTTGTCAAAAACCAGTAGACCATATAAGTGAGGGTTTATTTCTGGACCCTCAATTCTATTCCACTGATCAATGTATCTATTTTTATGCCATTACTATGCTGTTTTGACCACTGTAGCTTTGTAATATGTTCAAGATCAGACAGTGAAATTCCTCCCATGTTGCTCTTTGTTTTTAGAATGCTTCTGGCTATTTGTACACATTCTCTTCCAAATGAATTTGGTAATTGCTTTTTCTATAGGCTGTCGGAATTCTGATTAGTATTGCATTGAATCTCTAAATCAGTTTGGGTAGGATTGACATCGTCATGATATTTAGTCTTCCAGTCAATGAACATGGAATGTCTTTCCATTGGTTTAGGTCTCCCTTGATTTCTCTTAACATTGTTTTGTAGTTTTCTGCATATCAGTCCTGTCCTTTGGGTAAATTGATTCCTAGGTATTTAAGTCTTTTTATTGCTATTATAAATGGGATTTTTTTCCCTGAGTCCCTCCTCAGATTGTTCAATATTAGTATACAAAAACATTACCGATTTTTGCCTATTGATCTTGTATCCTGCTACTTTGCTGAATTCATTAGCTCAAGTAGCTTTGTTATAGACATTTCTGAATTTTCTAAATATAGTCATGTCATCTGCAAATAGTGAGGATTTTACTTCTTTTCCTATTTAGATTTTTTTTCTTGTCTAATTGCTCTAGCTAGAAATTCTAGTACAATGTTGAATAACAATGGTGGCAGTGGGCATCCTTGTTTTGCTCCAGATCAGAGGGAAAGTTTTCATCCTTTCCTCATTGAGTACAATGCTGGCTGTGGGTTTCTCATATATGCCTTTTATCATGTTGAGGAATTTTCCTTCAATTCCTATTTTTTGGAGTGTTTTTATTATGAAAGGATGCTGGGTGTTATCAAATGCCTTTGCTGCACTGACTGAGATGTTCATGTGTCTTTTTCCTCAATTTGTTAATGGAGTGTATTATGTTGATTGATTTTCTTACGTTGAACCAACCTTGCATACCAGGAATAAATCCTACCTGCTGTGATTTTTTTTTAAGTCTTTTGATATGCTGTTGGATTCTCTTTGCAAGTATTTTTTTGAAAATTTTTGCATTTATGGTCATTAGGGAGATTGGTCTATAATTTTCTTTTCTTGTAGTGTCTTTCTTTATCTGGCTTTGGTATTAGGGAGATGTTGACTTCATAAAATGTATTGGGTAATTTCCCCTCCTCTTCAATTTTTTGGAAGAGTTTAAACAGTATTGATGTTAATGCTTTTCAAAATGCATGGTAGAATTCACCTGTGAACCATCTGGTTGGTCCTGGACTTTCTTTGTTGAGATTTTTTGATGACAGACTCAATCTCTTTAAGTGATTGTAATTGGTTTGTTAATTTCCTGTATTTCTTGTAGTGTCAGTGTAGGTTGTCTGTGCATTTCTAGGAATTTGTTTAATTTAGTTTGACTAATTTGTTGGCATACAGTTTCTTATAATATCCTCTTATGATCCTTCTTAATTTCTGTGGGATCAGTCATATCTTTTCCCCTTTCATCTCTGATTGTATTTGTTTGCCTCTTCTCTCTTTTTTTCTTTGTTAGTCTAGCTAGGAATCTGTCAATTTCATTGAGCTTCTCAAAGAACCAGCTTTTGGTTTTGTTGATTTTTCTCTTTTTTTCCCTCTCAATTTCATTTTCTTCTGCTCTAATCTTTATTATTTCTTTCCTTCTGCTTGTTTTGGAATTGATTTGCTATTCCTTTTCTAATTTCTCCAGTTATTCAGTTAGATCTCTAATTTTTTTCTTCTTTTTTAATATAGATATTTAGGGCTATAAATTTCCCTCTCAAGACTTAGCTGTATCTCATAAGTTTTGATAAATTGTGTTATTATTTTCATTTGTCTCAAAATAGTTACTGATTTCCCTTGCAATTTCTTCTCTGACCCACTGATTATTTAAGAGTGTATTGTTTAGCCTCAAGACATTTGTGAATTTACCTCTTTCCTGTCCATTATTGTATAATTTCCTTTTGTATATTTATTGAGAGCTGCATTGTGACCTAACATGTGGTCTATCCTGGAGAAAGATCCATGGGCACTTCAGAAGAATGTATAACCTGCTGAGTTTGGGTGCAATGTTCTATATATGTTCTATATGTATGTTTATCATATTGTTCAAATTCTGTTTCCTTATAAATCTTCTGCCTAGTTGTTCTATCTAATGATGTGAGCATGGTGTTAAATTCTCCTATGATTATTGTAGATATGTCTATTTCTCCCTTCTGTTTTGCCAGAGTTTGCCTTATATATTTTGGGGTACCCTGGTTAGGTGCATAGATATTTATGACTGTTAAATCTTCCTGGTGGTTTGTCCCTTTTATTAATATATAATGGCCTTCTCTTTCTCTTGTAACTTTTTTGTATTGAAAGTCTGGTTTGTCCAATATGAGTATAGCTACCCCTGTTCTTTTTTAATTACTATTTTTCTGGAGTATCTTTTCCATCCTTTCACTTTCAGCCAGTTTGTATCCCTGGGTCTAAGGTGAGTCTCTTGTAAGCAGCATATGGATGGCTCATATTTTTATATCTATTCTGTTAGCCTGAATCGTTTGACTGAGGAGTTTAATCCATTCACATTCAATGATAGTACTGTAAATACATTATTTGCTTCTACCATTTTATTTTTTGGTTTTTATGTCATATATTTTTGTCTGTCTTTTTATTCTTTTGGTTTTCCTTTGTGCTCTTCTTTCTTCTATAATATCCTCCAAGCCTCTCTCTCCTGTCTTTTTCTCTCAGGCCCTAAGGATTCCTTTAGTAGTTCTGCAAAAGTGGATTCTTTTTTATGAACTCTCTCAGTTTCTGTTTGTTTGTGAATATTTTAAACTCACCTTCATATCTGAAGGACAGTTTTGCTGGATAAAGAATTCTCGGCTGGCATTTTTTCTCTTTCACTATCCTAGTTGTATTATACCACTGTCTTCTCACCTCTGTGGTTTCTGATGAGAAATCAGCCCTAAGTCTTACTGGGTGTCCCTTGTGGGTGATGGGGTGCTTCTTCTTTGCTGCTCTCAGAATTTTCTCTTTACCTTTGATATTTGACATTCTGAGTAGTATGTGTCTTGGAGTAGGTCTATTAAGATTTTTTCTGATTGGAGTACACTGTGCTTCTTGGACATGTAAGTTCATTTCATTTCATGAGAGTTGGGAAATTTTCTGCTATTATTTCCTCAAATACTTTTTTTTAAAGATTTATTTTTTTATTTATTTCTTTCCTCTTCCCCTCCCCCCAGCACCCCATTTTCTGCTTTCTGTTTCCATTTGCTGTGTGTTCTTCTGTGTCCACTTGGTGGCACTGGGAAACTGCGTCTCTTTTTTGTTGCGTTGTCTTGCTGCGTCAGCTTTCCCTGTGTGCAGTGCCTCTCCTGGGTGGGCTGTGCTTTTTTCATGCGGGGCAGCTCTCTTTGCAGGGCACACTCCTTGCACGTGGTGCACAGCACTCCTTGCACATGGCATCTCTGCACATAGGCCAGCTCACCACATGGGTATTGAACCCTGGACCCTCCCATATGGTAACTCTATCGGTTGAGCCGTGTCTGCTTCCCTCAAATACTCTTTCTGCCCCTTTTCCCTTCCCTTCTTCTGGAACTCCCATGATAGGTATGCTGTTGTGTTTAGAGTTGTCAGTCAACTCCCTGAGCCCCTGCTCAATTTTTCCATTCTTTTTTCTTTCTGTTCTTTTCTCTCTTCAATTTTAGCTGTTATGTCTTCAATATCACTTAATACTTTCATCTATCATTTTAGGTGTGGTGTTTTATGCCTCTAATGTATTTTTGGTCTCACCTATCATGTCTTTCATTCCCATGATTCTGTTAATTTTCTTTTCAGATTTTCAGATTCTTCTTTGTGCTCGCTTAATGTGTTTTAATATCATTTACATCTTTAGTCATATTGTCTTTTAACTCATTAATTTGATTTTGGAAATTTGTGTGCAGCTCATTGACCAGTTGTCTCAAATCCTGTGTCTCTTCTCTGGCTTTGATATATTCCTCTTCTTGGCCCATGTCTTCTATTTTCTTATTATGGCTTGTAATGTTTTGTTGCTGTCTAGACATCTGATTAGGATTGTGCGTTTGCTCAGATGTTCAATTTCTCTTTCTCTTTCGTAGGGATTTAGTGGTGGAAGGCTGTGTGTTATGCTGTTCTTTGATTCTTGGTTCGACCTGGGTCTTTAGGATTGTTCCTGTTAGTTGCTCAAAACTGATCTCTGGACTCACTTCCTAGGGCCTTGGGGAGGGAGGCTATAAAAGCAGGAAAAAGCCTGTCACTCATGTACCTTTAATTTTCTCATGTGCACTTCCTTGGTCTGCCAGCAGATGGCATGCTTTGGCAGCCCTCTCAGTTCAATGCCTGGTTGGAATGTGTTTGCTGCAATGTGGACTGGATCAATGTGATATAGGTTCCTACCTGGAGGTTAAGAGCCTTGTAATTTAAGCTTTCTCAGAGAGAGTTCTCCAATCTTCACTGGCAGTCCCCTGCCTTTTCCCGGGTAGGAAATAATCCCACTCCCCTCTATGTCCTTAAAGATCAGTCCCTGTTAGTCCTTAAAGATCAGTCCCGGTTAGTAGAGCGGGAGATTGAGAGGGTCGGATCTTTTAGTCTGAAACTTGCTCCCAAGTCAAACAATGGTGTAGCCCCATCCAGCCTGGAAGGACTCCTGGGACACAGCAGATCAAATCTGTGGGTTAAAAGCTGAGTCAGCCTTAGACTGTGTCCCTCTGTCTCCCCTTTCCTTGGGACATCATTCCCTGGGAATTCTTTATCTGTAGCTGGCCCAGAGGCCTGATTATTTAAAGTGTATTTAGTATGGAGGTAGATGCTGGCAGTAGTAGCTGCTGCTTAAAAACACTCACAGTTTTGCCATCGTTATTCTTTCCCTTTGTCCTCTCTTTTCTGGGTGGTGTCCAGCCTACCCCTGGTGCCCTAAACCCTAGAAGATGTTTTTCCAGGCCGTTTCTGCCTGTCCTCTAGCTATTTTTCCTGGAAAGAAGAGAGTCCCATGTCTTTCTAGCCTGCCATCCTGGCATTTCTAACAAGTTCACAGGTAATGCTGATGCTGCTGGTCTAGGGGACCATAATTGAGAACCAGTGATCTAACCCACTGGCCTCATCACCCCAACAGTATCATAACTTGGGAGCAACCAAAGTGTATGCTGGAGACTAAGGTATGTCTAATTATTGGGGGCTTTTCACTGGTGCGCACATCCTCCTTCATACCTGAAAAGTTATGTAATTACTACCATCTTGGTTCTAAGATAGAGCAGACACTGAAAATTGCTTCTCTGTTCACTCTTGGAGTACTTAAATTTGGGGGTAGAAAAATTGATAAGACATTCTGCCATGGGTTGGAAGGAGGACTCAGAATTTATTTGAAAAATAGGATTTCCCATCTGTTTCTGTGCATCTGGAAAATTCTTCCATAAAACAGAAGAGAAATAAAAATTATATTAAGAGGACAAGATTGGGAGGTTAGTATAACAATGGTATATGTTACTTAAATTGAGGCACATAAACATATAAGTAAGGACATGTCCAAAACTAAATTAGGGTTGGGAGGAATGTGGCTAAATAAAATAATGAGTGAAGCTTTAAAGCTAACAAAAGATAAACTAGAGACATTATTCTGGGAAAAGATTCTCCTTAATGCTAAGAGGTAAAACTATAAGTAAAGCACCCATGTCATTTTGTTGTGGGAGTTAGGGAGTCGTTTGAGGGGAAAAGAGTCTAGCAAGCCAGATCAAAATTGAGCAGATTTGGCTCAATGGATAGAGCGTCCACCTACCACATGGGAGGTCCAGGGTTCAAACCCAGGGCCTCCTGACCCATGTGATGAACCTGCCCACGTGCAGTGCTGATGCGTGCAAGGAGTGCCGCGCCATGCAGGGGTGTCCCCTGTGTAGGGGAGCCCCACACGCAAGGAATGTGCCCTGTATGGAGAGCTGCCCAGTGGGAAGAAAGCGAAGCCTGCCCAGGAGTGCCACTGCACACACACAGAGCTGACGCAGAAAGATGCAACAAAGAGAGACACAAAATCCTGGTGTCACTGACAAGAATATAAACAGACACAGAACACACAGTGAATGGACACAGAAAGCAGACAACTGGGCGGGGGGGAGGGGGGGGGAAGAAGGGGAGAGGGAAAAAAAAGCATAACTGCAAACTCTTGCTCCTTAATGAAAAAACTCATTCTGTGGACTTTAGCTGATGTGTAACTCATTACAGTGTTGCTTCTAATGATAGCTGGAAAATGTGGTTACTAAAAATCTCTTCATTTAAGCAGTTCTGGAAATTCTAATACCTTCTTCACATCTAGCTGAACTGGTTTTCTATTAATCTAATACTCTTTGTTCTCAGTTCCTAGAAGGACAATAACCAGACCTTCTCAGTTCTCCTTATAATAACATATCAAAGCAAAACCACAGAATGGTGTCAAGAACACCTTAAGATCTTTTCTGTAACTTTCTGCAGAAACAAAAAGGTTGATATCCTTGAGTGGTCAGCTGCTTGTACAACAACATCCACCTACAACAAGAGAGAATTTTTTGCATGCTTGAAATAACACAGGATTGAGAAATTTGCCCACATCCTCCTCACAAGACCCTTTAAAAAATCCAGCTTCATCACCAATATGGCAAGAATGCATCACATGGTCATCACTTGATCCTTGACTCCTGTCCTCTTTCCTTTGCCTATAAAAATCCTACCTCCCATTCTCACTCTGACGTAATTTGGGGACGATTCCCCTAGTTCCTTGCTTGTGTACTCTCAATAAATCATCTCCTCACTGAGAGACATGTTTCCCATTTGTGGTGCTGAATCAGGGGGCTTTTCTATTGAAAATAGCCATTTAGGTGGTATCAATAAGAGATGGTGGTGTTTGCAGTGCTTAAATTAGGGATCCCCTTGTTCTTTAACAAGATACTAAAACTATAGATCTGTTGCTTGGTTTTACCTGAATTTATACTTAGCTTTTCTTAGCCAATTAAGAATTCCTTTTTCATTGAATATGAAGAAAACTATGACAATTTTGACAATCTACCCCCATCCTTCAATGCTTAATCTCAGAAGAAAGTATCAAGTATGGTCATAAATAAAAAACACTGGAGGGAAATTGATTTAGCTCAGTGGTTGAGTGCCAGCTTCCCACAGGTTCAATCCCTGGCCATGGTACCTCAAACAAACAAACTAACAAACAAAAAACACTAGAAAAGGCACAAAATGAACTGGGTGCTGGCCAGAAGATTTGGTTCAGACTCTTAAATGAAAGAGGTTGGCATGGAAGCTCCTTTCCATGATGATTCCATTTCTAGAAGTCATTGCTGAGTCTACATTTAGAAACTGTTTCTCCTTCCGGTGAATGGTTTTGGAACAATCTGACAAAGACTTCACAGCAGCTGTAATAAAAATGCTCCTAAAAGCAATGGCAAATTCTCTCAAAATATATGAAAATATAAACAAATCTCAGCAGAGAATTAGAACTTATAAAAAAAGACACAAATGGAAATTAAAGAACCAAAAAAATATAATAAAAATTAAAAATAAAAAACTCACTGGATAGCTCAAAAGTAAAGTGTAGCTGACAGAGGATAGAATCAGTGAACTGGAGGACAGATCAATAGACTTTACTCCATGTGAACAGAGAGAAAAGAGACTGAAAAAAAAAGAGAATAAGTTGCTGAGGGCTTTATACTCTTCCTGAAAGTATTATGAAACAGAGTAGATGACAGATAAACAATAAGATAATTGCAGGTTTGGCAGTTCCCTTCATTCATTTTCTCTCTTTCTTTTTCTGTATGTGTTTCTCTTTCTCTCTTTCATCTGTGAGATATCAGAATCCCATAAGATCTTCATCAGCTTGTTTTCGCCCCTTTGTATAACTTAGGAAACTAATACAACCCCACCCGATTAAACATGCAAGTCTGTGGATGGCTACATA
Organism: Dasypus novemcinctus; assembly: GCF_030445035.2. Lineage (NCBI taxonomy): Eukaryota > Metazoa > Chordata > Mammalia > Cingulata > Dasypodidae > Dasypus > Dasypus novemcinctus. The sequence continues at coordinate 22,646,234 of NC_080687.1, read as the reverse complement.
ATCAGAAGCAAAGTGCTGGCTAACAGGAGCCTCAAGAGGCCCGATGGAGCAGACCAGCTGGTCGGGGGAAAACCACCTTTGAGCCAGCGATTTTCCTTAGTGATAGAGAGATGAGAGCTGTAACCAGAGTCTGCTTGCTCTCAGCAGCATTCGATTAACTGATGCCCTGATACACACACACATAGAAAACTGAGCCCTGGACACCTGAGTGTGGGCAGTTGTCAGAGAGAGCCGGGCAGCAGGTAGGCAAGTAGTAACAGCGGGTATCAGTCATGACAGAAAGGGGTTAAAGTTTTAAGGTCAAACCAAGAGAATCTTTCATTTCTCTGTATCATTTTGCCTGTAGTGATTATACTTCCAAATTAATTTGGGACAGTTTCTGCCTCAAATATTCTCTTCCCATATTAGACCAATTATATTCCTTTATGGTTCTGGGTGTTATATAAACAGTAGTGAATGACGCTTTCATGGCTCTAATTAAGTGATCAGTTGTATTTAATTAAATATCATAGGCACAGGTCCTTAATGTAATGCATTAATTCAGTGGACAAATAATATATTAAGTGACAATGTATGGCAGTTGTTGATACAGCAGTAATCTGAACAGACCAGATATGCTGTACTTAAGGAGCATGTGTTGTAGTGTGGGGATGTATTCTATAAGCACAGTACGTTAGGAAATTATATAGTTTGTTAGATAAGTGCTATGGAGGAAAACACCACAGTTTGCGAGGGATGGAGAGTGCCAGTAACATGGGAATGTTGCAGTTCTATATGAGGAAATCAGGGTAAGCATTACTAAGAAGGTGACACTTGAACAAAGACTTTGGTGATATTACTGAAGAAATAATGTGAATATCCAGGAGAAGAATATTTCAAGTAGAAGGAATAGCCAGTGCAGAGACCCTGAGGTAGGAGCCTTCTGGCAAGTTTGAGAAACAGCAGGACTCAGGATGAGATGAAGTCAAGGAGGGAACAAGGGAGCAGATTGTGCAGGGCCTGATTGGCCATTTTAAGGACTTTGACTTTCACTCTGATTGAAAATGGGATTTGGGGGGGGAGGGTGTTGAGCAAGTCACAAATTATAAAGAAGCAATGAGATATTTCAGTTATAATAAAATGAAAGAAATAGAATTCCTGAGTTTACTGTGACAGTCTTATCTTTAACTAAGGAGGGCCAGTTTTTCTAACTGAAAAAATTTTTAATCTACATATGCCCCATCTACAGACTGCTGCACATTCTATTCTCAGCTTACAGGTCCTATTTATGTCAATCCATACTCTGATGACACTTAAGAGTTTCTTTGGGTGACAATGATCTTTTTTATCACCTTTTTATTCCATTTAATACAGAAATCTCAACTGGCTCCTGAGTTCTTTCATGTCAGAGGCTTTTTAAAGCCCACAAGCATTCTAACCCATTGTTGCTTTCTACCCTCTTCCTTCCTCCTTGTCTTCCCTCTAGGGACGGCCTCAACTGCTATTTATAGAGATGTACTTAACAGTGATGTCCTCAGCTGTTTCCAGTCTCTTATTCAAGTTTCTTCCTCTGAGTGATACTCTGGCTTTCCCTTCACCTTTTCCTTCTCCAAACCAGTCAGCCCTCTTTGAACACCTTCAACCCCCCCCCACAAGTTGAAACCTAGACTAAATACAATTTTCCAGGTGGTCATGGCCAGTTTTCTCGAATATGACTGTTTGGCTTTGACTTGTCAGTTTAAACTGGGCAGTTTAAAAACCAAAGACAAATTGTTTCGCCAGGAGCAACGGGACTAAAGCTCTATGTTGCCTCTGCAACTCCCACCGTGACTCTCTAATTTCACTCTGTGTGGAAGTTGCATGGCAGAAGGATACTTCAGAAATAATAATGAGTAGCTGAGACAAAACAACTGTAAGCAGGGTGGACAAAAACATCTGAGACATCTGAGAATACACATTGAAACAATGGAATATCACCAGTGACTGCAGGAACAGATGACATTCTAATCTGAGGCATTTTAATCAAAAGGACATTGTGTTGTCTATGAGGGAAGGAGCAGGAAGGTGAGACCAAACCATCGACCGGGGTCCCAGTAAGAGAACAGACCACATCTGCTCAGAGGATGGACTTAGCTCTTAGAAGTTCCTGAGCCCTACTTGCCAGCAGGATACGCACAGCAAGTACACACCAGGGACCGCAAGCCTTCCTCTACAGGCTTCTTGAACAATAGACTGTACAAAAACATATCATCAACCATGCCAACTGCCTGGTAGAAAGAAAGGTAATAGATGTCAAGGATCAGAAACAATTGAGAAGTTGAACTTAAGAGGAGAGCAACCAAAATGTGGTGCATAATTTATGGGCTGCTTTCATTAGGTCATAAGCATTTGCACGAGAGGAAAAAGACGATTATTCCATGTGAATGGCTGAAAACTTTAGAGAAAGAAAGACTACAAGCTCAGGTCTTAAGCAGTCTTAAGAATACGTACGTTTCTGAGTTTCTCTGTATTAAGCTCCTTCAAAGGCATAAGAAATGGCATCTGCTTAAGGAATTTAATAAGACTTAAACAGTTGACTAATCCTAGCTGCATATCTGCTTCCTTGGTGTTTGGTTGACAGCAGAGACTGGGTCGTAGAGGTGTGTGTGGTGTGGCATGTGTTTGTTTGTTTTGCTTTGTTTTGTTTTTTTTATTTTGAAATATTTTCAAACTTACAGGACAGTTGTAGAAATAATACAAAACCTCCAGGGAATGGCAAGATCATTTTCACTTGACAATTAATATACACCCTCCTACATTTTAGCCATAACAACCTAACTGCGGAATAAAATATGACCCAGTGGAGAGATTTATTCTGAGTTATCTGATGAATATTTAATCCTTAAATATTTTTATCCATTTTTGGCATTGGCATGAATTTGGGATGGTTGCCACCAGCTCTGAAAGGCTTACAGTATGCTTTTTTAGAGTTTATGGGAACCAAGCCTCAGGGGATACGTAAGTTAATTTAAGCAAAGTAGTCTTGTTATTCTCCTCTTTGACATTTTCACGTCTCTTGGAAATCTAAATTTAGTACTCGCCTGGAAATTTTGTACGTTCATATATCTTATTATCCTTTATAGTTTGGCTAGTCCCATACAAATAGAAAACATTTTATTTTTCCCCAGATGAGTATTGTCTTCCATATTGGATGTGGGTTTTGGGATATGTTTGAAGCAGGAAAGCAAAAGAAAAAAAAAACTTTATTAAAGGTTTAAATTTCTTTCAGTAAACCTCTTATAATGGAAGGGCACACATTTTGGGGGGTAGGTTACTTATCTAGTATTTAGCAAACAAATCATTGAAATTTCTGTTCTTTGCTGCTTTTGTTTTCCAATCGATTTGGAAAAGAGTTGTCTAGAAGACTGCCAAGTGAGAGCCACAGACCTATATTTTCACTCCATTTAATATCATTGACTACAGAATGAGCAGAAGAATATAATCCCCGATCATGAGTTAGGTGCAATCTAATTAGAATAAAGTAATGGTTACTATGTAGTTAAAAACTGGATGAACCATTGAAAGCCAGTAAAATTTGCAGAAGGTGGACATAGGATTTCAAACATTGCCTTGCATTTTAGCGTGGAGTAGTGGAGATTTGCCAACAAGGACCCTAACACAATACCAGCCTGGTTCTCTGAGGAGTGGTTTGCAGTCGGGGAAGCACCGTGGGCTGATGGGGCAAACACTAGGTTCAGAGTGTTTGTTATCTTCTTTTTAATGTATTTATTTAATAAGAATTGAACGTGGTACAAAATTCCAAAAGGATACAAAAGTATACAGTGAAAAGCAAGTTTGCCTTCTTCCCTTGTCCTCCAGGCCACCATCTCTTTTCTCTGGAAGCAACCACTGTTCAAAGTTTCTGGCATAGGGTGTGGCTCAAGAGATTGAGTTCCCGCCTACCACATGGGAAGTTCCAGGTTCGGTTCCTGGTGCCTCCTAAAGAGAAGAGAAGCAGACGGCAAGTGCAAACAATGCGGGTGGGGTGGGAATAAATAAACAAAATCTTAAAAAAAAAAGTTTCTAGCATATACTTCCAGAGATATTGTTTGCATTTCTGACCACCTACATGCATATTTTTTCTTGCCTCTTTTTTTACACCAAAGATAGCTTATTATACAATGTTCCTAGCCTCCCACACACACTTAATGTAATTTAGAGACTGCAATATGTCAGTAATATAAAGTTGCCTCTTTTTTAAAGGCTATGTGGTGGTGGTCTGTTTTGTGGGAGTACTGTAATTTATATCTTTTGTTTTTACACTGAGTTTTAATTTAATTGCATCACCACAATTCTCTGGGTTAGCATCCCAGTAAGAAACAGCTGGTACACTGAAAAGAAATGGTTGCAGAAATTTAATGAAGGGACTATTTACAGAGTGTAGGTAGGGATAAGCACAATCCATAACAGATGTGAAAGCTCGCCGGGGAGCTATTACCATGCCTAGGCCTGAAGGGAAGAGCAGGGGGAAGCAGTGTTCCTGGAGCCAAGGAGAGCTTTACTAGACGAGAGGGCTCCCTGACAGGAGCTGTGGCCTTTAGAAGAGAACACACCCTGTGGTATGTTGGTAAATGTTTAACAACCAGCACTCTGGGGAGGGTACCCTGATTTATAGTTTTTGCTGATTTCCATGGCATAAATATTTCTACCATGGCCAATTTCAGGCTTCCAATGTATTGAACTCAGTATAGGGGAGAGATGCACAGAGTCAGCTCTTATGGGCCAGTGTGAACCACCTTCAGCCACTGTCATTCAGCTGCTCAGCCAGGAAGTTGCCCTTCTAGCTCCTGCCAGGGTCTCTCCTCTTGGGTAAACCTTACCAGAAGCCAGGGAACAGGGGAGTCTGGTTGATGTGGTTCCCAGAGGCCAGCACCAGGTAAAGGGTGTTGAAGGGTAGCTATGGGAGCCACAAATAGAGACTTTCCAGCATACATGTTATTTGATTTGGGGTTGTTCATTTCACCTCTCTGAGTCCCTGTTTTCTTATTTGTAAAATAACAGAACTCACTCAAATGTTCTTTAACTCTTTCAGTACTAAGGAACTTTCAAGACTCTGCAGTCAGTGAATTAAGGGACCTTAGCGGATTAGGCATTTCGTGCACATTTGTTGACTGTTTAATATAAGATGCCTCTGTGTTCTTGCCCTTAGGGAACTTAGGTTTAACGGGGGAAATAGATTTGTACAAGTAGGTCCAGCTCAATGGTAGGTGCTGCCGTTGTGACTGGGTATTCAGAGGCTGATGTGATCCTTTCTAGTTGGGGTAATAAAGCTGTCGATGGGAAAGACCTGGGGAGACCTTTGTTCTTTGGTTGGGAGTTTGAGTTATTCTCTCAGTGGGGGGAAATAATGGCTTAGTCTGTATATACCACTAGTTCTCCAACTATGGTCCTGGTACCAACAGCATTAGCATCACCTGGGAACTTGTTAGAAAATCCAATTCTTGGGTTCCACCCTAGACCTAATGAATCAAGCTCTGTGGCAGTGTCTAGTTATCTGTGTTAACTCTAGGTGATTCAGATGCATGCGTACATTTGAGAAATACTGAGCTATACAGTACTATGGTTTCCCAAGCCTGGCTGGAAATCAGAATCACTTTGGGTATTTGAAACACACATAGGTGCACACACACACATGCACACACTCCTAGGCTGTACTTCAGATCTACTTAATCAGAATGGAATCAATGTGAAGTTAAATATTTCCTTGATATTATAAGCTATGATAGTTTTCTACTTTGGATTTCAAGTTTGAGGTAACATTGAACCTAGTTGTTTTGCTGATATGTCTATTCTTCCTTCTCCTGCAGCTTGCAAAATCATTAAATTCTGCAAACACTTTCAAAGTCTCAAAAAAGGCAGTTGCCTGTTGAGGGTGGAGCTGATTGTTCCCTGCCTGGAGTGGGTGGTGGAGAGGAGTTGAGGAGGAGGAGGAGCCTGGACAGCTTTGGAGGTCTCTAAACTGAGACCTTAACCTTTCTTTGTGATTTAGTTTGTAGCAAATTCCTAGACTTTAGACACATCCTTTATCAAATCCTGTACTAGGTTCAAAAGCCATATCTCTAAGGAAAATCTCAGTGGTTTGTGGACTGTTTATACCTCTGCCTGACTACAGTTCTTGATAGAAAAGTGTGAAGTTTACTGTTGTGGAGTATTTGAAATAGGGTGTCTGAGAAGTGAATTGGACAGTTTTTGGCTTGTTTGAGGCCTGAATTATTCTCTGAACACTTCTGGGGAGCGTATTAAGAAGAGCTTTCCTTTGAGTTGTGAAGGCTTTGGTGATTATAAATAAAGCTGTTGTCAACATTGTTTTTGTGGACATACATTTTCATCTCTCTTGGGTAAATACCTAGGAGTGGAATTGTTGGGTCCTAACTTGGTTTAACTTTGTAAGAAACTGCCAGTTTTCCAAGTGTACTATTTTACACTCCCACCCGTCATGTATGGGAGTTCCAATTGCTTTATATCCTTACCATTTGTAATTGTCAGCTTTTTCTGTTTTACCCATTCTGTTGGGTTTGTAGTGTTTCTGTGGTTTACATTTGCATCTCCCTGATGACTAATGATATTGAACTTTTTCATGTCTCATTGACCATTCACATATCTTCTTTGTGAAGTGTGACTTTAAAATCTCTATTGTACCCATTATAGCTCTAATATATTTTTTTCTATTGCATTTTTATCCATGATCTCAGCTGCACTTATTCACCATCCTTGAAAACACCACGGACTTTTAAAATGCCACACCTTTGAATATGTAGTTCCATCTGTCTCTTCACCCTTTCAGGCCCAACTTAGATGTCACCTACATTTTGAGTTGGCTAAGCCTCTGGTCCTGACCCTCCTCTATGCTTCTGTGGCCTTGACTATATATCTGGGTGGCAGTACTTGCCATTTTGTTAAATCTTTTTTACCCCTCCGGGGACAGGGACCTTGTCTTACTTTTCTTTGCATTCAGTATTTATCACTTGGTCCGGCATAGGGTCTAGACCCAATAGATATTTTTGGATTAATTTATTATCCATTTGATCCTCCCAACAGTTCAGTAAGAAACACTCTTAGCCTTAAATTTGAGATAAGGGCATAGACCCAGAGGGTTCAAGTGACTAGTCCAAGATGACATAGCAGGTTTGTTACAGAGCCAGACTCTATTTGCTGTAACATTTCAAAGTTTTCCAAATAACTTTGTTATTTTAGGGATAGTTGTCTTTGAACTAGCTACATGAACTCCTGTACATGTACAGGAAAACTTTTCAAGGGATATGTGGGCACAGGATAGTTTTAAGGAAATTGATTTTCAGATCCTCAACTTGCTTATATACTTACCTAAACTTGACAGAGGTGTCTGTGGTCAAGGAAGGCATTAAGCTTGGTAGGGTTGTCCCACATTCCTTTTATAATGGCTCTTCTTTCATTTTACATATATAGGCAGACCTTTCTCCCATTTCTTGTCTTTCTGAGGTGCATTGCCCTATGATGAAAAGCTTCCACAGCAGGAAAACAAAGGGACAATTAGAAATATCCATGGTATTGAGAAAGTGAATGGCACTAATGACTGGAATTTTGCAACTCTGGGGTTTCTACTTCTTAGCTTTTTCACAGAAGTTGAAGGGGAGCTGAATCAAATTGTCAGCTAATTAAAATTTTAAAAATTTATGATACATCATATCTGATGTTACTCAGAAGACTTCAAAGAATGAAGTTATAGTATAACAAAATTCCCTCCATTTCCATGTACTTATTTCTCTGAAAAAGATTTTTCACGTTTGCACTTAAAAAAAAAGAAGCACCCCAAGATAGGAATAGAATTGATGCTGGACCACATCTCATTCTAGTAATGTGATAGTCATCCATGGGTATATGATCTAATTAAAAATATCCCATACATCTTATTAAAATATACATTTCCAAATAAAATTCAGTTTTAATAATTATTTTTCAAAAACTGTAATGTTTCTATCATTTGTGTACTCATAGTTTTATTAACTCATAAGAAAATTTTTTTTTTTTAAGATTTATTTATTTAATTCCCCCCCCCCCTCCCCCGGTTGTCTGTTCTCTGTGTCTATTTGCTGTGTCTTGTTTCTTTGTCTGCTTCTGTTGTAGTTAGCAGCACGGGAAGTGTGGGCGGCGCCATTCCTGGGCAGGCTGCACTTTCTTTCACGCTGGGCGGCTCTCCTTACGGGTGCACTCCTTGCGCGTGGGGCTCCCCTACGCGGGGGACACCCCTGTGTAGCACAGCACTCCTTGCGCGCATCAGCACTGCGCATGGGCCAGCTCCACACGGGTCAAGGAGGCCCGGGGTTTGAACTGCGGACCTCCCATGTGGTAGACGGACTCGCTAACCACTGGGCCAAGTCCGTTTCCCATCAAAAGAAAAATTGTAACACTTAGAACCCGAAGGTTTAATTATCTTAAATGCACATGTGTAGGTTTATTGCAAAAAGATTGTGATCAGTAAGCATAATCATGTTACATTAGAATACAATTCTAGTTTGTGGGGGAAAGTGCAATGGAAATGAGTTAAAGGAGAAAATAATTAATGTAAGATTTCTGATTTAATGAACATCTTATAAATTTTTTTAGGTGGAGGATGGGTTTTTCACCCTTTGGTATTTAGATCCCAAATTATTTTACAAACCTTATCAGAATGTCAGAAATTACAAATCTTTGCAAAAGTTTAAAATTATGAAGATGTTAACTACATGTGTGAGTGGTACATAATTTTTCAAAAATTCCTTTATGGAGGAGAAGCATAAAATTGTGAAGACCAACTGGATTAGGAGGCAACTTTTGCTTTGCTTTTCCATCCTAAGTTCCATTGAAAAAACAATCTGTTCAATTTGGAGGGATACATGTCAGCACTTTCTCCTAAGAATCTTTAAATTGTAGGGGGGAGGGGGGGGAGAAACCCCTATCTCGTTCCTCTTCACATCTCTCGACAGCTTGGTTTTGATCTGTAATTTTAAAAGACTCCTGCACCATGAAATAAAACCGCAGTGTTACTAAAAGCCGCCAGATGGAATGCCATGATTTCCCCCTAGAGGACAGAAGGGCAAAAACGCCTTGAATGTCCTCAATGCCAGAATTCTGGAAGATGCTTTAGTGTATGTAACTGCCAACACTTACTGGCTTCATATGCAATTTAGAATATAATTTTTCTTCTTAACCTGTTAAAATAAACCTTACATTTAAAAAAAAATAGCTTTTCTGACGTCTCAGAATTCTCTCTCTATTGTTCTATGTAATTTGGTACCGGATCTGGTTTTCTTAGTTTCTGGCCACGGGAGGCTATCACTAAACACACTACACGGGTAGCTTGTGGCCCTCCCGATTCCAGACCTTGGAGGAAAGGCGATAAACCCACTAGGCAGGCTACGGCACGCCTTCTCTGCTTTTCGTCTCCATGAGAGGCTCAATAAGCCAAAATTCCCCCCCAGCTGACTTATTCGCTGATGTGTTTTGGTTAATCAAAAATGAAGCACAGGGACACTTTAAATACAACATACACAATTGATGCTAATTATCTTAAACCTCGGAGTTTGAACAATAGTCTCATTCTCCCAAGCTGGGGCGGGGAAAAGGCCGCGGAGACCTAGCTCTCCTTCGCCCCTCTCGGCTGACGGGACTGGGATGCGTCCCGGTGAACAGGAGAGGAGGCCGAGGACCAGGTGCCTGGACGACAGGGCAGCGCGCGAAATCGGGGCGGGGACGCTGCCTGTACCCGTCACTTCCGGCGCCAGGTCCACTTCCTGGTGAGGGAAGTAGTGGGGGAAAGGAAATTGGTACAGCCTGAGAGGAAGGAAAAAGGGTGAGATAAGCGACGCTCGGGCTAACCCGTGCCAGGGGTGGCCAGGGTCGAGTCAGGCCGCGGGAAGCTGCCGCGCGGCGCCAGGGCCTGGCTCGCTCGCCCGGGGCCTGCGCTCGGGGCGTGTCCGCGGCCTCTGTGCCGCTGCTGCGCTCAGCGCTTCTGCTCTGTGTTGCAGGTCTACCCGGAGCCCCGGAGCGAGAGCGAGTGCCTCAGCAACATCCGAGAGTTCCTGCGAGGCTGCGGAGCCTCCCTGCGCCTGGAGGTGAGTGCCGAATGTGGGCGGGTGGAAGAGCCGGTGGGAGCGGCCGCTGCAGTGGGCTCGGTGGGCGGAGGAGACTGTGATCCTCACGCCCGGTCGTGCTGTGGTGCTTCCGGCACAGTCGGGGGCGGAACCAGCGGCAGGCTGGGCATGGAAAGGGCTCTCCGTTCCGGGCAGAACTCTCCGCCTCCCTCTTTGCCTGACCTGGGTCCCGCTCTGATTTCTTTGGGAGTTGGTGGGATGCGGAGTGGAACGTCGCGGGCCTGAATAACGGCCAGGAGGAGGCGGCGGGTGCGGGAGGCCCAGCTGTGGGTTGCCCAGAGGGTGTGAGTGGGGTTTCCCTGGGCAAGGAGGTGCCAGTGTGTTGAAAACCCAAACTCTGATCTTCAGGAAAAGTGGTTCGTGATGTAGGTAAAATGAGTTTTCAACAGCCGTTCCTTTTGTCAGGAGTGTGGATTGATTTCTTAGTACCTGCCACAGCATTAACTGTTTTCAGGAATTCTCTTAGGACTCACATCTAGGTCTGGGTCAGTTCTTCAGAATCCTTAGCAGGTGATCTGACAACACGGGATAGAAATAGAATGGGCCGAAAAACCCTCCAGATCACTGCTTTCTCTGGAGATTCGGTAGTTTTATTGGATCGGTAATTTTTACTGGATCTCTAACATTTAATTTTTAGGTAAGAATTAATTATTAACCTACTATGCCTGGGGTTATGAAATTGATGTTTTGGGAGCATACTTGGTGGGATGTCTTTTCCATGTTGCATCAAGTTGTGTCATTATACTAAATGAGATCTTGGCAGTGTTTCAGTTGCAGCTCTCTGGGTGTTTCTGTCTTTCATCTTATATTACCCTCTACGATTTTTCTTTTGGGGTTAGGATTTTGGATTAGAAGTCTAGCTAGTCTTTTACTTGGGAATTGCGGGCTTATGTGGTTGCAGTCAGTTCTGTTTTTAATCATGCTGCTCACTACTGTGAGCCGCGGTCTCCTTATCTGAGAACAGAGACAAGTAATATCAACCTCCTAGATAACCATATATGAAAGGATCTCTGACAGAACCTGTTTTACAATCTCCTACTGTAGGTTTCTTGGGGAAAAAAATCTGAAATTCATCAAATCTATGAGGGAAGGTTTTATAAGCTTATCTAAACTTAAGACATATAGGAATGGTAGATTACTGTTTTTGTTAATGACTTTATTTTTTAAACAAATGACATCTTTTTTAAAAAAAGATTTATTTTTTATTTCTCTTCCCCCTCCCCCAGTTGTCTGCTCTCTGTGTCCATTTGCTGTGTGTTCTGTGTCCTTATCAGCGGCACAAGGAATCTGTGTTTCTTTTTGTTGCTTCATCTTCTTGTGTAAGCTCTCCATGTGTGCAACGACATTCCTGGGCAGGCTGACTTTCTTTTGCGCTGGGCGGCTCTCCTTACAGGGCACACTCCTTGTGCTTGGGGCTCGGGTATGCGGGGGCACCCCTGTGTCTCAGGGCACTCCTTGTGTGCATCAGCACTGCGTGTGGGCTAGCTGCACATGGGTCAGGGAGGCAGGGGGTTTGAACCTGGGACCTCCCATGTGGTAGGCAGACGCCTTATCCATTGGGCCAAGTCCACTTCCCGTTAATGACTTTAAACACCAAGGTATTTCATTGCTTTTGGTTTTTGATGTCAGGAAATTATTACAGGTAAGTGAAAATACTTAGGGAAGATTCTAGAGACCTTAGAGTTCTTTAGAAGGGGAAAAAAGACATTGTTTCAAAGGCTTTCCTCAGTTTTATTGACATTGTCATTTTATCATAGAACTTCCTTATTGTGTGTGATAATAGGCTTTATTTTTTAGCTATTTTTACCTTTTCTTGATATTTGTGGACTTTCATTCTCTTGAGTTTTGTTTATCATAACAGTAAATCAGAAACTCAATTGGATCTGAAAGTAGTTTGCTCATTAAGATTATAATCTGACAACTTCAGTGTCAGACTTTTTAAGAAGGCATTGTTCCAAAGAAGGAAAAAAGAGTGTTTAAAAAAAAAAAACCCTCATCCTTAGTTTTCCGAAAATTGCTTTTGAACTTTCATATAGCAACTGCTTTATATAATTAAGAGTATATTTAATGACACTCTAGAAGTATTTGCTCACTACCATACCAGTCATCTAGGATTGTGCCTGGTACATAGTAAACCCTCCATAAATATTTGTTACTGAATGTAGGAGTTTGTAGTTTGTTGTTCACAAATAAGTCTCCTTTTTAAGAAAAAAAATAGGACTTTGGTGCTATTTTTAAAGAATATCTCTTCCAGTAAATTTAAAAGAAGCAAATTTTGCTAGCATTCTTTCAAATTCAGCTGTAAGTCACACACAAAACTAATATCTAAGGGATAATAAAAAATAGCATATTGAAAACCTTCAGCGATTGTTTGTTTTCCAAGGAGGATACACCCTGAAAAAGGAACTCTACATGGTTTGAATCCACTTGGATTTCCAGACTTTGTTTTAATCTTTTGTATGAAGTGATATACCTATTCCCTGAGACACTTTTCTTGGATATGACCATAGTGTAGCAATTTCTCAATGTTTTAAGAAAAAAATACTTAGGGAATGAGGGGGAAAGGACCTAACATGTTTTCAGGACACATGCTAGGCTTTACACATTTCATTTTCACAAAATTTTGAAAGATGAGAATCTGAAAAGAAAGATTTTGAAATTACAAACGTGGAACTTAAAGCTAGATCACTTACATTCTAGGTTAGCTTTTCCCCCCATAGTTATAATCAATATCAAGGTTTTTTTTCCCAGGAGTTAGTTGTCAGACTGTCTGTTTTTGATATATTTTATTTACTGCCATTTTAAATTATCCTAAAAATTTTTAAAGGAAATATGGTATTGAACTTCACTATTACTGTATCAGTTATTTTCCATGCACACCTTAATTAGCTGTAGAAAATTAGATATTATCCCCTAATGAGTTCTGATTATGAAAAGAGTTTTATAAATTAATTTTAAAGAACTATTGTGCAGTTTTGTATTCTTTGTTAAGCTTTGTTAAATTTCAAGGTGGAAAAATTTTCAAAGAGGAAAAGAGCACATACAAATTAGGTGACCTTTGTATTTTTATTATTACAACTTTTTCATTGCTGCTCAACACACATCGTCTTTGAATCTTTTATTTCTCTAAATTATATGAAATTTTGATAAGGATTTAAGTTTTTTTTCCCCATGTTCCTAAAGATTGATATAAGGTCTATGAGATGTGTACCTATTTAGAACTATTTGTCTAGTTAATTAAAGTTGGTATTTTCCTTGAAAAGTTAAATTTACTGATAAAAGTAGCCAGGCACTGTGATTCTATATGACTATTCTTAAGAATATTATATTTAGAAACCCTAGTTTGCCTAGAATAGCATGGACTGAATTTGTCACACGTAATATAGACAATGTTATCAGATGATTGAGAAAAGCTTGTTCATGCTAGAATAGTCCTGTCTTTTATAGTTGTCCAGAGTTTCCATTTGGTCTCTCTGATTTCAGTTATCAACTACCATAGCTTTTTCTTTACAATTACATATCACTTTCTGAAGGATTTTCACATGTAATCTTATTTGCTCCTTAAACTATCTTAATGAGTTATCACAGACCTTGTGTTACACACAGAAAAGGAAACACAGCCTAACATGTTATTTCTCAACATTAGTGCCCATATGAACTACTGTTGGTTGAGGTGTTATCTTGGCACTTCAGTAATATTGATGCTTATGCCCCATCTCTGGAGGTTGTAGTTTTAGCAGGTTATGTGGGTGGGATGGGTCAAGATGTGGAAGTCTCCATGTGTGAATTAAAAAAAAAAAAGCTATGGGGTTGTGCAGCCTAAATTATTAAGGCATGTAAAGCATGGTAGTACCTGAGCTAGGATGAGGATCTAGGTGTTTGGCCTTCAAGTTAGGTACTTCTTTCACTATATTTTACATTGCATTGCTTACTGATTCTTGAGAGGCAAGTGATTTCAGGTTTTGGAATTGAAACACTGAGCACATTATTTTTCACATTATTCTAATCTATATTATTAGGTAAATTATTAACAGTTACACATTATGTTCCCAACTCATTACGATAAACCAGAGCAGGTAAATTTATGTAGGGGAAATGATGCTATAGTTATTTATTTGTGCTTAAAACTGTGAAAGAAAACAGTTCCCTTGACTATGACATTATTTAGGATGAAGTGTTTTGACTTTTATACTGTAATAATATTTTGGTTGTACTTTACCTTTAAAGTTTGCTTTTTTTTACTTAGAATGGTGGATTCATTCATGTCATAGATTTAAATCTTTTTCAACTTTGATGTTTTGCTTATTTATTTTTAACAAATTTGTTTATAGTTTAGAGTTAAGAATCATTAGTCTTAGACCTCTTCACTTTTTTCATCATCAGTAGCAGTTGATTTATTTTCAGAGTAATTTCTTATGCAAAAAATCAAGTTTGTATTACTTTCAAAGAATTTTGTACATTCCGATGACTCACAAAAAACAGTCTTGTGATGTGGATGCTCACTGGTTAATTAGGCATACTCATAACTCACAGTCACAATTTTGATCTTTAGCAAAATTTTCTTGTCAAGTTTATTACTCACCTACATGTAGTTGTACCATGTGTTGGATTTAGTGCATTGGCCCTGAATCTGATTACCAGGGCTTTATCACTGGGGCTAGCTGTGCCATATTGAGCAAGTTACTCTTTCTCTGTGCCTCAGTTTTTGTAAAGTGGGAATAATAATAATATCTTTTATATTTGTTTTAAGGGTTAAGTGAATTAATGTAAATCACTTAGAATGGTGCCTAGCAGTTTTTAACTCCTGAGTAAATACTAGCTATTGCTATAGTTGTCATCATCATTACTTTTTTTAAAAAAGAATTATTTATTTATTTATCCCCCCACCCCACCCCGGTTGTCTGTTCTCTGTGTCTATTTGCTGCGTCTTCTTTGTCTGCTTCTGTTGTTGTCAGCAGCATGGGAATCTTTTTTTTGTTGCGTCATTTTGTTGTGTCAACTCTCCGTGTGTGCGGTGCCATTCCTGGGCAGGCTGCACTTTCTTTTGCCCTGGGCGGCTCTCCTTACGGGGCGTACTCCTTGCACGTGGGGCTCCCCTACCCGGTGGACATCCTTGCATGGCACGGCACTCCTTGCACGCATCAGCACTGTGCATGGGCCAGCTCCACACGGGTCAAGGAGGCCCGGGGTTTGAACCGTGAACCTTCCATATGGTAGACTGACGCCCTAACCACTGGGCCAAGTCCGCTGCCATCATCATTACTTTTTATGGTTTTTTTTTTTTTTAAGATTTATTTATTTTCCCCCAACCCCCTCCTTGTTTTTGTGCCTGCTGTCTGCTTTCTGTGTCCATTCATTGTGTGTTCTTCTGTGTTCACTTGTCTTCTCTTTAGGCGGCACCGGCACCAATCCTGGGACTTTCTGGAGTGTGGGAGAGGTGCTCAGTTTCTTGCGCCTGGTCTGATGCATCTTATTGTCTCTCCTCTATGTCTCTTTTTGTTACATCATCTTGCTGCTCCAGCTCTCTGTGCTGGCTAGCTTGCTTTTGCCAAGAGGCCCCGGTAATCGAACCCTGGACCTCCCATATGGTAGATGGGAGCCCTTTGCTTGGGCCACATCTGCTACCCACTTTTTGTAGTTTGGACCATGTTCAGTATGTGACTGTGTATTTATTTTTATTTTAAACCGGTAATCCATATTCATTATATAAAATTCAGGAAATAGAGAAATGTAAAAAGAAAATTAAAAATTGCATAACACTACCATCTAGAGATAACCAGTCTTAATATTACTATATATTTTTCAGTCTTTTGTTTCCTTTGCATATATGTGAGCATCTTAAAATATTCATGACATCATAGCATACATTATTTTTTGTATGTAACTTAATATAATGTGACTTTTTATTTTTATTTTTTATTTTTTAAAAAGATTTATTTATTTATTTCTCTCCCCTTCCCGCCCCCACCCCAGTTGTCTGTTCTCTGTGTCTATTTGCTGTGTCGTCTTCTTTGTCCGCTTCTGTTGTCAGCGGCACAGGAATCTGTCTTTCTTTTTGTTGCGTTATCTTGTTGTGTCAGCTCTCCCTGTGTCTGGCGCCATCCCCGGGCAGGCTGCACTTTCTTTTGCGCTGGGCGGCTCTCCTTACGGGGCGCACTCCTTGCTCGTGGGGCTCCCCTATGCGGGGACACCCCTGTGTGGCTGGGCACTCCTTGCGTGCATCAGCATTGCACATGGGCCAGCTCCACACGGGTCAAGGATGCCTGGGGTTTGAACCGCAGACCTCCCATGTGGTAGATGGATGCCCTAACCACTGGGCCAAGTCCGCCGCCGTAATGTGACTTTTTAAATGGCAGTTCATGGTAATAATCCCTATTTCTGGAAGTAGAGGTTGTTTCTAAGTCTTTATTATTATAAACAATGAACTGTGCAATAAACATTTTTTATATCCTTCATTCTTGATTATCTCTGTAGGATAAATTCCCTGATATGACACTGCTAAGTCAAACAAACGTAGTGACTTTTAAAGGCTTTATGGACTTACTCTCAAATCATCATCCAACGTAATGTTTTGTGTGATCTATTTTTTTTTTAAAGACAGTGAAAAAATACAAAAAACAAATTGCAGAACAGTAAAAAACAAACAAACAAACTGTCATCCAAGAAAGGTTTTTTTGTGTGTTTCCTAAAAATAAAATGTGATCTTGTCAGTGGCAGTATGAGAGTACTCCTTTCCAGTCTTGTGCTTTAATTGCCTTGTAGTTGTTTTAAGTCTATTTTCCTTCCCTCAGGAAGATCAGAAACTTCTCATGGGTAAACATTTTGGCCTCTGTGTGTATGTGTGCTTTCCACATTGCCCACAACATTTGTCAGCATATGTTAAACTAAAATAAAGTAAATGTGAAATGGTCACTATTTTCTGCATTCAATTTTGGGGGGAGGATAAGAAATGAAAGCTCCTAAAATAGGAAATAAAATGTTGAAACTCCAGAAATTTGTAGTGTTACCTTCTATCTGTACCATGACTCTGGTTAAACATGTTCTGGATCTTTCTGTACAAGTGAGAAATCTAGCTATAGGTAAGCATATTTTGAGACTTTGTAAAGGTGAGATAGCTGATTTACTTTTGTGTGAGTGAGTAGGTTTTCATTCTCTCCCCTTAAGGGAAGGTATTGAAAGGAGTTCAGGCTGGCATTTCCAGCATTGCAATGAATTAGAATGATTTAATGAGTTAAGAGTGAGGTATTAGAAAAGAAATTGCTTTGTACATTTC
The DNA here is from genome assembly GCF_030445035.2 of Dasypus novemcinctus. NCBI lineage: Eukaryota > Metazoa > Chordata > Mammalia > Cingulata > Dasypodidae > Dasypus > Dasypus novemcinctus. The sequence goes on along the minus strand of NC_080687.1, from coordinate 22,628,834 downwards.
TAAAAACTTACCTTCTTCTTTTATTTATTCTTCTTCTTTGCCTAACCCTCAGTTTTCTTCTGGATCTTTAGCCAAGGTTATGATTGAGATTTTTGTCCAAAAGAGTATTTAAAAAATACCATTAAGAGAATTAAAACTTGGGGACCACTTATATCGGAACTTAATAAAAATTTGTGATGCAGGCTTAAGAATTAATTGAAATAAAGACAAGTAAATCTCTACAGTCTTTTCCCTAGAGATGGGATGCCCCACCCTAGTGTTATCTTTGTCCTAGGTTAAGACAGATGTATAGTTAACCAAACTGTGCATTGAGAGTTTAAAGAAGCATTATAAAGGTATGTTTGAAGCCACACACCAGTCTTCTTCCCTACTTATTCCCTACTTATTACCTCTGTGCTCTTCACTTAGTGGTTAAGATTGAAGTGGTTGGTCACTCCATGGTATTTATTGTGTTCTTGAAATCTCTTTATTCATGTTTTCCCCCAGAACTTGCCTTTAATTAAGGAGGTTGAATTGTAAGTATTAAATGAGTTGAATTAAGTAATTTAAAAGGGTCGTTTGGCAGTGAGCCCCTGATACTAATGACTATGCTTGTGAGCTGATAAACCCAAAATAATAACAAGGCCTAGAGCAACTTTGTGCCTGGGAATTTCCTTCTGTCAGCCTTCATGTTACTCAAATGTGGCCAGTCTCGAAGCCAAACTCAGCATGTAAATGCAAGGCCTTCCCCCCAGCGTGGGACATGACACCCGGGGATGAGCCTCCCTGGCAACGAGGGACCACTATCAACTACCAACTGATGATGCAACTGGAAAATGACCTTATACGGAAGGTTCAATGCGGATCAGCAGAATATCCATGTCTACATAAAATACCATGACTTTAAAATGCTGTTTGACCTAAAGTAAGGGGGAAATGGAAAGGAGAAATGAGTTTATATGGCTACGAGTTTCTAAAAAAGAGTCTGGAGGCTGGCAGAAGGTTTGCCCTCATGCACAACTGAGCAGAGTTAGAGAGACAGATAAAGCAGATACAACCCCCAGATATTGGTTCCTTTGAGGGCTAAAGAGACCCATGGGAGTTATGGTCATGGCCGATGGGGTTAACTACCAGGGCAGATGGCCCCTCTTTGGAAATGGTGTTTATGTGTGATGAATCTGGACTCAGATGGGATCTCCCTTCATAAGACTTTCATACTAATGTGCTGGAGGTGCAGTTAATGTTGGGGTTTAAGATATATTTAGGGGATATGAATCTCTGGACTGACAATGTGATAGCCAGATCCTGAGCCTCAACAGACTCCAGCACCTACAATCTGATTTATTGGACTTACCACACTAAGCTAAGATGGAGGTGAAGAAGGACAACCACCACACCATGGAGCCTAGAGTGATTACAACTGAAAATGGGAGGATTGCATCCAGCATCCAGGTGGAATCTGAGCCTCCTCTTGACATAAAGGTGCAATGGACACAACCAATCCAGTGTCCACATAGAAGAGGTGGCATTGGATTGGGAAAAGTGGACATAATGGACAAAGGGTATGGGGAAAGGCAGGAAGAGATGAGAGGTGGAGGCGTCTTCGGGACATGGAGCTGCCCTGGATGGTGCTTCAGAGGTAATCACCGGACATTGTAAATCCTCACAGGGCCTACATGATGGAATAGAGGAGAGTATGGGCCATGATGTGAACCAATGTATATGAGGTGCAGAGGTGCCCAAAGATGTACTTACCAAATCCAATGGATGTGTCATGATGATGGGAACGAGTGTTGTTGGGGGGGGGGGAGAGGGGGGGTGGGGGGGTGGGGTTGAATGGGACCTCACATATATATTTTTAATGTAATATTATTACAAAGTCAATAAAAAATAAAAAAATTAAAAAAAAAAAAAAAAAAAATAAAAGGGTCGTTTGGGAGAAGAAATGAGTAATTATTCATTGACCATTTTGTAAGTACTTTAAAGCAAAGAAAGTAAATTTCTATCCAGACATTGTGATTGCATTTTAATTTTACCCAACAAAAAGTGTCAAAGTTTACCTTCCGCTTATATCTTAGTTTCTTGCCAAACTTTTGTAGGATGAACATATAATATGATCTATGTATCCAGGCTGCTTTTCCAGTGTAGAGAGCGAGGCTTTTTCTCTTCATTTCAGATCTTTGGTGTGTCTCATTATCTAAATTAGCACTATCGAATAAAAATATAGTGCAGATCACATATGCAATTTAAAATTTTCTAGTACCTTTATAAAAAAATAAAAAGAAATTGAAATTAATTTTAACAATATGCTTTATTTAACCTATTATATCCATAATACTATTATTTCAACATGTAAGATATATACTAATGCCATATTTTACTTTTTTTTTTAACATTAAGACTTTAGCATCTGGTATGTGTTTTTTACACTTACATCACATCTTAATTTGTATTAGCTACATTTTAAGTGCTCCAGGTGACTAGTGGCTCTAGTGTTGGACAGTACAAGTCTAGTCATTTAAGAGGCTGGAGAAATACAGTGATTTTTGAAATTAAATGCAGTTAGCATTTGTTGAGTATGTATTATATACCTGGCATTTCATGTATGCGTTTTATTTAATCTTCACAAATATCCAGCAAAGCAAATGGTAGTTTCCCGTTTTGCAGAGGAGGAAATTGAGACTTGAAGTAGTTAACAGGTTCCAGGTCACAGCTAAGTAAGTAAAGAGACCAGGATTTCAGATCAAGAATTGTCGTCTCCACAGACTGAGCTTTTTTTACAGGTGTCCTGCCTCTTGGTTTGGAGTTGGTTGGACTATTCAATGAGAACAAGGCAATCCTGTTAGATTGATTTCTAGCAAGGGACCACTGTTGTCAGGAGAATTTACCTAGTGGCAGGGTTGGCTTCATGGGAATACAATTTGTGCAGTTGTGCTAGGCCCCACATTTAGAAGGGCCCTTTGCTTGGTTTAATACTCTGCTACTGTCATCTGAAATTCGTAATAAATTTTGAACAAGAAGTTCTGCATTTTCATTTTGCCTCAGATTCTGCAAATCATGTAGTTGGGCCTGTTTGATGATATTGTTCTTATAGTTATACATGAGGTAACAAAATTAAATAGAATTTTGTGGGTGCATATTATGTTCTAAAACTTTTTTTTTTTTTCAAAACCCAGTTTTGTTGATACATATTCCTAAAGCATACAATCTATCCAGTGTGTAGAGTCAAAGGAATCTGGTATAATCACATAGTTGTACATTCATTACTTCAATCATTATTAGAGCATTTTCATTATCCCACTAACACTAATAAACAAAAAACAGACAAAAAACCTACCCCTTACTAATCACTTTTCAATCTGTCTTTCCTCTGCCATATATACCTGTTATTCTGTTTAATTTATTTGTATTTATATTTTGTGTAGATGGAGTCAAATAATATGTAGTATATTTTGTCTAGTTTCCTTCACTTAGTATATTTCCTTTTTTTTAACCCTTAATGGAAGGTTATTGATATATTACTATATACTATTATACATAGTTTGCTTTGGTTGTATTTTTGCTTGCTATTAACATTTGTTCAGTTGCAAATAAAAAGTCTTATATATGCAATATTACTCATACTCATATTTCACATGAGGTTTTGCTATGCTATACAGTCCCATGTTAAATTTTTTAGCTTTCTTTCTAGTAATATACATAACCGTAGACTTTCCCTTTCAATCACCGTCATACCCATATATTAGCACTGCTAGCTACAAACACTATGGTGTGCTTTCAGCATTTCTGTTCATTTCCAAAGATGTGCAAACGACCTTTTTACCAATATGCACAGATTAAACCTCAGCTTTCCATTCTCTAACCTCATTCTCTTTTCTGGTGACCTATATTCCAATTATTAACTCCATGAGTTTACACAATATATTTAGTTGTTAAAAGTGCGATCATATAGTATTTGTCCTTTTATGTCTGGTTTCCTTCACTTAACATATTGTCTTTCAGGTTCATCCATGTTGTCATATGCTTCATGACTTCATTTCTTCTTACTGCTGCATAATATCCCATCAGGTGTATACACCACAGTTTGTTTATCCATTCTTTGGTTGATGGGCACCTAGGTTGTTCCCATCTTTTGGCAATCGTGAATAATACCGCTATGAACATCAGTGTGCAAATGTCTACTTGTATCACTGTGCTTAGTTTTTCTGGATATATACCTAGAAGTGGTATTGCTAAGTCACGTGGCAAATCTATATTCAGCTTCCTTAGGAATTGCCAAACAGTCCTCCACAGTGACTGTACCATTCTACATTTCCACCAATAGTGGGTATGTGTTTCTGTCCCTCCACATCCTCTCCAACACTTGTAGTTCTTTGTCTCTTTAATAGTGGCCATTCTAATAGGTGTGAAATGATATCTCATTGTAGCTTTGATTTGCATTTCCCTAAATCGCTAGTGATGTTGAACATGTTTCCATGTGTTTTTTCACCGTTGTATTTTTTCTTTGGACAAATGTCCATTCAAGTCTTGGCCCATTTTAATCAAGATGTTTGTCTTTTTATTGTTGAGTTATAGGATCTCTATATATCATGGATATTAAACCCTTATAGGATATGTGATTTCCATGTGTTTTCTCCAATTGAGTTGGCTGCTTTCTCACCCTTTTGACAGAAGTGCAAAAGAGTTTAATTTTGAGGAGATCCCATTTATCTGTTTTGTTGTTGTTGCTTGTGCTTGGGTGTAAGGTCAAGAAACCATTATCTACCACAAGGTCTTTAAGATGTTTCCCTGCATTTTCTTCTAGCAGTTCTGTGGTTCTGGCTTTTATATTTAGGTCTTTGATCCATTTTGAGTTGTTTCTTGTATAGGGAATGAGATGGAGTTCTCTCTCATTCTTTTGGATATGGATATCCAGTTGAAGAGACTGTTTTGTCCTAGTAATATGGACTTGGTAGGTTTGTAAAAAACCAGTTGACTGTAGAGGTGGACTCCCAATTCTATTCCACTGATAAATGTGTCTATCTTCAGCCAATAACCATGGTGTTTTGACCACTGTAGTTTGTAATATGTTTCTAGGTTAGGTAATGAGAATCCTCCCCCATTGCTCTTTTTTTAGAATGTTGTTGGCTTGGGTGCCATTTCCCTTCCAAATAAATTTGGTAATTGCCTTGTCTCTTTCTGTAAAATATGCTATTGAAATTTTGATTGGTATTGCATTGAATCTGTAAATCAGTTTGGGTAGGATTGACAACTTCAAGATAGTTAGTCTTTCAGTCCATGAACATAGAATGTCTTTCCATTTGCTTAGGTCTACTTAAATTTCTTTAGCAGTGTAAAGCATGCTTTACCTCATTTAATCTAAAGTCTTAAGTTAGTGTCAGTATTGTCTCCAATTTATGTTTAGGAAACTACAGCACTGAAAAACAAAGGACTGCGTGAGGCATAGAGGTAGTGAATGGTGGAACCAGGATTCATACTCTAGTGGTTGAACTCTAAAGTTTGAACTTGTTAACTCTTACACCATCCTGCTTCATCAGAGGACTTTATAACAGTAGAGACCCTTAAGAAACTTCCTGAAGAGACACAGAATTAGCGTAAATTGGAATTAAGTTTAAAAAAGAAGCAAGGACAGCGAACATATTTTGAGCTCTCATGTGTTGTATTAAAAAGGCTAAAGTCACTGGAGTTATCCTAGGCAGATTAGTTCAGCCAAAGTAAACTGTGTCCCTGACCCCAAGCAGTCATCTCCCATAAGAAGTAGAAGAGGAAGTATAAAATGTGATGCAATATCTTAGTACAACTGCATCTCCACTATTAGAGAAAAAACTTAGTGTGTTTCCTAATGATAGAAAGATAATAATTTCTCATCGATTATGCTTAAAAAAATGGTCACAACTCCCAAGCCAATGACCATTACAACTACCATTCATTGATAATAACTGGAGATTATATTTGCTAAGGGTTTTGTTTTAGTTGTGAGGAATAGCTTGGCAGATAAGACAGGTGGGATTCCTGCTATTATGGAGCTTACATTCTAGTTGGAGGAAACAAACAAATGAATGAATGAATAAATAAATATATACATCAAATAGCACTTACCACATTGCAGAATATTATAATAGGGTGAATATTATAGAAAGAGTGACTTGTGGTTACTTATATTGGGTGGTCAGGGAAGGCCTTTCTGAGGAGGTGACTTTTTTTAGGGTTGGCTCTCATAGCCAACACAATAAAAGTATATACAATTATCTCGTTTTCTGAGAGAGACCCACTCTACCAAGCTTACATGTCAAAATTGCTTTTCTGTTTACTTTAACATTCTCTTCCTTCTAAATGGATAGGTGATTATAGAAACCCTGGGTATGAGATACTTGGAAAAGGAATTGATTTTGGTATTATTTGTGAGATTTCGGTATTATTTGTGAGGGTACTGTTACTGAAGTCTTCACGCCTTGACTTAATGCAGTGCTGTTTGACAAGGGAAGAGGTAGTCTGTATTGCATTTAGGCCAGATTTCACTATTTATGTTAGCGGGTTCTGTTGAGAGATAATGTTGACAGACTTGAGGATCTTGTTCCATTCAGATACAACTTGAAGAACTCAGCTAGTTGATGATAACTTACTTTGCTTTATCATTAGGTGATCTGACAGTCAGTAAAGCTTGGCTGCTGCATGTTTGAGGTAAATATGAGAAACCTTCTGGGTGGTTAGTTTAGGCAAGAAGCCATGTTTTCTTTGTGAGTTAGCTTATGGTAGATAAACAGTCTTTTCCATTTCAAATATGAAAAGCAGTAGTGGTAACCTTATAATTTTTAAAAACCTTTTTTTTCTTGTTTTATTGATTGTATTAATAAGAAAAATACATGCTTACTAAATACACATTGTAAAACAGAGAAACATTATGTGCTCTAGAATTGTTCCGAGTCGTTTTGATAACTATCAAAGGCTTAAATAAAGAGGAAATAACTGGCTTTTTAGTATATATCAGTACTTCATTCCTTTTTTTAAAAAATTAACTTTTTCTAGTGTTGGCAATACAGCTGAAAATTTCCCATTTTAATCACTTTCAAGGGTACTTTTAGATGGTATTAATTATAATCACAATGTTGTGCTACCATCATCATCATCGATAGCCATCACTTTTTAATTACCCCGAACGGAAACTTTATCCATTAATCAATAACTCCATATCCCACAACTCTATCCCCTGGCTCCTGGTAACCTATAATCTTTCTGTCTATATGAATTTGCATATTCTAGGTATTTAATATAAATGGAGTCATACAGTATTGTTTTTTGTTTGTAGCTTATTTTCACTCAACTTAATATTTTCAAGGTTCATCCTTGTTGTAGAATGTATCAGAACTTCATTCCTCTTTATACCCTAGAATGACTTTTGTTCATTTGTTTGTATAACCAAGTAGAATTGATATGAGAAATCTACACATATCCCTAGTGGGTTTTTGTCACATCATTTTGTCTATGATGAGTTGGTTAAGTTATTTTAAATATGTGTATTTGTACTATTTTTAACATGAAGATTTAAGATATTTGGGTTTTGGTGTCAAAAGTATTAGAAGTGTCCCTTGTTTTTGATTAGAGAATTATACTTTAATATTGTTCCAGATTATATAGATGAGCATGCAAGCCCTTCCTTTACTCCTTGCTCTTTTAATTTAGAAAAGTTGGCTCATGTGTCTGTTTTTCAGAAGGTTGAATAACCATCCATATGATCTTTAAAATAAATCCCATGAATGTTTTTCTGATCTTGAGGTAAGGAAAGCTTTTTGAAGTATGATACAGAAAGACGTAAGAGAAAGATTAGTGAATAAAGCTACAAAATCAGCCAACCAAACAAAAAGCAGTTTAAATCTCGGATGTGGCAAAGACAGCATAAACAAATAGTACACTGGGAAAAGGTGTTTATAACAGTGATAAGGGGCTAAATCCTAAATATATAAATAGCTCTTACAAATTGATAAGAAAAAGAACTGTAATAGAAAAGAAATTCATTTCTATAAATGGAAGCACTAGTTGAATCAGTGCCATGTGGGGTCATTATAGCATAGTCTCTGTTGAAATGTGTTCCTGGAATTGTACATTCTCTTAAAATCTCCTGAAGTCATGATATTTTCCAGTTGCTATTTATGTGGTTATTCAGTTTTCCCAGGCTGTAGTGATGTTTGTGATTCCCTCAAAATGTCAAATTAGTGCTATCCCTTTCTCTCTGACTCCTGCTGATCTTTATTCTTTTTTGGAACCATTTCCTTAAAGCCATAGTAAAACTTGCATTTAGAAACCCAGTCTTTTCTCCCATTTATAACCATTGATAACTTTTTTTTAATTTGTTGTATTAGTCAGCCAAAGGGTTGCTAATACAAAAGCACCAGAACTTTGTTGGCTTTTACAAAGGGTATTTATTTGGGGTAGAAGCTTACAGTCACAAGGCCCTATGGAGATGCAAGGTAACTCAAGTTACCATAAGAGGTACTTTCTCACCCGAAGTCATTGACCACATGTTGGAGCAAGATGGCAGGTGATGTCTGTGAGGGTCCAGCCTTTCTTCTTCTTCCTCGTAAGTCTCCGTGGTCCTGGTTCCTTACGACCTCAGCTATAGGCTGGTATAAGGCTTGTCTCATTCCCTGGGCCTTGTTTCTTTCTGGGCTCAGCTGGAGCTGTAGGCTGTTAGGCTCATCTCTCTTTCCAGGGCCTCTGCTGTGTCTACAGAGCTGTCTCTCTATTCCTCTGTGTTCTTCTCCTGTGTGTTTACTTCCCTGGGACTGAATCTGGTACCTCATATGTGGAAAGCTAGCATTCAAATCCTGAGCCACATTGGCTCCCCTGAGTTGGTTTTTTCATTTGTTTGCTTGCTTGTTGTTTTGTTTTAAATTTTTTCTTTTTTTTAGGAGGCACCAGGAACCAAACTTGGGACCTCCCATGTGGGAAGCAGGTACTCAGCTGCTTGAGCCAGTTGAGCATTTCTGTGATTCTATAATTCTTAACTAGCTGGAAATTCTACTGTACCACTGTTGAGGTCATGAGGGTAGCAGCCATCATCATTGCAGCCTATAGACTGAGCAGTCCCCAGAATCTCTCTAACGGGTACAGAGAGTTCCCTGGAATAAGATTGGTTTGTCAGGCAATGTTGACAATCTCACCGAAAGTGGTATTTCCACTCTGCTTAATGTTTTTCTGCTTCTCTCTGTCTTTGGGTACTTCTGTAAGGGCTTTGATGATAAGGGCAGAAGGTACCACCTTAGTCTGGGCCTGTCTATTTTGAATTGTCAGTTTCATTGTAATCCCTAGGTCCTTGAGTCACCAGTTGCCTTGGTGATGTTATCACCAACAATTTTTGGAAATAGACCCAGGGTACCAAGGCAGATATGGCACTCACTGCCTTGCCCACCAGTGTACCTCAGATACATGATTTGCATCTCATTGGGCTTGAACTTGGGTGGAATGGTAGAGGCTGCTTGGTGTTGGATGAACCCAAATACGTGACAACCAAAAAAGGTACTTTGGCCCCCTCCAAGCCGAAAGCTGGTAAAGCCCGGCACCTTGTACATATGAAGCAGGCACTCAGCCACTGAGCTATACCCATTCCCTAGTCTGATGCCATTTTGAGTTATTTTTCAAGAGAAGCCATGCCATTGTCAAGGCAGAGTGCTGCTCTAGGGTGAACATAAGTTTGTCTCAGTAATGCTGAGGAATTGATTTAGTAATTCAGCTATTTATTTAGTACCCACTATGTGCCAAGCACTGCTATAGCTATATAAATAGGGTCCATATTTACATGGAGCTTATAGTTCTGATTGGGGGGACACAGATAAACAAGCTAATAAACAGAAAAATTCCTTATAATGATAGTTTATAGCAGCGGCAATCCTCCAGGTGCAACGGCAAGAACCAGGAAGGAAGGAGGGCCCAACAGTGGGCTCGTGATACTAATGGTTACACTTTTGAGCCTATACACCTGCAATAAGAACAAGGCCTAGAGTAGCATTGTGCCTGGGGGTTTCCTCCTGACAGCCTGCATGTTACTCAAATGTGGCCACTCTCACAGCCAAACTCAGCGTGTAGATGCGATGCATTCCCCCCAGCATGGGACATGACACCCGGGGATGAGCCTCCCTGGCACCGAGGGATCACTACCACATACCAGCTGAAGAAGCAACTAGAAAATGACCTTGAATTAAAGATTCAATGCGGAACAGCAGAATATACCTGTCTACATATAATGACATGACTTCGGGAAGCTGTTTGACCTAATGTAAGGGGGAAATGGAAAGGAGAAATGAGATTATAAGGCTGTGAGTCTCTAAAAAAGAGTCTGGAGGTTGTCAGAAGGAATACCCCTATGTACAACTGAACAGAGTCTAAGAGACAGATAAGGTAGATACAACCCCAGGTATTGGTTCTTTTGAGGGATAAAGAGACCCACGGGTTCTATGGTCATGGCAGAAGGGGTTCACTGCCATGACAGCTAGCCCTTCTTTGGAGCTGGTGTTTCTGCCACATAGGAGGTCTGCGGTTCAAACCCCAGGCCTCCTTGACCCGTGTGCAGCTGGCCCATGCGCAGTGCTGATGTGCGCAAGGAGTGCCCCGCCACGCAGGGGTGTCCCCGCGTAGGAGAGCCCCACACACAAGGAGTGAGCCCCTTAAGGAGAGCCACCCAGCGCGAAAGAAAGTGCAACCTGCCCAGGAATGGCACCGCACACACGGAGACCTGACACAACAAGATGACACAACAAAAATAAACACAGATTTCCGGTGCTGCTGATAAGGATAGAAGCGGTCACAGAGGAACACATAGGGAATGGACACAGAGAGCAGACAACTGGGGGCGGGGGGGTGGGGGGTGGGGAAGGGGAAAGAAATAAATTAAAAAAACAAAAAACAAAATAAAACCTCATCTCTGCTGTGACTTCTCAGATTTTTTTTGGACGGTTTTTGTGTTTGCATTTATCTGTGGCAGTTTCAACATAGTAGCTTTATTTGCATATATTTGACTCCCGTACTTGATTGTAGTGTCTTTGATATTCAGGTTTGGTCCTGCTTAATAGGCAGGACTAAGTAGATATCTTATTGAGTTGATAAAAACCTTATGAGGTGTCCATCCAGGGCAACTGGTGAAGGGACTCAGTGGGACTCATTGAAACCTCATTCATCTCATTCATATCTTTATTCTTTTTTTTTTTTTTTGATTTATTTATTATTTATTTCTCTCCCCTTCCCCCGCCCCCCCACCCCGGTTGTCTGTTCTCTGTGTCTGTTTGCTGTGTCTTCTTTGTCCGCTTCTGTTGTTGTCAGTGGCACGGGAATCTGTGTTTCTTTTTTGTTGTTGTTGCATCATCTTGTTGTGTCAGCTCTCCGTGTGTGTGGCACCATTCCTGGGCAGGCTGCGCTTTCTTTCACGCTGGGTGGCTCTCCTTATGGGGCGCACTCCTTGTGCGTGGGGCTCCCATATGTGGGGAACACCCCTGCGTGGCAGGGCACTCCTTGAGCGCATCAGCACTGCACATGGGCCAGCTGCACACGGGTCAAGGAGGCCCAGGGTTTGAACCACGGACCTCCCGTGTGGTAGATGGATGCCCTAACCACTGGGCCAAGTCTGCCGCCTTTATTCTTTTCATTACTACTTAAATTTTTATGTTTTATTCTTTCAGGTCCCTGCTTAATAAATTCATTTCATAAACTAATTCCAGCTAAAGTGTAACTGCACAAGTAGCCTTTTTTCCCTTCCCTTCCCCTGCCCAGCTGTTTTGTTGTTTTTTTTGTTTTTTTTTGTTGTCTGTGTCCATTTGCTGTGCAGTCTTCTGTATCTGTTTCTCTTTTTGTCTTCCCTTCTTGTCTTTCTCCTCTAGGATTCACCAGGATTTGATCCTGGGGACCTCTGATGTGGAGAGAGGTTCCCTGTCAATTGTGCCCCCTCAGTTCCTGGTCTCTGCTGTGATTCACCTTGACTCTCCCCTTTGTCTCTCTTTTTGTTGTGTCATCATCTTGCTGCATATCTTACTTGTGTGGGTACCGGCTTATCATGTGGATTCTTGGCTTTATTACGTGGGCGCTTGGCTCGCCATGCGGGCACTTGCTCACTGCGCAGGCACTCGGCTCACTGTGTGGGCACTCGTGCAGGCACTTGGCTTGCCACATGGGCACTCACACGGGCACTCATGTGGGCACTTGGCTCACTGTGTGGGCACGCACGTGGGTACTTGGCTCACTTTGTGGGGAGTTGCCTTGCTACATGGTGACTGCTTGCTGCGTGGGCAGTTGGCTCACCACGTGGGCACTTGGCTCTCCACATAGGCACTGGGTCACCTTGCAGGCACGCTTTCTCTTCTTTTTCTCCAGGAGGCCCCAGCAATGGAACCTAAGTCCTCCCATGTGGTAGGCAGAGGCCTTATCGCTTGAGCCACATCTGCTTCCCTGAATAAGTAGACTTTTTATTTCATTGTTGAATAGGGAATAGCTTGTATGAACTTTGCGATTTTATCAAGTAGGTAGCTGCCATATTGAGGGTCAAATTTAGAGAACAGGCATCTATTAGGTAGTTGATAGTCATCCTGTGTATCTTAATTTAGTAATTGGCTGGTCATGGCTTTCTGGTTGTTCTTAGTGCTGGTTCACCTTTGACAGAACCTTGTAGAATATAGCCTGGTACACTGGAGGTGCAGCTTCTTTGTTTTTCTAGGAAGAGTCTTATGCTTATTTACTACCACAGAGTTTTAGAATCTGAAAGGATCTCCAGGTTCACAATTCTTGAATCTGGTTAGAAACAATATTTGGCAAGTGTCTATAGCTCTGGTATAAGAAACAATAAGCATGCCCCACAAATAGCAGAACAGAAAAACAGAATGTAAATTCTTGGTAGCCTCTTTCCCTCAATCCTCTGACAACTCTCTAGAGTGGTTTTTAGTTGGGAGTAATGTCAGAAAAAGTTCAGAGCTTTTTCAGACTACAGGGATAGGAAATTTCTTCAGTCCTCGCTGTAGGATACTGTAGGAGCATATTGGGCGAGTGTGGGCCTGTACATATTGGAAAAAACCTACTTGTAATTTTGTATCATCCTTTTACCTTAGAAGGAGCCCCAAGTTCTTTTTCCTTTTGCAAACATGTAATAGCCCATTTGTAGTTTGAAAATTGAGCTCAAGTAGTGCTATCTAATAGACTTGAAACATTTCAGTTATTAGATATGATTTGTTCTTACTGTGGGGATGCAGGAGTCCATATTCTGTAGGGCAAGCTGCAAGCTAGGAACTTTGATGAAGATCCTTGAGGAAGTCCCCGGGAAAAGCTCTGTCTGAAATAGAGATGGGAATTCTCTCTTCTGACTGCAGAAGTCCCTTCTCCTTTTAAAGCCTCCACCTCATTGGATGAGACATTGCTCATTGCCAAAGGCAATCTCCTCAAGTGATTGTAGATGTAATCAGCCTTAGATGAAATCAACTCACTGATAATTTAAGTCCGGGAAATGTTGTCACACTAACAATTAGGTCACTACTTGCTTGAACAAACAAATCCGCACCATTACCTGGCCAAGTTTACATATGAGCCTAATCGTCACAGTAGCAATAAGCTCAAAACAGAATTTTCTGCTCTTTTCTGTACTGGCTTGCATCTCTCATCTGACCACACATATCTCTGGAAATCATCATTGGATCATACGTAGTTAGAAATAAATGTTTTTCTGCCTATGAAACATGCATTATCTTGACTATGTTAGGTAACATGCTTTTTTTCATTTTGCTTTTGAACATGGATGGTCAGTGTTGGCCAATTGGTGGGGAAAAAAACTTCTTTGAGGGTATTTTTATTTATCTGCCAGTAAATCCTTACGAAAATGAAAATGCCACTAATGACTGAATGAGTGGGAATAGTGTGAATCTTGAAAGGACATACATATGTGGCCTTTAGCATCCTGGAATAGTATAATTGCTTCTATTGCTGTATCCTTAGAAAATTCTAGTCCCTTAATATTGGGCCTTTTGATGTCATTCCCCTCTTCTACAGCTTTTCTAAGTCTATTAAGTAAACAAGTTTCTTTTAGTCATCATGTCTAAATTTTCACTTAAAAACAAATCTAGAAACTCCCAGGTTGCTTGTGGGAAGGGGAATTACCCCCTTCTCCTTTTTTTTTTTTTTTCTGACAGGTATTTGCCCTGAAGGAGTTTGAGTTCCTAAGGAGTTCCTTTAGGTCCTGGGAACCAGCTAGAAGGTTGGGTTCCTAGTGAATAATTTTTAAAAACAGCAACAACCAAACAAAAAAAACAAAACCCCAGTCTTTTTCAGACCATATTTAGATGTGAAATCTACATTTAGAAGGGTTTTGGTTTTTTTTTAAAGCTTATCAAAGTACGTATTTCAAACAAAATTTATATTAGTCTTTATTGGATGTTTTTACTGGCCCTTCAGGCCTAGAAGCAATATAATTTTTCTTTTTTTTAAGAAGCAGTATAATGTTGATTTCTGTGACCTTTAAATTAATTTTTTTCCTGATTTTACTCTGAGGCTAATGGAATTCTTACTCTTATTCTTTAGGGAAAACTTAGAGGTTAGTTGGTTAGTATTCCCTTGGGTCTTAGACTCTGGATTTGCAAACCTGGCAGCCTATTAGAATCCCCTTAGGAGCTTTTTTAAAAAATTGCTGATTCCTGGGTCCCCATAGAGAGTTTCTCATTCAATAGTTTGGTGTTTAAAGCTAACCATTTGGGCCCTTTAAATTAAGGTTTGATGAGGTGTAAGAGAGACCTAGCTGGGATAGGAAACTAGATTATTTTCTCATTCCTGTAGAAGAGCCAAGAATTCCTGTCCAACATAGAAAATCTATAGAGGAAAGTATACTTTTTTCTGACCTTCTCATTGTAAAATTAGGCAAGCACAGTTTTGCTGGGAATTTGAAGGAAAATTAGTTTGGCAACAATTTAGAACTTTAAGAAAAATAGCAGGTTCATTGGAGGATTATTTATCTGGGTACTTGTTTTTAGGAAAGGTTTATGGATGATGAGTGAAATGCTTTTATTTTTCTACTAAAAAGAGAGGTTAGGAATGGTGAGAAGATACTATAGAGAGCCTCATGACCCATTTTCTTCCTAACTTTTTTTAATTTGAAAAATTTAAAACCAACAGAAAGGTCGAAAGACTAGTAAACACTCATATCTTTCACTTAGATCACCAGTTGTTGACACTTTGCCCCATTAGTTTTCTTTCTCCATGTGTTTATCCACTCACTTTTTGGGCTTGTTGCTATTGTGGACTCTCTATTTGCCTTCTCTTTAGGAGACACTGGGAACCGAACCCGGGACCTCCCATGTGGGAGAGGCAGTCAATCGCTTGAGCCACCTCTGCTCCCTGCTTTGTTGTGTCTCTCATTGTGTTTCCTCGTTGTGTCTCCTTGTTGTGTCAGCTCTCTGCGCCAGCCTGTTGGGTCAGCTTGCTGCCCTGCTCATCTTCTCTAGAGGCACTGGGAACTGAACCTGGGACCTCCCATGTGGTAGTGGGTGCCCAAATGCTTGAGCCACACCACTTCCCTATCCACATACTTTTTTTTTTCTTCATTTATTGAACTGTATCACTCATACATGAACATACATAAACAATAAATGTATAATAGTTGTGGTCTTACAAAACAAACATATATAACATCAAACAAACATATATAGCATCTCACCCTACCACCAATAACTTGCATTGTTTTTAAACCTTTTTAACTAATGATTAAAGAGCGTTATAAAAATATTACTACTAAACAAGTATTTTTCCCCTAACCAATTGATTATTGCCTTTATATCATTTATATATGAACATACATTAACAATTAAGTGTATAGTAAAAGTTGTAAACTTACAAAGCAAACATACACATCATACAGGGGTCCCATACATCAACCCTCCACCAACACCTTGCATTGTCATGAGACGTTCATTACAAACTATGGAAGAACACTGTCAAAATCTTACTACTAATCATATTTCTCTTCTTACATTTGGTGTGTTTATCCCCCAACCTACCCTATTATTATTTTTTAAATATATTTTTTATGACAGAAGTTGTAAACTTATAAAACAATCATGCACCTGTGCAGAATTCCCAAACATCATGCCACCGTCAATATACCACAATATCATGTGTCATTTGCTACAGATAAAATATCGTCTGATTATTGCCATGACCATAGTGTACATTTGGCTCACATTTTCCATACTGCCTCAGTATCAACATAGTACATCTTTTGTATAGGTGCAAGAATATTATATTATTACTATTAACCACAGTTCATAGGTCACTCCAGCTGTATTTTTCCCATGCTTCTGCACATTCCCAACACCCTGTAGTAGTGATATACATTTGTTCTAGCTAACAAAGGACACTCTTGGATCTGTACCATCAACCGCACTTCTCATCCACCTCTTGGTTTACTGTGCTATCCAGTTCCTAGATTATTCTCAAGCATTCTGTCAATTGGCATTTACATAACTAGACTACCATTTTCAGTCACATCCCCATTTATAAACTAGCTGTGACTCACTGTGTTACCATCCACTCTATGCATTTCCGCAATTTTACATTAAAGCTAATTAAAACTTCTACATACATTAAACATCAGTAGTCCACTCAGTCCTTCTCTTATCTCCTTTAAGAATCCACTACCTACCACCAGGTCTCGAAGATATTTTCCAGTAATTTCTCCTAGAAGTTTTATGGTTCTTGCTTTCATTTTCAGTTTTTTGATCCATTTCGAGTTAGTTTTTGGATAAGGTGTGAATTAGAGGTCCTCTTCCCTTCTTTCAGCTATGGATGTCCAATTCTTTCAGCACCATTTGTTGAATGGATTGTTCTGCCCAAGCTGTGTGAGTTTGACAGGCTAGTCAAAAATCTCTTGACCATGCCTGTGAGGGTCTGTTTCTGAACCATAAATTTGGTTTCATTGGTCTATTATGTCTGTCTTTAAGCCAGTACCATGTTGTTTTTACCTCTATAGGTAGGTATTATGATTTAATGTCTGGAGATATGGGTTCACTTTTCCTTTTTATGATGTTTCTGGCTATTCAGGACTCCTTACCCTTCCAAATAAATTTAATGATTGTGTTTTTAATTTTTTCTTTAATGCTGGTGAAATTTTTATTGGGATTGCATTAAATCCATATATCAATTTGAGCAGAATTGACATCTTTATGATATTTAGTCTTCCAATCCATGAGCATAGAATGTTCTTCCTGTTATTTAGGGATTTTTTATTTGTTTTAATATTGAGTTGCAGTTTTATGAGTACAAGTGCTTTATATCTTTGGTTAAGTTTATTCCTGACTATTTGAGTTTGATCTGTCATATTTTATTTTCACCACTCTTTTGACACTTTCAGTTACTTTTTATTGATCTAATCTTCATTTCTAGACTCTCTTCCAGGCCCCTCTCTCCTGTCTTTTCTTTTCAGGCTCTATCACACCCTTCAGTATTTCCTGAAAATCTGGTCTCTTGGTTAGAAATTCTCTCAGTTTCTGTTTATCTGTGAATATTCTAATCTTGCCCTCATGTTTGAAAGACAGTCTTGCTGGATATAAGATTCTTGGCTGGAAGTTTTTCTCTTGTAGTATCTTAAATATATCAGACCACTGTCTTCTTGCCTGGTTTCTGGTGAGAAAACAGCACTTAATCTTATTGGATATCCCTTATATGTTATGCATTGCTTTTCTCTTGCTGTTTTCACAGTTCTCTCTTTGTCTTTGTCCTTTGACATTCTGATGAGTATGTGTCTTGGAGTTAGTCTATTTGGATTTTTTCAGATGGGAGTATGTTGTGTTTCTTGGACATGGATATCTATGTCCTTCAATAGGGTTGGGAAATTTTCTACCATTATTTCTTTAAATACTCCTTCTGCCTGCATTTCTTTCTCTTCTCCTTCTGGGACACCCATGTCATGTATGTTTGCACACCTGTTGCTGTCATTTAGTTTCCTGAGACCTTGTTCAATTTTTTCCATTCTTTTCTTCATCTGTTCTTTTGTATGTTCACTTTCAGAGGCCATTTCTTCAAGCTCACCAATCCTTTCTTCTGCCTCCTCAAATCTGCTATTATATGATTCCATTGTTTTTTTAATTTCACTTATTGTACCTTTCATTCCCATAAAATCTAGTTTTCTATGTATGCTTTCAAATTCTTTGTGCTCATCCAGTGTCTTCTTAATATCCTTAATCTCTTTAGCCATCTCATTGAATTTATTAAGGAGATTTGTTTGAACATCTATGATTCGTCATCTGGAGACTTATCTTATTCCTTTAACTGGGCCATAGCTTCCTGTTTCTTGGTGTGGATTGTAATTTTTTGTTGGGTCTTGGCATCTGGCTTACTAGAGTATTTATTCTGGGTGCAGATTTTCTCTCTAGTTTAGGGCTTCCTGTCGTTTCTTCCTTGCTGTTTATGCAGTAGGAGCCAAGCATGTATTTGGTTCTGTAAGCTGTGGAGCCTCAAGCTGCCCTCATTGCACCAGGGACCAATGAAGCCTCTTCCAACTTTCTCCTTTGCCAGGGCACAGAGTCACAGCTATGTGGTATAATCCACTTGCAGGCCTAGACTGTACTTGCAGGCCTAGACTGTAGTTGCCCAGAAAGACTGATGGAGCTTCACATCCCTTTCTCCCCTACCTGGGGCAGGGATGGAGCTGCAGGTGTGGGCAGCAATCTGTGCGGTGTGTGTCCTGAGATGACCACAGTTGCCCTGATAGACTTCTGATTTTTAGTCTATGCCAGCCAAAGTTCCCTGCAGTTACCTGTATAGGCTGGTACAGGGCTCCTCAGCCTCCTCCCTTCCAGAGGCAGGGCTGAAGCCTAGGCGGGCTGCAGGCTGATTTGCATGACAGAAACTGTCAGCCCATCTTCCCCTCTGGCTTGGGGGCAGAGTCAGAATGGTGGCCACTGGCCTCTTTCTGACTTGGGCTGGTTCTCACCCCAGCTGTTCCCAGGGTTATAGTTTAGCCAGACAAGTCTCTCAGTCAATGGAGCTTCCAATTCCCATCGCAAAGCAGCTCCTGGGGTGGCTTGTGCCACCAAAGTAGGATGATCACCGACCTCTGCGGCTTGGCTGGTAATTTCCAGGAGAGGCTGGCGCCAGTTTGCATAGCTTCCTTCCTTCTGGAGGTGGCACTGGGGCCTAGGCTAGACCTGCAATATGATCTGGATGGGAAGAAGCCAGTCCCCACCAGCACTAGGATTCTCAGTCTGCCCCACTTCCCTTCGTGCCAGGCGCGTAGTTAAGATGGCAGTGCCCAGCCTCTTTCTGACCTGGACAGGCTCAAATGTTAGCTGTTCTCAGGATCATATTGTAGCCCACTGAATTTCCTCAACATAGCTGAAATTGGTGCCCAGCCGTCTCTTCCTCCCCCATTTTGGGGAAGTGGAGCTTTCAATTTCAGCAACAGAACAGCTCCCAGGCGGCTTGTGCCTCCAGTGGAGGATGGGCACCAGCCTCTGTGGCATGCAGCGCTCTACTTATGAGTCTTCTCTGCAGACAGGCACTCTCCTCCTTCCACTCCCCCAAGAACATTGCAGGGTGCTCCTCTGGCCTCCTGGAGCCCCAAATAGGTACTTCAGCTAGCTCCAGAGAGCTCTGGGTGTTTGCTAACTGTCCTGTAGCAGGAGCTGACTCTAGGAGCTCCTTATTCAGCCACCATCTTGCTTCTAACCACATACTTTTAAATTTTGCTCTCCATTTAAAACCATGTTGTCATTGTCATGGTACTTTACCTCTGAATGCTTCAGCATGGATATCTTAATAATAAGAACAGTCTCCTACATAGCCATTGTATTATTTTTACATCCAAGAAATTTAACATTGTTATAATACTTAATCTCATTTTTATTAGTCCATATTCAAATTTCCTCACTTGTCTCAAAGTGACCTTAAAGCTTTTCTTTTTTTAATGTGGACCCAAACAAGGATCATGCTTTACATTTGGTTTGTCTTGTCTCTCTCTCCTTTTTAATGTAGAAAATTCCTCCACCTGTACTTTTATTATTTTTTTATTATTTTAAAGATTTATTTATTTATTTATTTCTCTTCCCTTCCCCCCATCCCCCCGCCCCAGTTGTCTGTTGTCTGTGTCTATTTGCTGCGTCGTCTTCTTTGTCCGCTTCTGTTGTTGTCAGTGGTCCGGGAATCTGTGTTTCTTTTTGTTGCATCATCTGTTGTGTCAGCTCTCCGTGTGGGCAGCGCCATTCTTAGGTAGGCTGAACTTCCTTTCGCGCTGGGCGGCTCTCCTTACGGGGTGCACTCCTTGCATGTGGGGCTCCCCTACGCGGGGACACCCCTGCATGGCACGGCACTCCTTGCACGCATCAGCACTGTGCATGAGCCAGCTCCACGCAGGTCAAGGAGACCCAGGGTTTGAACCGCGGACTTCCCATGTGGTAGACGGATGCCTTAACCACTGGGCCAAGTCCGCTTCCCTGTGTCTTTTATGATTTTAGTATTTTTGAGAGCCCAAGCTAGTTATTTTTTTTAGTGTCCAGCAGTTTGTACATCATTTGATTTAGATTAAACTTTTTTGGCAAGAATGCTACGTGAGATATTATGTTTTTCCCATTGCATCATAAGAGAAAGCACATACTGTAAATTTATTCATTATTCATGGTGCTAAGTTCAGTCACTTGGTTAAAGTGGTCTGTCAGGTCTCTTTGTTATAAAGGTGCCTTTTAACAAATAATCTGTGGGGTGACACTTCATGTGAACATCTATTGCAACCTTTTACCTGATACTTTTAGTGTTCACTGATGATTCTTGCCGGAATTAACTACTCTATTGGTAGTTGCCAGATGGTACTCAGATCCTTTCGATAATGAAGCTACCCTTAGGACCTTGAGCCCTGGTCTGTAAGAGGTTTGTGTTTGGTATTAAAGCTAGGAAGTTGTGTACATTTTCACACGTGGTAAAGGAGAAAAAGGTACTCTTTCCAAGGATTTGAAGATTATATGGGTATCATTTGTGAACTCAGCCATTCACTTCTAAGCTCTGTATTACTTTTTTTTCTTTTTCAGCCTCTTTAGTAGACCGAAACCATGACTTGAATTTTATCTATGTGGACTTCAGGTGTGTTTTTTCCCCTCAGAAACAAATGAGGGAAAGATAATAGAAAAAAGTTAATCGAAAAGATAGGAACAGTAAAGATAAAAGATTTTCCTCTTGTATGTTTGAGAAGAAATGATGGAAATACAGAAGATGTAGAAATATAAAAATAAGTTTTAAAAAATACATATCAGTGGCATAATAGTAACTTCCTAAGTTGCAAGAACAGCCACATAACAATGTTGTAAGGTAGATGCAATTGCTCCTGTTAAACATATGATAAAACAGATTTAACAAGGGTAAGTAGTATGCCCAATATCTAACATTTGTTAATTGTCAGAGTTGGTACTTTAATCCAGGTTTATAGAGATTCCAAAATTTCTAAATTTAGAATTAAAGATGAGCTCAAACAAGGGGAGGCTGTCAAGTACAGTTGGTGTAAGCTATTTAAAAGGAAAGAGAAATTAGGGAAGATTATAGACAGGATCTTTTCAGAGAACTATGTGGTTTGTCCATGTAGTTCTCATGCAGTTTTTACTAACTATAAAAATGATATAAATATATGATAGATGGTATATATTTATATAGATGATATTAGTAATCTGCAACATGCAACTGAGAGGAAATTGACTTAAGATTTAGGTTGTTTAAACTGTTTCATTAATAGTTTAATGAAAACTATACGATATCATTTCTTTGGTATGATGTGTAACATGAATAAAGCATTCATTATAGTGAAGGATTTCTTACCTGGAATAAAGAAATTAGAACAAATGAACTATTGTCAGTTTTATCTGAAGCTTGAATAAATTCTTTCCTTATTGCATTTGCTAATTGTTTCTCTCTTAGTAGTGAATTTATTAAAAGTTTAAACTGTACAACAATTTTGTGGAGTGTGTGTGTGCATGTATTGGTAACAATGTAAAGTACATTTTTAAAATTATGGATCATGGTCAAAACAGTGTGAAAGGGAAGCGGATGTGACTCAGCTGATAGAGTGTCTTCTTACCATATGGAGGGTCCAGGGTTTGATCCCCAGGGCCTCCTGACCTGTGTGGTAAGCTGGCCCATGCGTAGTGCTGCCTGAGCACAAGGAATGTGCCCTGCAAAGAGAGCTGCCCCGCAAGAAAAAAGCGCAGCTCTCCCAGGAGTGGCGCCGCACACATGGAGAGCTGACACAGCAAGATGATGCGACAAAAAAGAGAAGCAGTTTCCCAGTTTCACCGGATAATGCAAGCGGATGCAGAAGAACTCACAGCAAATGGACACAGAGAGCAGACAACGGGGGGGAAGGGGAGAGAAATTTTTTAAAAAAAGAGTGTGAAAAACTGATTAAATGAAGGTGTTTTGAAGATCCAGAATGAGGCTGTTTAGGAGATATGAAATAGTTTCTTTAGTCCTGGCTTCAAATTTTACATCTCTTTGCCAAGAGACTTGGACTTGTCTTCATGTTTTTTAGCATCTTTTTGGAATATTAGTTTAGAACCAACCCCTATTATAAGAGGAGAAAGTCATTTCATGTATAATTTGGGGTATTCCTAGCAAGACTCCTATATCCTTCAGATAGGTTGAGATCATAAAATCCTGTGAACAGAGCATTTATTGGGTAGGTTGTGTTCTAAAAAAGTAAAGAGCATAATTTGTGTTTCATTGTAAGTGGATAACTTGGAAATATTTTTCTGGGTAATGTTATCATTCTACACATATTTTATTAGGAAAGTTTTTGAATACTGCTGATGTTTTGCCTAGTTCTCAGGGGGGTGCACAGATGATCAAGATATCTCTTCTCTGTAACATCTTAGAGCATTTTCTATAGAAAATAACTGAATACATATACGTGGTTACACATAACAGGGCAGAAGGTTATAAGCACTCTAAGAAAGGTCCAGATAGCATAGTATTGAAATTTTGAGAGAAAAATTAACGCTTCTAGATGGAAAATGAAAAAAAAATCTTTGTATAGGAAATGACCTTTGGCTAGGCTTAGAAAAGATAGGTGGGACAAAAATCTATGTGGTTAAAGGCATCTTCAAAGTTGTTTTGTTTGTTGTTGTTGTTGTCTTTACTCTTCCCCTGTGGCTTCTGGGTATCTCCAGTTGTTGAGTTTAACCAAAAAACTTCTGGGATTTTGATGAACAGTCCTAAGTAGGTATTAAAGGGCATCTGAGTTACCCAAAGCATTCTGGGTTCTAACTGCTAGGGGTTTGTGATAACTCAAACCTGATTTAAATTGTTTAAAAAAAAAACACATCTGGTAGATGGAACAGACAGTAGCTCTTTTTGTTTTGTTTTGGTTTGTTTGTTTTAAAGATTTATTTATTTATTTCTCCCCACCCTGGTTGTCTGTTCTCTGTGTCTATTTGCTGTGTCGTCTTCTTTGTCCACGTCTGCTGTTGTCAGAGGCACGGGAATTTGTGTTTCTTTTTGTTGCGTCATCTTGTTGTGTCAGCTCTCCGTGTGTACTGCGCCATTCCTGGGCAGGCTGCACTTTCTTTCACGCTGGGCGGCTCTCCTTACAGGGCGCACTCCTTGTGTGTGGGACTCCCCTACGTGGGGGACACCCCTGCTTGGCAGGGCACTCCTTGCGCACATCAGCGCTGCACGTGGGCCAGCTCCACACAGGTCAAGGAGGCCTGGGGTTTGAACCGCAGACCTCCCATGTGGTAGACGGACACCCTAACCACTGGGCCAAGTCCGCCGCTGACAGTAGCTCTTTGTCAAAGAGATTTACTCTTACATGAAAATCTACGCTGTTGAAAATAGAAGCATCCTAGAAAATATTTGGGTCTGACTAAAAGAGAAACGCATGGTGGGTGTGTGATTGATTATACTATAGATTACTCAGGCAGGTGAATGATAGGAATACTGCTTTCCTAATATATGTCATAAAACCGGAACCAAGGGCCATGAAAGAGGAGTACCAGCTGACTTTTTAAAGTTAATTAGACATTTGCTGAAAATACTGTTCTGTTAAAAGTTGATCATATTGATAACTATTACCTTTACGTAAGACATTACCTTTATTTATATCTTACCTAAGTTTGAGAATATCCTTAGCATGTAGAAAAGAAAAGGGAAGAATTGCTAATACAATTCTGACCTATAAAGAGGCATTACTTGGGTAGCAGAAGTAACAGAAAATACAGAGGAAAAGTTTGTGTTTTCTTGAAAATATTATAGGCATGGAAGGGAACACTTAGCCTAGCTAGACAGGTATCCATACATTTTAGAAAGCAGTTGTTGTTTTTTAAGTTAAGAGGAAACAATGTCCAACACTAGGGACTCAGGTATAGCCACAGAATGGAACTAAGACCAATAAATAGTCAAGAGTTATAGGACAGCAGCATGCCATTAGAGTATCTTGCAGTATGCATATATAGTGAATTAGAAATTTAAATGGAGAAGGCAGAAATATAGGATTTTATTACATTTAGATACAGTGCTGAAACCTCATTTAAAGGTTTTTTATAAATGAACATTCAGTATGAAAATGTTCATAAACTTATTTTCTTCTTGGCTTTAATTTTCTCTGAAACTGTTCCATGAACATCTTTATCTGGATGTTTTGATGACATCTACCCCAAGTCTTATCGCAAACACCATTTACTATTGTCTTTTCTGATCACTCAGACTTCCTTTAAACTTTTCATGTCATATAATGAAAGTTATATTCATACACTTTTACTTTCTCATTTTATCATTGTAATATCTTTTTATTACCAAGTCCGGTTGTTTTTTTACCTATAAAATTCTTCTAATCCATGTCCTCTTCTCTATCCTATTGTTGCTTCCTTAGTTTAGATTCTGATGAAAGTGAAAGAATTTAGTACATATATTTACACTATCTCCCATTTCTCTCTCTCATCCCCTTCTGCATCCCAATTTTCTGGTAATTGTACTGTATTATTATTTTTAGTTTTTCACTATTTACCTTTCAATTTGAAATAACATGCCAGAATAATATATCTGTACCTTTTGTTTTATCATCTAATTTAGACTTATGAAAGATATGCTTTTTTTTTTTTTAAGGAGGTACTGGGGGTTGAACCCAGGACCTTGTACATGGGAAGCAGACTCTCAACCCCTTGACCTACGTCTTCTCCCCAGTGTGCTTACTTTTCTTTCCCTTTTTCTTTTTTGCATTTCCCAATTTTTTTCTAATTATTACTTTGTAAAGGTTTATAGCGTATACGTTCTGTTCAGTAACTGTATTTAGATTTCTAATCTTTGTCTAAATAGTCAACCTGATAAAATAGCAATTACAATATTATGATTATATAAATTTCATTCATTGTATAACTAATTAGTGTGTTTGAGAAAAAAAGGTAACCACCAAATGTAATCAGTAAACCTTTGTCAATTCAAAGGAAGTTATCCCAGGTATCAGGATAATAGATTATCTTAATCTTGTTTAAACTTTCCTGCTCCCATCCATCCCACTTCTTTAAGTGACAAAGATACTACAGTTTATTGTTTTGCATGTCCTTTTCTCCCTTCCTCCCTTCCTCCCTTCCTCCCCTCCCTCCCCTTCCGTCCCCTCCCCTCCCCTCCCTCCCCTTCCGTCCCCTCCCCTCCCCTCCCTCCCCTTCCCTTCCCTTCCCTTCCCTTCTTTTTTTTTTTTTTTTTTGCCAGAGTTAAGCAATTCTTTCATATAGGGTGAGTAGGTACTTAATACCTTTACTGAGCCCTGAATGTCTGAAAATGCCTATAACCTCACATTTGATTCGGGGTTATCTAGGTGTAGAATTCTAGATTCAAAATAATTTAACTTCAGAACTGTGACGAAGAGGGACACAGTGCTCCATTGTCTTCTAGAATCTAATGTTGGCTGGTGAGAGGTGTCTTCTGTTGGATACTTGCTCTTCTGTGTATAACCAGTTTTTCTTGACAAAAGACTTCTGATTTTTTTTTCTTTTTCTTTTTTTGTCTTTGAAGTTCTGAAATTCGCACACAGAATATGTCTAGGTATAAGCTTTTTTCTTTTATCCCACTTTAATATATTCGTGCCTTTTCTATATTAATACTTTTCTTTCTTTAGCTCAAAAGGTTTGTTATTTCTTTGATTATTTCTCCTGCTATCATTGTCTCCATTCTCTGTTAAGAATATTGGGTCTCCTGAATCCTTCATGATTTTTTATTTTTGTCTTATTTTCTTTTTTGTTTTATCTGCTTTTTGGATGGTTTTCTAAGCTTTATTTTCTAAATCATCAGCTTTGTCTTCAGCTGGTTCTGATCTGTTACCAGTTTATTCATTACACTGAGGAGGCGTTTTTGGGGGTTCATTACTGCTTGGTTTGGGTGGGAGTTCAGGTTCTCCAAGCTTCTGCTGACACCAGCCTGGCTAGAAGAGGCAGAGCTGCTTTTAATTGCTTCACATGTGGCCTCTGCTTATACTGCCCAGGGTGGGGGAAGGGCTTGTTATCACTGGGTGGTGGTCTAACTCTCCATCAGGCTTCCTCTGACATCTTCCTGGGGGAAGAGGGAGTGACAGGTAGGAGGGCCATTTTGCTGCAGCTGGTAGGATACAGTCTGGGCTTCCCACTTGGCCTTCCCTGGTTTGGGGAGGGTGGAGCTGCAATTTTTTTTTTTTTTTTATCATGGTGTTTAGTTGGGATGGAGTGGTTAATATTTAAAAGTTTCCTTTCTTGTTAGAGGCTGCTCCTTTCCTGGTCCTTGGTTAGAGAGAGCAGATTTTTCTTGGGGCTTTTTGTCTGTGTCCATAGCAGAAAGGAAACTCAGGGAACCCACCGTTGTGTTGTTTCTTGAAGTCCTTAGCCAGTCTACCATTTTCTCTGTAATATTCAGAGTCGTATTATGTTTTATGTATAATGTCCAGGACTTTTAGCTGTATTTAGGGGGAGGAATAGGGAAAAGCATGTCTATCTATTCCATCTTGCTCAGAACCAGAGGTTGGTTAGTTTTCTTTTTCTTTTTTTAATTTTTATTTGGAAATACTTTCAAACTTACAGGACAACTACAAAGTAATTACAAACCCCATCAACATACCCCAACTCCCAAGATATCCTTATCCACCAGTTTTAACATTTGCTACATTTGTCATATCATTTATCTATCTAGTTTCTGAATACATCATGCTTCTTGAATACTTAATACTACTATGTACATTTCCTAAGAACAAGGATATTCACTTATGTAACCTTTTTGAGTTCAGTTATCAATTTCAAGAAACTAACATTGATAAAAAGATTACCGTCAATATTCCAGTTTTTCTTATGTCCCAAATGTCCTTTGGAACCTTCTCTATTTTCTTGCTAGAGCCCATCCAGGATCATGTATTGCATTAATTGTCATTGTCTCTTTAGTTGCTCTTTTTTGCTTTTAATTGTGGGAACATATATACAACATAAACTTCCCCATCTCATCTACTCCAGAGCATACCATTCACTGCGATTAATTTACATGCATACTATTATGGTACTCTCCCTACCTTCCATTACTAAAACTTTCCCATTTCCCCCAAAAGAAATACTATTCTTATTAGCCATTAAATCCTCATTTCCCTGGTTCTTCTTTCTCTGCATCCTTGCCAGTACTTATTTTCCATTAAAAAAATAATAATAGCGATTCTAGTAGGTGTGAAGTGATCTATTATTGTTGTTTTGATTTGAATTTTCTTCATAGCTAATGATGTTGAGCATCTTTTCATGTACTTATCTGCCATTTATATTTCTTCTATGGAGAAATGCCCAAGTCCTTTGATGCAAAGTTTTTTATTTTGATGAAGTCCAATTTATTTACTTTTTCTTTTGTTGTTTGTGTTTTGGGTATAAAATCTAAGACTCCACTGCCGAATACAAAGTCCTGAAGACATTTCAGTGTTTTCTTCTATAGTTTTAGCTCTTATCTTTAGGCCGTTGATCCATTTTGAGTTAACTTTTGTATTTGGTGTGAAGTGTGGGGATCCCCTTTCATTCTTTGCATGTGTATATCCAGTTTTCCCAGTATCATTTCTTGAAGATACTCTTCTTTCCCCACTGAGTGGTCTTGGCACCCTTGTCAAGAATCAGTTGGCCATAAATGTATGAGTTCTTCATTATATTTTAAAACCTTTCTTTTCTGCCATTTAAGTTGCACCTTGGAATGCTTGGAAGATAAATGTGTGTTTTCAGTTTGTCATCTTGAAACTTCTCAAAGCTTGAGTTTTTAACCACTTTCTCTGCATTTAAAGTAAATATAATGTATTCATTGTCTTAAATTGCTCTAAATGTTAACATTTCATTTATTGTTAGTTCCAGAAGGTGTAGTGCATCTGCCCAGATTGTTTTATAAGTATTCCAACTCTTGTGCTAGTAAGATTGTTGTTTTGGAAGCAAGTATAATTAAAGGTTGAAGATAAAATAGAGTGGCCAAGCATAGAAAAACTCTTTGGGATTCTGAGTCTAAGCTGTGTTATAATGGAAACCACTTCTTCCCTTTGGACCCCTGCATCTAGCCTGCCTCCAGCCTGCCTCCAAGTATCCTGGCTAAAACTCCATGTCCAGAGGTAAGCATGTCTCCTCTTCACTGCCTTAGTTCACTTTTCTTCCTTCTGGCTGACAGTTCCATATTGTAGTAAGCAATATAAGCATTGTAGGTACAGTGGGAAAAGCTTTGGCTTTATATCGCCAAACTGATCTTTGTCAAGCAGTCTTTTTGAACCTCATTTTCCCTATGTATAATATGAAATTGACATATCTAAACTTGTGAGGATTAAAGGCTATACATGAGATAGTATAACACATGGTGGTCTTCAACAGATACTATATTTCTTTTATTTCCTTGCCTGATTGTGCTTCAGTTTCTGTAACTATATTCTTTTTGAAGAATGGTCCTAGATTTATGAATGAAGAGTTAACAAAAATTGTGTTAAATCAGTCTAGTCTCTTCTTGTTACTTTGCTTCTGACCTCCTCCCCTCTTTCACCCTTTTCCCTGCCCACTGTACCTGAAATATGGCTGTTCTTTCTTTTTAGTATATGTGTCCCAGTCTTTTGGGTGTTGTTGATACAGTGGGATCCACAAAATTGAATAAAATTTGATTCTCTTTTTAAACTTAAGTAAATTGTTTGGACCATATTGGGTGCAAGTTCTATGTATTAATAGAATCCATCATCAAAGTTCAATTTTATCTCTGGAATGTAGGAGTAGGTAGGATCAAGTACAAAATATCCACACAACAAGAATATAGAAATTCAGTGTTGGCTTTCTCTTTTTTCACATATCCCTAGCAATATGGACCATTTGCATTAAACTTAAATATCACAACTTAATTTAACATTCATTTTTACTAACTCTTGGTCTAAAATCTCAAATTCAATTTGACAATGTGATAGGACAAAATTATATTTTTAAACTTAGAAAACCACACTCCATAACTGTGCCAAAAGTAACAGTTTTTTTTTGGTGTCAAAAATAGCTTCCGTCTTCATAAACCGATTGGAGGAACTGACCTGGCTAGTTGCAGTTAAAGTTTCAGTGTATTGAGATAGTATTTAATCACTACATTGTGGGATTTCTCCCTTCGTATTGAGATGCAAAGTGAGGGAAAAGAAAAAAGTCACTTTCCCTGGTATTTTCTCTCTGGGTGCATCTGGAGTTATAGTTAATAAATGACAGTATTTAGACGCCTTTTGCTTTTGTATCAGTATTGCAAGGTGGGTTAGGGTCAGTTGTGGTTTGTGATGTCTGAATGTCTGTGATCTTCCCAGGTTGCTGTGGATTATTGATGGGAATATTGGAAAGCAGGTGTGTGTGAAAGCAATTGCGATAGTGTAGGGATAATTACAAATGATTCACTCTGTATGTTCTCCTGTTTGGTTAGTATTAGTTCTGCAGTAATATCACTTAGCTCCATGTGAGCGCTCTTAATCTTTTTTCTGTAAGTTACATATAGATGCATAGGTTTGCCAGATGTCAGAATTGTCTTATACTTGGCTGATTTAACCAGAATGGTATGTACAAATTGTTTTCTACTTGTATAGCTCTCCTTGCTCTTCTACCACACGGCCATGTAGTTGGTTCACATGGCCAATAATAGACCCATGATGAACGTGTGATCCAAGCAAGGCCAGTGAGATGCAACTAAGTTTACTGATTTGGCAGGTTAGGGGCCCGAGTCTGCTGGTAATCAGTTAGCCATCATGAAGGAGAACTTTTCTGAAATTTTTCACTGAAGAGAGGAGGATAAAGAAAGAACCAGAGAATGTTTCCTATTTTTGAGCTCCCATTCTTGAAGCTTGTCCATTTCCTGACCTTTAAGATATGTGAACCAATGATTTTTTTTTAAGCCAGTTTGAGTTGGGTTTCATTTACCTGCAGTTGAAAGGTTTTTTTTTTCATAATTGAAAATTTTTAAAAAAATTTTTAATTAATTTATTGAGGTATATCACACAAACATAAACATACATAAACAATAAGTGTATAATAATAGTTGTGAGCTTACAAAACAAACATATATAATATCATATGGGATTCTCATAACTCACCCTACCACCAATACCTTGCATTGTTGTTCAGCCTTTTTAACTAATGATTAAAGAGCGTTGTCAAAATATTACTAACCAAAGTATTTTTCCCCCAACCAACCTTATTATTATTTTTATATCATTTATATATGAACATACATAAACAGTTAAGTGTATAGTAAAAATTGTGAACTTATAAAGCAAATATGAATAACATCATACAAGGATCCCAATACATCAACCCTCCACCAACATCTTGCATTGTCATGAGACGTTTGTTACAAATTATGAAAGAATACTGTCAAAATCTTACTACTAATCATAGTCCTTATCTTACGTTTGGTGTGTTTTTTCCCCCAACCCACCCTATTTTTATTTTTTAAATATATTTTTTATGACAGAAGTTGTAAAATTATAAAACATGCACATGCACAAAATTTCCAAACAACACCCCTCCATCAACACACCACACTGTGGTGGAACATTTGCTACAGATAAGATAATATCTCATGATTGTTACCATATCCTTAGTGTACATTTGGCTCACATTTCTACACTACCTCATTATCAGCACAGTACATCTTTCGCATAGATGCAAGAATATTATATTATTGTATTATATTATTACTACTAACCATTGTCCATAGGTCACTCCCATGCTTCTTCACATTCCCACCACCCTATAGTAGTGATGTACATTTGCTTTAGCTCACAAAGGACACTCTTGCATCTGTACCATCAGCCACAATTCTCATCCACCTCTTGGTTTACTGTGCTATTCAGTTCCTAGATTATTCTCAAGCATTCTGTCAATTGGCATTTACATACCTAGGCTACCATTTTCAGTCACATCCCCATTTATAAACTAGCTGTTAAACTATGTGTTACCCTTACTCAATTTCCACACTTTTACAGTAAAGCTAATTAAAACTTCTACATACATTAAACATCAGTAGTCCTTCTCAGTCCTTCTCTTATCTCCTTTAAGAATCCACCACCTACTGCTAGATCTCGAAGATATTTTCCTAAAATTTCTTCTAGGAATTTTATGGTTCTTGCTTTTATTTTTAGGTTATTGATCCATTTTGAGTTAATTTTTGGATAAGGTATAAGATAGGGGTCCTCTTTCCTTCTTTCGGTTATGGGTATCCAATTCTTTCAGCAACATTTATTGAATGGATTGTTCTGCCTGATTTGTGTGGGTTTGACAGGCTAGTCAAAAAATCACTTGACCATATACATGTGAGGGTCTGTTTCTGAATCATCAATTTGGTTCCATTGGTCTATTGTGTCTGTCTTTAGGCCAGTTACATGCTGTTTTTACCACTACAGCTAGGTAAAATGCTTTAAAGTCTGGAGATGAGGGTTCGCTTTTCCTTTTTATCAAGTTTCTGGCTATTCAGGACCACTTACCTTCCAAATAAATTTCATGATCGTGTTTTCAATTTTTTAAAAATGCTGATGGACTTTTTATTGGGATTGCCTTGAATCTGTATATCAATTTGAGTAGAATTGACATCTTAATGATATTTAGTCTTCCAATCCATGAGCATAGAATGTTCTTCCAGTTATTTAGGCATTTTTTGATTTGTTTTAATATTGAGTTGCAGTTTTCTGAGTACAAGTGCTTTACGTCGTTGGTTAAGTTTATTCCTGACTATTTGAGTTTCATCTGTCATATTTTATTTTTACCACTCTTTTGACACTTTTAGTTACTTTTATTGATCTAATCTTCATTTCTAGACTCTCTTCCAGGCCCCTCTCTCCTGTCTTTTCTTTTCAGGCTCTATCACACCCTTTAGTATTTCCTGAAAATCTGATCTCTTGGTTAGAAATTCTCTCAGTTTCTGTTTATCTGTGAATATTCTAATCTTGCCCTCATGTTTGAAAGACAGTCTTGCTGGATATAAGATTCTTGGCTGGAAGTTTTTCTCTTGTAGTATCTTAAATATATCAGACCACTGTCTTCTTGCCTCCATCATTTCTGGTGAGAAAACAGCACTTAATCTTATTGGATATCCCTTATATGTTATGCATTGCTTTTCTCTTGCTGTTTTCACAGTTCTCTCTTTGTCTTTGTCCTTTGACATTCTGATGAGTATGTGTCTTGGAGTTAGTCTATTTGGATTTTTTCAGATGGGAGTACGTTGTGCTTCTTGGACATGGATATCTATGTCCTTCAATTGGGTTGGGAAATTTTCTACCATTATTTCTTTAAATACTCCTTCTGCCTGCATTTCTTTCTCTTCTCCTTCTGGGACACCCATGTCATGTATGTTTGCACACCTGTTGCTGTCATTTAGTTTCCTGAGACCTTGTTCAATTTTTTCCATTCTTTTCTTCATCTGTTCTTTTGTATGTTCACTTTCAGAGGCCATTTCTTCAAGCTCACCAATCCTTTCTTCTGCCTCCTCAAATCTGCTATTATATGATTCCATTGTTTTTTTAATTTCACTTATTGCACCTTTCATTCCCATAAGATACGCTGTTTTTTTATGTATGCTTTCAAATTCTTTGTGCTCATCCAGTGTCTTTTTTTTTTAATTTATTTTTTAAAATTTATTTCTCTTCCCTTCCCCCCCCACCCCCTCCCCCAGTTGTCTGCTGTCTGTGTCCATTCGCTGTGTGTTCTTCTGTGACTGCTTCTATCCTTATCAGCAGCACCAGGAATCTGTGTTTCTTTTTTGTTGCATCATCTTGTTGTGTCAGGTCTCCATGTGTGTGGCACCATTCTTGGGCAGGCTGCACTTTCTTTTGCGTTGAGCAGCTTTCCTTACTGGGCACACTCCTTGCTCGTGGGGCTCCCCTACGCAGGGGACACCCCTGTGTGGCACGGCACTCCTTGCGCGCATCAGCACTGCACATGGGCCAGCTCCACATGGGTCATGGAGGCCCGGGGCTTGAACTGCAGACCTCCCATGTGGTAGGTGGATGCCCTATTCATTGGGCCAAGTCCGCTTCCCTCAGTGTCTTCTTATATCCTTAATCTCTTTAGCCATCTCATTGAATTTATTAAGGAGATTTGTTCGAACAGCTGTGATTCGTTTTCTCAACTCCTTTATATCATCTGGAAATTTATCTTGTTCCTTTAACTGGGCCATAGCTTCCTGTTTCTTGGTGTGGATTGTAATTTTTT
Organism: Dasypus novemcinctus; assembly: GCF_030445035.2. Classification (NCBI taxonomy): domain Eukaryota; kingdom Metazoa; phylum Chordata; class Mammalia; order Cingulata; family Dasypodidae; genus Dasypus; species Dasypus novemcinctus. The sequence goes on along the minus strand of NC_080687.1, from coordinate 22,595,199 downwards.
CTTGGTGTCTTGGCATCTGGCTTACTAGAGTATTTATTCTGGGTATAGTTTTCCTCTTTAGTTTAGGGGTTCCCACACTTTCTCCCTTGTGGGTTGTATGGTAGGAGCCAAGCATGTAGTTGGTTCTGTAAGCTGTGGAGGCTCAAGCTGCCCTACTTGTGCCAGGGACCAATAAAGCTTCTCCCAACTTTCTCCCTTTCCAGGGATAGGAACAGAGTCACAACTGTGTGGAATAATCCAGGTCGTGCAGGCCTAGACTGTAGTTGCCCAGAGAGACTAATAAAGCTTCATACCCTTTTTCCCCTGCCTGGGGTGGGAGGGGGCTGCAGGTGTGGGCAGTAGTCTATGCAGTGTGGGTCCAAGATGACCGCAGTTGTCCCGGTAGACTTCCAATTTTCAGTCTGTGCCAGCCAAAGTTACCTGCAGTAGTCTGGTACAGGGCCCGCTAGCTTCCTCCCTGCCAGAGGCGGCACTGAAGCCTCGTCTAGGACTGCAGGCCTATCTGGGTGAAAGAAACCCGTTCCTACTGTCGCTGTGATTTTCATTCAGCTGGGCTTCCTTTCAGGGGGTGAAGTCAAAATGGTGGCCATTGGCCTCTTTCTGACTTGGGCTGATTCACACCCCTGCTGTTCCCAGGGTTATATGTTATCCAATGGAGTTTACCAATCAGTAGCTGAAATCGTCAGCCAACCGTTTCCTCCTCCCCTGTTTTGGGGAAATGAAACTTCCAATTCCAGCCACAGAATAGCTCCTGGGGTGGCTTTTGCCGCCAAAGTAAGATGATCACTGCCTCTGCAGCTTGGCCAGTCATTTCCTGGAGATGCTGGCACAGGTCCCCAGCTTCCTCCCTGCTGAAAGAGACACTGGGGCCTAGGCTAGATTGCAATCTGACCTGGATGGAAGGAAACTGGTCCCCACCAGCATTGTGATTTTCAGTCCGCCCTGCTTCCACTCATGCCAGGCGCAGAGTTCACATGGCGGCTCCTGGCCTCTTTCTGACTTGGACAGGCTCAAACTTAAGCTGTTCTCAGGATTATATTTTAGCCTGCTGAATTTACTCATCAGTAGGTGAAATTGGTGCCCAACCATCTCTTCCTCCCCCATTTTTGGCAAGTGGAGTTTTCAATTCCAGCCGCAGAACACCTCCTCAGGCTGCTTGTGCCTCCAGTGAAGGATGGGCACCGGCCTTCATGGTGCAGAGCATTCTACTTATGAGTCTTCTCTGCAGATGGGCAGTCTCTTTCCATTCCTTCAAGGATGTTGCAGGATGTTCTTCGGCCTCCTGGAGCCCCCAGACCAGTGCTTTAGCTAGCTCCAGATAACTCTGGGTGTTTACTAACTGCCCTGTAGCAGGAGCTGACTCTAGGAGCTCCTTACTCCGCTGCATCTTGCTGGTTCTCAAAGCTTTTTGACTAGCAAAACCTCCACTATTTGATGTATAATGGTCCATTTTGTGATATGAAGTTTGCTTTTCAACTTTCATGATATGTAAGATATTCCTAATTTTCAGTACTATCCACGAGTATGGAAGCCAAGATGAGGCAAATTCATTAATATTGAATGTCTTCAGCCACAGTCAGATCTTCAGATGACTGGCAGATAACTACAGCCCCAGCTGACATCTTGTTGCAATTTCATGAGAGACCCTGTGCCACATTCACCCACCTAAGCTGTCCCAAACTCCTGACACACACAAACACTGAGATAATAAACGTTTGTTGTTTAAGGCACTAAATTTTGGAATAATTTGTTATATAGAAATAGATAGGTAGTATACGTCAGAGTGGGCCCCCCCGACCATCCTATCTAAAATAACATTCCTCATCACTCTTGCTTCTTACTCTGCTTTTTCTTGATAGCTCTTACAACTACCTGGCATAGGTTTCTAGATTGAGAGTATTAGAGTAAGCCTCTGTGAAAGAATTGAGCTCTTTCATGACTTACTTGCAGACATATGTATCTCTCTGTTTTGTAGATTTCTGCAAAGCCGCATCGTTTAGCCGTTATGTAATTACTGTGTTTAAAGTGTATTGGGAAAGAAAGGAAAGCCCACTTTGTTATGGAGTGATAAGTACTTTACTGGCAATAGTCCTTCTTATTTTGAATAGCAGAATTCTGTATCTTGTGTTAGTCAGCTAAGAGGTACTAACTTTTATCATTCAGTGTTAAAATGGAATTTTTCTGAATGACCTAACTGCTTAACATAATAAGTTATGGATTGAATTGTGTTCCCCAGAAAGATATATTGAAGTCCTAACCCCCAATACCTCAGAATATGACTTTATTTGGAAATAGGGTTGTTGCAAATGGAATTAGTTAACTCCAGATAGGTCATACTGGAGTAGGACAGGTCCCTAATCCAATATGATTGGTGTCCTTGTAAGAAGAGAAGAGACATGAGAGGGGAGAATGCTGTGAGGATGAGGTAGGCAAAGGTTGAAGTGTTGCACCTGCAAGCCAAGGAACACCAGGAGCTAGGAAGAGGCGAGGAAGGACTCTCTCCTACAGGCTTCAAGGGGAGCATGGCCCCGCCAACACCTTGATTTCAGACTTCTGACCTCCAGAACTGTGAGACAATAAATGCCTGTTGCTTCAGTCATCCAGTTTGTGATACTTAGTTAAGGCAGCAAATACAGTAAATAAGGATTTTTTGTTTGTTAGTTTTTGAGATGTAATCCCTCTCCTTCAAGAAGTAAGGTCTGTTGGGAAAATGGAATATGAATATATTAGCTCTTGGTAGATAATGCTATATTAAGAAACAGTTAAATCTCAGTGGTTTACAACAACAAAGGTTTATTGCATATTAGCTGCACTTAAGGTGTAGGCGTGCTCCAACTTTCTTCTTTATTCCTGGGTCCAGGCTGATCCATTTTGGGCCTGGCCATTCTCATTTAAAGGAAGAGAACAGGAAGGTTGGTTGAAATATGCAAACGCTCCTAAACTTGTGCTTTTGAAACCTCTTCATTTTACAACAACTATTATTTTGATTAAGGCTCTCCTGGATTCCATTTTGGATATTTTTTCTAAAACAAAGGCATCCTTTATCTGCTTTATGCATTTAGGAGAACAGATGAATATAAACCCCCTGTTCTTTCATATATACTCACAAGGTCACTGTAACAGCACCAATACTGGTAATCATTTGACTGTGTAGTACAGTCCCATCTCCTTCATGTACAAGTGAACCCTCCTTATTTCAGGTTTTAGTTCAGGAACTAAATTTGATAATTTTAAATCTGGTCAATAAAATGTAACTATATAAATAATGGATACGTCATGGAAAGTCTACCAAGTAAATTTACATAAATAATTCTCTCTAGATATTTGATATTACCTTGTGAGATTTGTTAGTAATTTCAAATAGAGAGCTATTTGATTAATTTTCCTTGCTTTTACTAAAGTTTATTTATTTTGCTTAAAATGTCATCTACTGGAATGACAGTAAGAATGAAAGCTATAGACAAAGTGTTAATTCAAGTCCAAGTCCACTTGATTTCTGGTTTTTTGGATAGAGAAGAAGAAAAGCCTAACAGAGATGAACTACAAGGTTATGAAGGAAAATGGCTTTCTCATGGTTGACACATCATTGCTGGTATATTACAATGCTCTTTAAACTTCATTAAGCCTTTTTGTCATACATGTTTAACTTTGTCTTTACAATCTTTCTCTTGAATGTGGGCTACTTCTATGTAAAAAATAATAATTGATTTCACTAGGACAATGGGATTGAATTTTCCTGCCTTTCAGCATGACTTGTAATCTTTCTGGTTTTTTGAAGCCACACATGATGTATGTGTGTGGAATTGCGGTAAATAGGCCTATAGTGTGAGGTTTTATGTTAATCTGACTAGTAGCTGGGCTTTGTTTAATGTTTGCTATAGCTGTAGGTGCCAGAGGTTTCAGTTTCCTTTAGTGTTTTTGTTTTGTTTATCTCTTCTCCTGTTGTCTTAGGGGTTCCCTAAGAACTCCTTAAATAGAATCCATGTCTTTCAGCTCTTCCAAGCTGTAATATACTATAATGATACTGGAGCCCTGTTGATGTGATGGTAAGTTATGAGAGAGGGGAAGTAGTCTGTACTCTTACGATAAATCTCAGTCTTTCGTGGGCCTGAGCCCCTGGACTGTTACCTTCAGAAGTGTTTCCATATTTTAGGAATTGATTAACCTCAGTTAATGAAAATACTTTCTTAGCTGTTACTTGTGAATCTTATATTGGAAAAAGGGAATGCCTTCCTGGTATAGGCACTGATATTTATCATTTCTTTACTTGGACAGATGTCCACTTGGGGTACTGAGACTAAGGGAGACCAAAATGGACACTTACAGTTATAAGTTCTGAGATTTCTAATGCTCCAGAAAACTCTGCATTTATATGTAATTCTTCCTCTTAAAAGTGCCAGTAATTTCTACCACCTAAGATCAATAATAATAATTCCTCAGATCTTTTTTTTATTAGGGAAGGATAATAATTCCTCAGATCTTTTTCTATTAGGGGAGGGTGGAGGAATAAACAAACCTTTTTGACCATTTGCAATATGCCAGTCCCTAGACCTCATGCTTGGTATAGTAATTTATTTGATTCTTATGACTGCTTTGCCAGGAATGTATTGTTAATATTTTCATTTTAGAGATGAAGAAATTAAGGCTTAGGCAAATGTGCCTATATCTTCATAGGTGTAATCATCAATGATGTTGCTCTTTTATTATGATGAGTTAGAGAAGTGTTTATTTGTGGTAAAAATGTGTAAATGACCAGCTGCTGAAATCTTCTGTGATTCAAGTATTTCTGGGACACCAATTATAGACCACTTATAAACTCCTGTTTATCTCTTAATTTTAATCTCTCATTATGCTTCTTTAGTATTGATAAAATTCTATAAGCTCATCATTTTCCCTAAGTAAAATGTTTTGTGAACTCAAGGAATGTACTCTATTTTTTTTCTTATTCTATCAACAAGCGACAAGGATGTATTAATAATGAACTTCTTTCTTAAATATTTTTCCTGTTTTTAGTCCGATTAACTCCCAGTTACACATCAAGACTTATCCCACTCCCCCCAGTTGGGATTTGCAAATGTGTTAATTTGTCTCTCCTGACAATCACTGTTGTTGTCTATACAATATGCATTCATTCTTCTTTATTTAAGAGAACTCCACTTGTGTTTAAAATGAAAGTATGATTTGTGATTGGCCTAAACCAATCATGACAGTTTTCTTCCTCACCTTTGCAGCTTCCCATGCAAATTAGGCTGACCATTTGACACTGTTTGGCCTAAGAGCTATAAATGTAATACTGTTGGGGGTCACTGGGTAAGTTTCTTTTCTGATAAAAGGGAATAGATGAGGCTTTTTCTCATAGTCTGTCTTGAACACAGATATGATACCAAGAACAGCAGCTTTCTTGCTTTCTTGCCTTCTTGAAGAAAAGTATGAGAGAATTGCAGAGATGTTGGCCCTAACATCATTGAGCCACTGGAACAATGTGAATAGCTGTCTTTCCAGACTTATTATATGAGAAAAAGAAAACGTTTGTTTATAGCACTGAAAGTCTGGTTTTCTTATACTTTTAGCCAAATGTATTCTCAAATGAAACTTCTTTTAACTTTTGCAGCCTTCATATATGTTTTAGTTTGCTGAAGGCTGCCAAGGCAATGTATCAGAAGTGGGTTGGCTTTTACAGTAAGGGTCCATCTATAATAGGTTTACACCCACAGGAAGGGCTTAGCTTAAGAACATAATTTTCTGGTGTCCACAAAAGACTCAAAATACTACAATACATGTTATTCAACTTGTATTATGATTGATTCTTTTTAGGTCTCTTTTTCTCCCTACACTTTTACACTTCTGTATATTACCCTTCACATACGTGTGCTAAAAAATTCTGTTAAATGACTTATGCTGATAGTTCAGTGCATAATTCAGAAAGTGTTTTTAAACATGTGATTGTTTGAACATGAGACTTGTGGACAACTTGGATAAAAGAATCTGCGGATCAGAGTGCCACATTGCAATCTCCACAACCTCCATGTAAAGATTGCTTTAGGAAGGACTATAAGATGAAATGTGATGCATAAGTTAGTCATAGTCAATTACTGTCTCTTATGTAATGGCGTGTGTGTGTGTGTGTGTGTACTGGGTTGCTACCTAATTTTATTCCCAATGGGTCACGGTTTTAAAAAGTTGGAAAATCACTGCTTAAGGCATGAATACCTAGGGTATTGAAAGGATAGATATTCTGGTCAGAGGAATTGATTGAACAAAACAAGGGAAAGTATCTAGTCCATTTTGGCCAAAAAATCTAGATCTTTAATTTCTTCTTTTTTTTCCTTTACTTTTTAAAATTAGATCAGTTGCAGAGTTACAGAAAAGTAATGCAGAATATACAGAGTTCCAAATTACACCCCTCTGTAGTTTTTCCTATTATTAACATTTGCATTAACATGGTACCTTTGTTACAATTGATAACACAAATTTTTATAATTATACTATTAACTATAGTCCATAGTTAACATTAGGGTTCAGTCTTTATATTGTAAAGTTCTTTTGTTTTAAAAATTTTTTATTCTAGTAACATACAACCGAAAATTTCCCATTTTAATTGTTGTTAAATTATATAATTTATTGATGCTAAGTACATTCACAGTGTTGTACTACCATCACCACCAGCCATTACCAAAACTTTTTCATCACCCCAAAAAGAAATTCCCCATTTCCCCTATCCCAACCCCTGATAACCTATATTCTGGTTTCTGAATATGAATTTGCCTATTCTAATTATTTCATTAAAAGTGAGATCATACAAAGTTTTCCTTTTGTATCTGGCATATTTCATGCATCATGATGACATCAGGACTCATCCATATTGTAGCATGTATCAGAACTTCATTCCTTTTTATGGTTGAATAATATTCCATTGTGTGTACACACATTTTGTTTATCCACTCATCTGTTGATGGTCACTTGGGTTGCTTCCATCTCTTGGCAGTTGTGAATAATGTCACATTGGTGGGTGTATAAATATTTGTTTAAGACTGTCTCCTTTCAATTCTGTTGTGTGTATACCTGGATGTGAGATTTGTCAGGTCATATGGTAGTTCTATATATAACTTTTTGAGGACCTGCCAAAGCATTTTCCACAGTGGCTGCAACATTTATATTCCCTCCAACAATATATGAGGGTATCTGTTTTTCTCATCTTCACCAACACTTATTTTCACCTTTTAAAATAATAGCCTTTCTAGTGGGTGTGAAATGGTATCACATTTTTTGTTTTGATTTATATTTCCCTAGTGACTAAGGATGTTGAGGATCTTTTAATGTGCTTAGTGGTCATTTTGTATATCTTCTTTGGAGAAATGTCTGTTCAAATCCTTTGCTCATTTTTAAATTGCGTTTTCTTTTTGTTGTGGAGTTGTAGGAATTCTTTACATATTCTGGATATTAAACTTTTTTCAGATATTTGGTTTCCAAAGAAGTTTTTTCCCACGGTGTAGGCTGTCTTTCACTTTCTTGATAGTGTCCTTTGGATATATAAAACTTTTAAATGCTTACCAAGTCTGCTTCATCTATTTTTTTCTTCTGTTGCCTATGTTTTTAGTGTCATATCTGAAAAATGACTGTGAAATTCAGGGTTAGGATTACCTCTTATACATTTTTAATTTTTATTTTTATGAGTTTTATGGTTTGTGCACTTATATTTAGCTCCCTGATCCCTTTGGACTTAATTTTTATATACAGTGAAAGGTGGGTTCCAGCTGCTTTTGTGAGGGAATATCCAGTTTTTCCAGCACTATTTGTTGGAGACTGTTTTTCCTCCAACTAATGGACTTGGTATTAGTTGTCAAAATGTCAGTTGGGCATATTATTTATGGGTCATTGTGGTTTCAATTTGTATTTCCCTGATGACCAGTGATGTTATTGTAATGTGTTTATTGGCCATTTTTATAGCTGCTTTGGAGAAATATCTGTTCAGGCCCTTTGCCCAATTTTAAATTGTGTTGTGTTTCTGTTAGTAAATTTTAAGTTTTATTTATAGATTCTACATATTAAACACTTATCAGATATATGGTTTCCAAATACTTTCTTCTATTCTGTTGGTTGTATTTTCATTTTTTTTGATAATGTCCTTTGTTGCACAAAGGTTTTAATTATGCCTGTTTTTGTTGTAGCTTGTGCTTTGGGTGTCTGGAAGATACTTCCTTATGTTTTCTTGTAAGAGTCTTATAGTTTTAGTTCTTATATTTAGGTTGTTGGTCCAGTTTGAGTTAATTTTGTATATGGTGTAAGGTAGGGGTCAGCTGTCATTCTTTCCTGCCACCATTTGTTGCAGAGATTATTCTTTTCCCATTGAATAGACCTGGCACCCCTGTCAAAAATCTTTTGGTCATAGAAGTGTGGGTTTATTTCTGAATTCTCAGTTCTCTTCCATTGGTGTATATGCCTGTCCTTGTTCTAGTAACATACTGTTTTGATTACCATAGCTTTGTAATAAATTTTGAAATTGGGAAGTGAGAGTCCCCCAACTTTTCTTTTTCAATATCATTTTGGCTGGTCAGGGCCTTTTTCCCTTTCACACAAACTTGATGACTACTTCTCCATGGTCTGCAAATAAGGTTGTTGGAATTTTAATTGGTATTGTGCTGACTCTCTAAATACCTTTGGGTAGTATTGATGTCTTAGTGAAATTAAGTCTTCCAATCCTTGAATGTGCTATATTGTTCCATTTATTTAGTTCTCCTTTAATTTCTCTCAGAAATGACTTGTAGTACTTTATATCTTTGGTTCCTAGGCATTTTATTCTTTTGATTTTGTGAATGGAATTGTTTTCCTCATTTCCTTTTTAGATTGTTCATTGCTGTTGTAGAGAAACACTACTCATTAATTTTCACGTTTTGATCTTTTACCCTCCACTTTGCTATTATTAGCTCTATTAGCTTTTCGGTAGATTCTTGGGTTTTTTATACATAGGATCAAGACCATCTGCAAATAGGGGTAGTTTTACTTCTACTTTCCAAATTGGATGTCTTATATTTCAGTTTGTAGCCAGAATTCCAATACAGAGTTGAATAGCAGAGGTGAAAGCAGACATCCTTGTCTTGTTTTTGATCTTAGGGGAAAAACTTTCAGTCATTTACCATCAAGTATGATGTTAGCTCTTCATTCTTCATTTATGCCCTTAATCACATTAAGAAAGGTCCCTTCTAATCCTAGTTTTCTGAGTGTTTCTGTCAAGAAATAGTATATCAAACAACTCTTCCATCAGTTGGGATGACAGTGTTTTGTTTCCCTCATTTATTAATGTATTATAATACCTTAATTTATTTTCTTATGTTGGACTACCTTTGCATTCCTGGGAAAAATCCCATTAGGTCATGCTATATAATCCTTTTTTTAAAATATGTATCTATTTTTACTACAGAAGTTACGATTATTATAAAACAATCATGTACATGTGTAGAATTCCAATACAACACCCTTTCATCAACACACCACATCGTTCTGGAACATTTGTTACAGATTATCAGATAATATCATCAAACTGTTAAACACTAACTATGCTCTATAGCAAACATTTGGCATATTTTTTCCATACCCCCTATTATTAACACAGTACATCTTTGGCATTGATGCAAGAATATTACTGTTAACTATAACTCATAAATTAAATTAATTGTATTTTTCCCATGCTTCTCCACATTCCCACCACCCTACAATAGTGATGTATATCTGTTCTAGTTGACAGAAGGACATTGTTACATTTGTACTGTTAACCACAATTCTCATATATGTCTGGGTTCATTGTGTTATTCAGTCCCTAGATTATTCTCTAGCTTTCTTTTAATTGGCATATAACATCCCTAGACTACCCTTTTCAGTGACAATCACATTTATAAACCAGCTGCTACTCACTATAATGTATTATCATCAATTCTATCCATTTTCAAACTCTTACAGTTAATTAAAATATCTATATACTTAAAAAAATTTTTCTCTTTCTTTCTTTTTAATGTTACATTAAAAAAATATTAGAGGTTCTCATAGAACCCCCATACCCCCTCACCCCTCTTCTGTCACATCAACAACCTCTTTCATCATTCTGGCACATTCACTGCATTTGGTGAATACATTTTGGAACACTGCTGCACCACATGAATAATAGTTTACATTGTAGTTTACACTCTCCCCCAGTACATTCTGTGGGTTATGGCAGGATATATAATGTCCAGCATCTGTCCCTGCAATATCATTTAGGACAAGTTCTGAAAATGCCCCCACATCACATCTCTTCTTCCCTCTCCCTGCTTTCAGCAACTACTTAGTCTTGGCCATTTTCTCCACATCAGTACTACAGTCTTCCATTACTAGTCACAGTAGTTCCAAATAGAATATCAGTAAGTTTTTTTTTGTTTGTTTGTGTGGGTTTTTTTTTTTTATGTACAGGCTCCAGGAATTGAACCTGGGACCTCATATGTGGGAAGCTGGCACTCAACCACTGACCTACATGGTCTCCCCTAAGTTGTTTTTTTTCGTTTGTTTGCTTGTTTGTTTTTGTTTTTTAGGAGGCACCGGGAACCGAATCCAGGACCTCTCATGTAGGAAGCAGACACTCAACCGCTTGAACCATATCTGCTCCCCTCTACATACATTAAAGCAACAGTACTCCTTAAGCAGCCCTCCTCTTATCTCTTAATAACCTATACTCTAGGTTTTAACTCCATGCGTTTTTTTCTTTGTATTTCATATTAGTGAGACCATACAATATTTGACCTTTTGTGTGTGGCTTATTTCACTTAGCATAATGTCTTCAAGAGTCATCCAAGATATCATATGTGCCCCAATTTCATTTATTCTTACTGCAGCATAGTATTCCATCATATGTATGCACCACATTTTGTTTATCCATTCATTGGTTGATGGACAGTTGGGTTGTTTGCATCTTTTGGCAATTGTGAATAATGCCGCTGTGAACATCGGTGTGGAAATGTGTGTTCACATCACAGTTTTCATTTCTTCTGGATATATTCCTAGTAGAGGAATTGCTGACTCATATAGCAGTTCTGTATTTAGCTTCCTGAGAACCATCGAGCTGTCTTCCACAGAAGCTCACCATTTTACAATCCCATCAACAGTGAAGAGTGTTTCTATTTCTTCACATCATCTGTAGCACTTACTCTTTTCTGTTTTTTAAATAATGGCCATTCTGTTAGGTATGAGATGATACCTAATCCTTTTTGGAGAAATATCTATTCAAGTCTTTTCCTATTTTTTAATTGGATTACTTGTTCCTTTATTGTTGAGTTGTATGATCTCTTTATGTAGAATGGAAATTAAACTCTTTTCAGATACTTGGTTTCCAAAATTTTTTTCCCAATGAGTGGGCTGCGTTTTCACCTTCTTGATGCAGTCTGTTGAATGATAAAAGTGGTGACGTTTGAGGAGGTCCCATTTATCCATGTTTTCTTTTGTTGCTTGTGCTTTCATTGTAAGGTTTAAGAATACCACCTACCACCAGGTCTTGAAGATGTTTGCCTACATTTTTTTCTAGGAGCTTTATAGATCTAGCTTTAATATTTAGGTCTTTGGTCCATTTTGAGTTAATTTTTGAATGAAGTATGAGATAGGGGTCCTCTTTCTTTCTTTTGGAGATGTATATCCACTCCCAGCACCATTTGTTGAATAGAGTGGCCCCAGCTGGGCAGGTTTGACAGGCTTGTCAAAAATCACTTGATTTTTGAGGCTTGTCAAAGCCTCACTAGATGTGAGGGTCTGTTTCTGAACCATCAATTCGGCTCCATTGGTCTTTTTGTCTTTCTTATGCAAGTACCATGCTGTTTTTACCACTGTAGCTAGGTAATATGATTTAAAGTCTGGAAGTGGCAGTCCTCCAACTTTGCTTTTCTTTTTTAAGGTGTTTCTGGCTATTTGGGGCCCCTTACCCTTCCAAATAAATTGTATAATTGTGTTTTCCACTTATTTAAAAAGTGCTGATGCAATTTTTTTTTGAGATTGCGTTGAATCTGTATATCAATTTGGGTAGAATTGACATCTTAATGATATTTTGTCTTCCAGCCCATGAGCATGGAATGTTTTTCCAATTATTTAGGTCTTTTTAAAACTTATTTTAGCAATGCATTGTAGTTTTCTCAATATAATTGTTTTACATCCCGGTTAAGTTTATTCATAAATATTTGATTCTTTTAGTTGCTATTGTAAATGGAGTTTTTTTCTTGACTTCCTTCTCAGGTTGTGCATTACTAGTGTATAGAAACACCATTGACTTTTGCAAAGTGATTTTATATCCTGGCATTCTACTGAAATTGTTTATTAGCTCTAGCAGCTTTGTTGGAGATATTTGGGACTTTTTACGTGTAGTATCATATCATCTTTGAATATTAAAAGTTTTACTTCTTCCTTTCTGATTTTGATACTTTTTTAAAATTTATTTTTCCTGATTGCTCCAGCTAGAACCTCTAGCACTGTATTACACAATAGTGGTGACAGTGGACATCCTTGTCTTGTTCCTGATCTCAATATGAAAGCGTTCAGTCTTTCACCATTGAGTACAATGCTAACTATAGGTTTTTCATATATGCAGTTAACTTTATTGAGGAAGCTTCCTTCTATTCCTATCTTTTGAAGAGTTTTTATCAAGAAAGGATGCTGTATTTTGTCAACTGCATTTTCTGTATCAATTGATAGGATCATATGTTTTTTCTTCTTTGATTTATTAATGTGTTGTATTATGCTGATTTCCTTGTGTTAAACCAGCTTTGCATGCCTGGTATAAAACCCACTTGATCATTATGAATAATTCTTCTAATGTGTTATTGGTCTTGATTAGCATATTTTTTTGAGGATTTTTTGTATCTGTATTCATTAGAGAAATGGGTCTGTAATTTCCTTTTTTCGTAATATCTTTATCTGACTTTGGAATTCAGGTGATATTGGCGTCATAGGATGAGTTTGGTAGCTTTACATCTAGTTCAATTTTTGTGAAGTGTTTGAGTAAGACTGGTATTAAATCCTCTTTGAATGTTTGTCTGGTCCTGGACTTTTCATTTTGGGCATTTTTTTGATAACTCTCAATCTCTTGTATTGGTTTGTTGAGGTCTTCTGTGTCTTCTCAGGTCAGTGAAGGTAGTTAATACATTACTAGGAATTTTTCCATTTAGTCTACATTGTTTGTTGGTTTACAGTTGTTCATAATATCCTCTTTTGATCTCTCTTATTTCTATGGGGACAGTAGTAATGTCCCTGTTTTCATTTTTATTTTATTTATTTGCATCTTCTTTCTTTTTTTTTGTTGTCAGTCTAGCTAAGGGTTTTGCTGATTTTGACAATCTTCTCAAAGAACCAACTTTTAATTTTATTCTCTCTTGATTTTTTTGTTCTTAATTTCATTTATTTCTGCTTTGATCTTTGTTATTTCATTCCTTCTACTTCCTTTTGTAATAGTTTTCAGTTGTTTTTCTAGTTCCTCCAGCTGTGTAGTTAGGTCATTAATTTCAGCTCTTTTTTCTTTTTTGTGTGTAAGCATTGAGGGCTATAAATTTCCCTCTTGGTACTGCCTTCACTGCATCCATAGGTTCTGATATATTGTGTTCTCATTTTTATTCATCTCAATATATTTATTGATTTCTCTCACAATTTCTTCTTTGATCCACTGGTTATTTAAGAGTGTGTTGTTCAATCTCCATATATTTTTGAATTTTCCCTTTTTCTCCCTCCTCTTGCTTTCCAACTTTATTCCATTATGATCAGAAAAAGTGCTTTGGTAATTTCATCTTCTTGAACTTATTGATATCTGCTTTGTGACCCAACATGTGGTCTATCCTGGAGAAAGATACATGAGCACTTGAGAAGAATGTATATCCTGCTGTTTTGGGGTGCAGTGTTCTGTATATGTCTATCAGGTTTAGTCCATTTATCATATTATTCAATCTCTCTGTTTCTTTATTGATCCTCCTGCTCAGATGTTCTCTCCAGTGCTGAAAGTTGTCTATTGAAGTCTCCAAATAAAATATTATTTTTGTGATAGCTATTTCTCCCTTCAGTTTTGCCAGTGTTTGCTTCATGTAATTTGGAACATCCTGGTTAGGTGCATATACATTTATGATTGTTATTTCTTCCTGGTGAATTACCCCTTTTACTAATATATAATTTTCTTCCTTGCTTTTAATAAGAGTTTTGCTTTTAAAGTCTGTTTCATCCAGTATAAGTGTAGTTACTCCAGTTTTTTTTTGTTGTTGTTGTTACTGCATGCATGGAATATCTTTCCAGCCTGTCACTTTGAATCTATTGGTATCCTTGGGTCTAAGGTAAGTCTCTTGCAGACGGCATATAGATGGCTCATATTTTATTATCCATTCTTCCAGTCTGTGTCCTTTGATTGGGGAGTTTAATTCTTCAACATCCATTGTTATTACTGTAAAGACAGTTCTTATTTCACCTATTTTGACCTTTGGGTTTTTTTCTCTCATATTTTATTTTCACCACTCTTTTTTAGTTACCTTTATCGGTATTATCTTCATTTCCAGACTCTCTTCCAAACCTCCCCTTTTTTTCCCCCCAGGCTGTAGCACATCCTTTAGAATTTCCTGAAAAGCTTGTCTCTTGGTTACAAACTCTCCCAGTTTCTGTTTGTCTGTGAATAGTTTACACTCACCCTCATTTCTGAAAGACAGTTTTGCTGAATATAAGATTCTTGGCTAGCAGTTTTTCTTTTGCAGTGTCTTAAATGTATCATACAACTGCTTTCTTGCCTCTATGGTTTCTGATGAGAAATCGGCACTTAATTTTATTGGGTATCCCTTATATGCTATGCATTGCTTTTCTCTTGCTGCTCTCGGAATTATCTCTCTGTCTTTGGCATTTGACATTCTGATTAGTATATTTCTTGGAGTTGGTCTATTTGGATTTATTCAGATAGGAGTACATTGTGCTGTAGGGCTGGAAAATTTTTCCACCATTATTTCTTCAAGTATTCCTTTCCTTCTGGGACACCCATGATTGTATGTTTGTATGTCTCTTGCAGCCACTTAGTTCCCAGAGACCCTGTTCATTTTTTTCCATTCTTATCTTCCTCTGTTCTTTTGTATGTTAACTTTTGGAGTCCTTGTCTTCAAGGACACCGATCCTTTTGTCTATTTCCTTAAATCTGCTGTCATATGCCTCCAGTGTATTTTAAGTTTCATTTATTGTGCCTCTCATTCCCATAAGATATGCTATATTTCTATGTATGTATATTAGTTAGCCAAAGGGATGCTGATACAAAATACCAGAAATCTGTTGGCTTTTATAAAGGGTATTTATTTGGGGCAGAGACTTAACAGTTACCAGGCCATAAAGCCTAAGTTATTTCCCTCACCAAAGTGTGTTGCCGCATGGTAGAGCAAGATTGCTGCCAATGTGCACGAAGAGTTTAGGCTTCCTGGGCTCCTCTCTTCCTGGGGCTTGTTTCTGTCCAGGCTCAGCTGCCCTGCTCTCTCCACAAGGCCAGCTATACACTATCAGGTGACTGGCTCTGTGTCTTTCCCCTGGGCTGCTTCTCTCCAGGCTCAGCAGTTCTGCTCCTCTGTGTGCTTACTTCCCAGGCTCCAGCTCAAAATTCAAAACTCCACCATCTCTGAGGTGAAGTTTCTCTGTGAGTCTTGGTCCACCAAGGTGGTGGGGACTCAGTGTCCTACTGATGTGGACCAATCAAAGCCTGAATCATTATTTAATCTGATAAGAGTGAAACCTCTGAATCTAATAGAATCTAATATGCCTGGAGGGACAGACCAGTTTAGAAACATAATCCAGTATCTGTTTTTGGAATTTACAAACAATATCAAACTGCTACAGTATGCTTTCAAATCTCTGTGCTCCCCAGTGTCTTCTTAAAATCCTTAATCTCTTTAGCCATCTCATTGAATTTATTAAGAAGATTTGTTTGAATAGTTATGATTAGTTGTCTCAGCTCCTTTTTGTTACCTGGGGACTTATCTTTTTCCTTTGGGCCATATCTTCCTGTTTTTTGGTATGGAGTGTAATTTTTTGTTGGTATCTTGAGATCTGGCTTACTAGATGTATTTATTCTGGGAGCAGTTTCTCTAGTTTAGGGCTTTCTTGCCCTTTTTCCCTTGCTGGTTTTGCAGTAGAGGCTGAGGATGTAGTTGGTATTGTAAGTTTTGGAGGCTGATGCTGCTTGCCTTGCCCAGGAACTGATGAAGCTTCTCCAACCTTTCTCCTCCACCAATGGGAGGGATAAAGCAGCAGCTGTGTGTAATAATCTAAGTCATGCAGACCAATACTGGCTGTAGTTACTTGGAGAGACTGATGAAACTTCACGTCCCTTCCTCCTCTGCCTGGGGTGGGGATGGAGCTGCAGGTGTGGGCAGCAATCTCCACTGTGTGGGTCCAGAATGACCACATTTGCCCAGGTAGACTGATATAGCACTGGTTCTCCTCCTTCCTTGCCAGGGGTGGGAATGGACCCTCTGGAGTGCCCAACAATCTAATCTGTGTGGGTTAAACATGCCTGCAGTTGCCTTGTGAGGCTGAGGGAGTACTGTCTCTCTTGTCCTTTAGCAGGTGGGGATGTTACCACAGGTGCTCACCAGTCCTGTCTGTGCAGGCTAAAAGTGCTCACAGTTACCTGGAAAGGGTAAGGAAACACAGCTCCCTTCCTAGCCTACGTGAGAATGGGAGTGGAGCTACAGGTGTCTTACTGTTCAGTTTGTTTTGGCCAAAAGCACCTGTTGTTACCGAGAGGCTGGGGAAACGCCGCCTCCCTCTTGTCCTATCGGGGATGGGGGTGGATCCACAGGGGCTGAACAGCCGAGTTCCTGCAGGCCAAGAGTGCCTGTAGTTGCCCTTAGAGGCTGAGGAAACACCAGTCCCCTCCTATCTTATGGAGGAGGGGAGGAGTCAGGGATAGAGATGGAACTGAAGGCACTCAACAAACCAGTTTGTGGAGGCTGAAAGCTCCTGCCTGCATTTACCCAGAAAGGTTAAGGAAACACAGCTCCTCTCCTAACCTGTTGAGGTGCGGGGATGGAGCCCCAGGTTTCTGACTCTTCAGTCCGTACTGCCAGAAAGCACCCGTATGCCCAAAGAGGTTAGTGTAGTTCTCCTAGTTCCTCCCTGGCGGAGGTCTAGGTTAGGGCCACAATCCAGTCTGGGTGAAAAGAAGCTGCTTCCTACTGTCACTGTGATTTTCAATCAGTCCCACTTCCCCACATGCTTGGGGTGGAGTTAAAATTGCAGCTGCCAGCCTCTTTCCATCTTGTGCAGGTTCAAACTTTAGCTGGTCTTAGGATTATATGTAAGTCAGCTGAATTTCCTAATCAAGAGTGGTCACCCATCTCTTCCCTCCCCTCTTTTTTGGCAATGGAGCTTTCAGCTCCAGCCATGGAACAGCTCCTGAGGCAGCTTGTGCTGCCAGTGGAGGATGGACACCAACCTCCATGGCATGGAGTGCTTTTACTTATGAATCTTCTCTGCACATGTGCAGTCTCCTCCTTCCCTTCTTTTAAGGATGTTGCAGGATGCTCTTCTGGTCTTCTGGGCCCCCAGACAAGTGCTTTAGCTAGCTTTGTTTAGATTACAAACTGCCCTGTAGGATGAGCTGACTCTTGGAATGCCTTACTCAACCACCATCTTGCCCCCATTCTCCCTGCGTAATCCTTTAGATGTGCTGTTGAATTTGTTTGCTGTCATTTGGTTGAGTACTTTTACATCTATATTCATAAAGGATATTGATCTATAATTTTTAAAATGTTATCTTTATATGTATGGGTTTGGTAATTTGTGTTTCTAGAAATTTTTCCATTTTCATCTATATTATCTGCTTTCTTGGTGTACAGTTGTTCATAGTATCATCTTTTAATCTTTTTTAAGGTTGGTGTAAGTAACGGCCCCCCCTTTCATTTCTGATTTCAGTTTTGCCTTCTTTTTTTCTTTGTCAATCTTGTTAAAAGTTTGTCAATTTTACTGATATTTTCAAAGAACTAACTTTTGGTTTCTTTGCTTACTTTTTGTGAGCCTGCTATTGGAGTTTTATTCATTAGCACCGCCTTATTACTCCAGAAAAGTATCAACCTTGACTGCACATTTTTATCGTTAGGAGAATATTTAAGTATTTTGACTCCTGGGTCCCTTACTTAAAGACTCTAACTTAAATGGTCTGGGGGGTGTCATGTGGGTCCGGATTTTTTAACCTTCCTTAGGAGATTCTAATTTGCAGTTCATATTTAGAACCAGTGTTCTGGAAGCTACCTGATGGAAGGCTTAGAGCATTGGAATATGGTTGTGCTTCCTTCCTACTTGTTTCCTTCTTATTCTTGCCAAAAGTCAGAAATAAGTTGTTCTTTAAAACACCCGGTAGTTAAGTAAAATAGGATGGGGGCAGGTGGGAATAGTTGAAGGCAGGATTATTCCTATTTAAGACTAGGCATTTGCTTTGATTTAAGCACTGGATTTGCCTTATGGAACAATTTATCATTTTGAATGTTCTGTATTTCTCATATACAAGACTTATTTTTTTTTTGCTGTATTTCTGTAGAAGTTTTAATGAGTATTTTGTTTGATTACCATAGTAAAACCTTTCCTCTGTATCCTAAGATATTTCTGGTTTTGCTATTTGTTAAATAGATTCCTATTTCAGGAAATAGTCTGCTATCTTTCTGTAGAGACAATAAAGTAAAACATTCTGTTGGCTTGGATTGTGTATTTTTCCTCCCTCATTGGCAAACATTTATCTCATCTCATTGTTTGGTTTCCTGTTAAGTAATCTGGTGTATATGCATATTTACTTAAGTTCTTACGTCAAACTTAAGCTCATTGGTGGACAGTTTCAGCCAATCAATGTTTCTCAGTATCCAAGTAAGAAGGATATATAGTTCTGGAATAACAGGAAAGCTCATGTTTTTGACATCCTGTTATTCTGGGTTTTGTGACTCGCTGCCTTACCATCATGAAGGTTAGTAGAAAATTTATGTATTTTTTTGTAGAAAACCATGACTGGATTTTCTAAGCTCCAGAACTACAACTTTAGAGCTGAAAGAGATATACAGATGAGCACTTTTAAATGAAGAGAATTTTTGTATTTTGGTTTAAGGAACTTGAAGCCTAGTAAGGTTAATGCTTTTCATTGTTTAAAGAAAACACATTTTACCCCATGTTTATCATTTTACAAATGTACATGAATATAATTCAGCTTAGATAATTCTTTCTTCTTAAATAGGAAGATATTAAAACGAATTAAATTCATTAATTCAACAAATGAATTAAATTCTGTATATAAGGTGATTCTATATACTATCTATATTAAAGGGTCATTATTTTTACTAGAAGAATCTGCTTCATAAAATAATTATATTTTGTACTTTGTTTATATAAGAAATGGCATCAATAAGTATATGCAGAATGCTTAGATGCATTAAAATGTTTCCTTAAAATTTTTTTATTTCTATTCCCTCTTTAGAATTTTTAAAAGCAAATTCTATTTTCAACTATCCTTCTCAGTCTTCTCAGATTTTGATGGTCTTGTTTCTTGAGTAGTTTTTCAACTTCCAAATTTTATTGCTTTTGTTTGTTCTTATTTAAGTAAACAAACCTCATGTCTGTTTTTATTCATTATTTCAAAAATGTAGAAGACCCATCAACTGAAAATTATTTTATAGCAAGACTGCAATAATTATTCAATTGGGAAGCCTTTCTTAGCTTCTCTTTGTGTGAATTTCATTTACAGTAAAATTTTAGCATCCCTGGATGGATGGTTGAATGGATTGGTTCATTTATGCATTCTATACAAACATTAACTCAGATATTAAAATTAACAATGCATTACTGTGTACTGGCCATTTTGGTAGGTTTTGGGAGATGCGTGTTGTAGTAAGAATTGATCACTGCCTTCATAATGTTAATAGTCTATGGCAGAAGACATAGTTTGAGCCTAAGATTTTACTTGTTATAAATGTGCAATGGCGGCATATGTTAGGAGTAGTCTTGCAGGGGAAGCAAGGTGGAGGACTCTCAAAGAAGGGCCGTGTCAGGAAGATGAGTAAGAGTTAGCCAGGAAAGGGAGTGGGGGCAGGGGAGGCAGGAAGAGAACAGACGGAAGTTACTGGCAGGATCTGTTAAGAGGACTGCTGAATTAGAGGAACTTTAAAAAGAATATGGTAGTGCCCACAATGAGTAGGAGAGAGATAACAGGAAAACCTGGAGAAGAAATCAGGACCAGGTTATCAAAGACCTTGCGAGGTTACATTTAAGGATTTTGAACTTTTAGACTACAGGGCCATGGGAAGTCATTCCTGTTTGTCAAAAAAGGGAAGTGGAATTCGGAATGATGAAAAACAGTAAACTGTTCACAGTCAACATATTAATTACTTAATTTACCAAGTCTTTGAATGTCTACTGATAGTCATTTTAAGAATCACTGATCAAGTTTGTTTATTTTGCCTCAGTGAGAGAAACTTTGAAGTATAATCACGCAGTGTAAACTTCTGGTTTCTAAATGCTTCTGTTATCTGTACCTCTGAAAGAATTTTTCTGGCACATAGTTGTGAATGATTTTTATGCATTTGGGGGTTATTTGGTCATCAGAAGCTTTTATATAGTGTTTAGACAATATTTGGAATAAGAACTGTGTTTTAACATATAAATGTAAATATATATGCATATGTATATATACACACACTCACAAAAACAAAAGCACAATTTAGAAGATGATGTACTTTATCTCTCTCAGCTCCAGTATTGATAGTATAAAGTGACTGTCAGTATTATCTGACTAACTTCATCATGTTCCTTGATCTCTAGACACCTTAAATTGAAAAAAAAAATGCTGATTTACAATTATAATTTGGTCTCAATATTCAGTTGTAAAGGGCAAAAGTATTTTCCTTTTAACTATCCTGTTTCACTTTTTAATATTTGTTTCTCCTTGTCTTCCCCTTCTGTTACTGTCATTCACTTGTGTTTTCTAATATATGTGTTTTTCTTTTGTTGCTGTAAGCTGGGGAAGAGACTGCCATTTTATCTTCCTTTCTTGGATTAGGAAAGATATTGTATTAAATGCCCTACCAAAAAGCCAAAAGGCCTCTGCCTTAATCTAAGAGGAAAAGGATTGCAAACTTTATTGCTGAGTGTTTGAGTGCCAGCAGCAAATCATGCTCCATTCCTCAAGTTATAAAGATGAGATGGAGCAGAGATATTTAGGAAACTGATCCATGCCAAGGGATTAAGTTATGCATAAATTAAGGAATTCTGATTGAATCTCATTATCTAAGGACTGTGAAGCTGCAATCACTCACTTTCCTCTTTCAGCTGGTGCCTTCATCTTTATAATTTATAGTGAGAATGCTATACACATGGATCCTGACATTGCTGGGAGAGCTTAATTTACCTATATCCAATATAAGACACTACTAATTTTGCTTGTTCAATTTTTCCTTTCAGACGTTTGATGCAAATGATTTGTATCAGGGGCAGAATTTTAACAAGGTCCTGAGTTCCTTAGTGACTCTAAATAAAGTAACAGCAGGTAAGACTTTTTTTTTAATTGAACTTGAGGGGGAGGGGTAACAAAAAAAGAAAACCTTTAGTTTCTGTTAGCAAGACAAGACATTTTTGAATTTTGAAAAATAAGTTTCTATTGCATTACATTTTTGATTGTTACTTTTGCTGTGATTTTTCTTTATTAGCAAAATCTTTCTCTAGAGGTTCTCTGGTAGATATCAAATGTTTTGCTTTCTTAAGGCATAGAGATTTCTCACCTAAAAGTTACAGCAGAGTAGAAATGCTTGTCCACATGGGAAGAATCATGGACTATCTTGGAACTTGAGGCACTTTTCTCTGTGTGTGGGTTTTTGGTTTCTTTTTTATGTTTATGCTGATTAAGAGCTTATATCTAGTGAACAGTATGTTTTTGAGATGAGATCATAACAAAGAGAGTACCCAATGAATTGGCCCTTAAAGTAAAACATCTGCCTGAGTGCTGTTTGTTACCTAAGGTATGTGGTTTGAAATGTTCTGCAGCCCCTAGTTATTGCCTAAATGGAGAGGGGTAGAAGTTGAAGGTGGGAAGAAATACTTTTCCCCCTCTCCACAGACTCTAAGATCACAGTGAATGATGAATTTTTTCTTGTGATCAGTTATATAGTGGTTATCTGAAAGAAGTTCTTGTCCTCCTTCTATGCGGCCCTTGAAGAATTCTATCTTGGAACATTGTGTCATTTAAAAAGGAAGAGCTTTAGTGACTTTTGTTTTAAAGGTTTTTCATTTTTTTTCCCCTTTCAATTCACAGATTTAAAATTTTATATGTATGTGGGGAAGCTAGAAAATTTGAGATGTCTATTTTGAACAGATAACTCTAAGTTTATTTTGTAAGAGTCTCTTCTCAGTTTCATCTTGGCCTTTCAGCTATGAGGGTTTGTTTACTTCATTGCATATGGAGTAAGGACCAAATATATTTTGGGGCTACAATTCTTAGCTCTGGGAATTCTTCTCTTTGGAGTGGAGACTGTCCTTAGTGCCATTTTCCAGTATATATTTTGGCTTTAGATTGCTCTCTTAAGACCTGCACCATTCCTGTATATCTGGGTGAGAAATGGCCAGAGGGAAATGCATGGTGTTCTGATTGTAGAAGAGCAAGAAGTGAGGTCTTACCCAGTATAGAAAATCATTTAGAGCTACTTTCAAAATCTCAAATGTGCTATCAGAGCAGGCTACTGCTGTTCCTCACTTCCAAGCATATGTTTGGACATGGCTAAGTTTTCATTGTTTGACTTTCTAAGGTTTAAAATTGAAAATCTCTTAGGGCTATTTAGATCAAAGCATCTAGGCAATATCATTAAATTAGAAGCTATATAGTTAAGTAATAGAAAACCACAGGAAGGAAAAGAGATGGAAATGAAAAGGAGTAATTAATATTTAAAGACAAGAAATACAAAGATAGAATTAAAATCACATCATTTAGTGATGTTTTATAAACAAGCGTGTTTGTGGCATTTTATAAAGGTATTAGACCATGAGACTCTCTTGTATATTTCTACTTTGTAAAAATGATAGCTTCATTATGAGCGAACAGAGACTAGAGAAGAAAATCAATTACATGAAGATATGGATAGCATAGAAATGGAAATATTTTTAGAATTTAATAGAAGAAATATTGTGTGAGATGACGCATGGAGTGTGGTATATTTACATTTAATAACTTCACGTGTTACCTATCTTAAAGTAACTTAAAAATTTGTTTATGCCTAAAAGTTTTGAGTGATGTATCTTATAGCTTTTATATGTTTTTGTGCCAGACAGGGTATATGGTGGTGATGCGTTGGGGAATGAGTACTTTGCCAAATAATTTGAGTGGCTTATTTTTTCCAGGTGCTGTGAAAGTATTAAAAATAATTATAAAACTTTTAAGAAGTCAGTTATTTGTGGATATATTTAATGATTAAACTTTTGAAAAAATTATACTAGAAAGAACTGATAAATAGTTATCTCCAGATAATTTCTGGAAAGGTAATTGGGGAATGAATGAAAGTCATTTATACAGTAGACAAATAATTTGTTCTTTGTTTGCTGCATAAATGGCTTGCTTTGTTGAGGGCTTTTGGTGTGTCCTTCTGTGGCTATCCTATTTTTAAAGCCTAGTGCGTAGTGAGGGTGCATGGTATCAGGCATTTTCAGCTTTTTTTTCCCCCATATGTGCATGACCTTTTCAGACATTGGACTAGGAAGTGATTCCGTATGTGCTCGGCCTTCATCTCATCGAATAAAATCTTTTGATTCTCTTGGATCCCAGTCTTTACACAGTCGGACTTCAAAATTGTTCCAGGGCCAGTATCGAAGTTTGGTAAGTGTGATATATTTTGTTATTTATGCTTGGATATGATTCAGGGCTGTGAATGTGTGTATATGCAACCAGAAAGATGTATTTGCCTCTGATACCACAGTGTTAGACAGCTGGAAATAGTTTGACTTTGCTTCCATTTTCTTTAATCTAGTGTGTCATTTGCTTGTTTTCAAATTATCCATATAGTATGTTTAATGAATGCTTTTTGAGAAACTTGTTTATTTGGGGGTGGTTATTTCTTAAGATTCATAATTTAAGATTCATTAATTCATAAATTCATTATCTGGTAATATGTATGCTTCAAAATACTTCTGGTTACTTGAATAGAATTTTCTTTTTCCTATACACAAATATATATAAATAAGAAAATAAGAAATATATATGTAAAAGTGCCTTGAGGTATAAAGCTTAAAAATCTATTGGTTGGTTTTTCACTTCATAAAAGCATGACCTGGTATGCTTTGAGTAAGGATATAGTTTATAAAAGAAGGAATCATTTATAATGGCTGATAATGAGGTAGGGAAAGAAATTAACAGTTATCCTGGTGAAGAAAAATCCATTTGTAAATCCTCAGAGAGGATACATGCTATGAGTAAAGACATTGGATTTAATACTGAATTGAGAAAGTATGGAAAAAAGCCATCACAGTAGTTAACAAGGACTGAGACAGGTCCTATTTGTCATTATGAAAACATGCCCTCTTTTGAGTTAATGATTAGTACTTTGTTAACTGCTAGTGACTGATTTCTCTTTCAAGTACCATTTTAATAAACTATTTTATGTCAAAACATAAAATGATCTTTGAAGTGGAACTTTCATAAAAGATGACTCTAAAGAGAACCTGATTCTTCTAGAGTTTTTAAGGATCATGGATTTCTATCTGCTTTAATACTGAAAGGAATATTGCTAAGTAAGCTAATGGTGATTCTCAGGAAATTAAAAGTTAAGTTGGCTAAAGTTATATTTTGTAGAGTGAAATAAATTTAAGTTTAGTTCATGAAGCCGTGATAAAAACTGAAAGGTGTAGAAGGAATGTAAATTTAACATATTCCTGAACTTCTTTAACTTATGTCACTTGTCATTACTATTTATGTTTTTCCTCTTTGAGAAGTTCTGTTACCTAGTTTCTGATTTTGTGTACAGTATAACGTGTATTGAGTAGCTCCTCAAAACAGTCCTATGAGGTGTAAGTACTACTGTTTGCCCCACTGGAGCATATAACTGTTTGACAGATATAGAATAATATGATGGGGACAACTAGTAACTGAGGTGGTAATTAGGTGAGACATGCCTAAACTGAAAAAGATATAAGCAGTGGATAAAGTTTGAGAGCAGAGATTTAAAACAGCATCCTTAAAATAGTGATCCTTATTTTGGGGATAGTAATATATTACACTTTCAAAACTAAGCTTTATTTTAATGGAATCATAAAATTGACATTCAAGAAACAAGTTGCTTTTTTTTATTAGAGAAGTTATAGGCTTACAGAAAAATCATGCAAAAATACTGGATTCCCATATACCACCCCACCAGTCACACCTTGGATTTTTTGTGGTGGTTGAACGCATAGCATTGTGATTATTGTAAAAGCCATTGATTATATACTTTGGATAGATCATATGGTATGTGAATATATCTCAAAAAAACTGCTTAATAAATAAATGAATAACTGTGCAAGAATAGCCAGAAATAACAGCTATAGCAGAAATAACGGGAAGCACAGAGAAATTGAGTGGTGAAGAACTCTGTTTTTGTTTATTTGTCTGTGTTTTTGGTTATTATTGAAGTGATGAAGATACTATAATAATGATTGAAGTGATGAATGCATAACTATGTGTTTATACTACCATTGATTGAACACTTTGGATGAATTGTATGCTTATTAATATTTATCAGTAAAATCGATTTGTAAAAAAACAGTGTATCCCATAGAAAGAAAAAAATCCATATATTTGTGAATTGTCCTTTTTTCTGCCTGTTATTCATTTCCAATTTTTTATTCCATTATGAGCAGAGAAAGTGTTTTGTATAATTTCAGTGTTTTTACCTTTACTGACATCTGACTTATATTCCAGCATATGGTCTGCCCTGTAGAAAGATCTATGAGCACTTGAGAAGAATGTATATCCTTCTGTTTGGGGGTGTAATGCTCCATATATGTTTTTAGTCTAGTTCATTTATCATGTTGTTCAAGCTCTCGGTTTCCTCATTTACCCTCTGTTCAGAAGTTCTATCTATGCAGAAAGTAGCGTGTTGAAGTCTGCAACTATTATTGTAGAGAAGTATGTTTCTCCCTTCAGTTTGGCCAGTGTGTGTCTCATGTGTTTTGGGGCTCCTATGTTTGGTGCATAAATAGTTATTATTGTTATTTCTTCTGGGTGAATTGTCCCTTTTATTAACATATACTAACCCTTTTCATCTCTTATAACAGTGTTGCACTTAAAATCTGTTTTATCCACTATTAATATTGCAGTACCCACTCTTCTTTGATTGCTATTAGTATAGAATATTTTTTTGCAGTCTTTCACTTTCAGCCTGATTGTGTCTAAGATGAATCTCTCGTAGACAACAAATAGATGGCTTACATTTTTTTTTTTAAGGTTTATTTATTTATTTAATCCCCCCCTCCCCCGGTTGTCTGTTCTCTGTGTCTATTTGCTGCGTCTTGTTTCTTTGTCTGCTTCTGTTGTCGTCAGCGGCACGGGAAGTGTGGGCGGCGCCATTCCTGGGCAGGCTGCACTTTTCTTTTGCACTGGGCGGCTCTCCTTACGGGTGCACTCCTTGCGTGTGGGGCCCCCTTGCAGGGGGACACCCCTGCGTGGGGCGGCACTCCTTGCACGCATCAGCACTGCGCATGGGCCAGCTCCACATGGGTCAAGGAGGCCCGGGGTTTGAACTGCGGACCTCCCATGTGGTAGATGGACGCCCTAACCATTGGGCCAAGGCCGTTTCCCGGCTTACATTTTTTAATCCACTCTATCAGTCTATATTTCTTTTAAATGGGGGGGTTCAATCCATTTACATTTAGTGTGACTACTTTAAATGTGTTAAGTACTTCATCCAATTTATCCCTTGGCTTTCTTTGTCATATCTTGCTGTTGTCTGTCTTGTAACCCTTTCAGTTTCTCATACTTATATTCTTCATTTCTGCACTTTTCTCCAGAGCTTTCTACCTTGTCTTTTTCTTTCAGGCTGTAACTCCTCCTTTAATATCCCTTGTAGATTTGATTTCTTGGTAACATACTCTCTATTTTTGTTTGTCTGTAAAGACTTTAAACTTTCCTTCATTTTTGAAGAATAGTTTTGCTGGATAAAGCCTTCTTGGCTGGCAGAGTTCTTTTTCTTTCAATACCTTAAATATATCATACCACTGCTTTCTTGCCTCCATGGTTTCTGCTAAGAGTTCAGCCCTTAGCCTTCTTGAGGCTCCCTTGTAAGAAATAAATTGCTTTTCTCTTTCTACTCTCAAAATCTTCTTTATATTTGGTCTTTGACATTCTGAATAGTAGATGTCTTGGAGTAGGTCTGTTTGGATTTATTCTGTTTGGGGGTTCACTTTCCTTCTTGAATATTGACATTCATGTCTCTTATAAGCATTGGAAAAATTGCAGTCAGTAATTCCTCAAATACACTTTCTACCCCTTTCTCTTCTCCTCTCCTTCTGGGATACCTATATGGCATATGTTTGTTTATTTTGCATGGTTATTCAATTCCGTGAGACCCTGTTCAAATTTTTGCTTTCTTTTCTCTATCCTCCTGTCTTTTCAAGTTCAAATGTTTTACCTCCGAATTCATTTATTTATTCGTCTAACATCTCAAGTCTACTGTTAAATGTCTCTAATGTATTTTTAAAAAATATTTATTTATTTCTCCCCAGACCCTTATCATTTGTACTTGCTGTGTGCTTTGTCTTTAGGAGATACCAGGAACTGAGCCTGGAACCTTTTGATATGGGAGGGAGGCACCTAATCGCTTGAGCCACTGCTCTTCCCTACTTTGTTGTGTCTCTCTTTTTTTTCCTTGTATCTCTTGTTGAGTCATCTTGGTGTGTCCACTTTCCCTGCCTGCCTATCACGTTAGTGTGCTATCTTGCTTGTTTTCTTTAGGAGGCACCAGGAACCTCTGCTCCCTGCTTTGTTGTGTCTCTCATTATGTTTTTTCTTTTTGTGTCTCTTGTTGCACCATATCGTTGTGTCAGCTTGCTGCACTTGCCCATCAGGCCAGCTTGCTGTCTTTTTTAGGAGGCACTAGGAACTGAACCATGGATGTCCCATGTGGTAGGTGGGAGCTTAATTGCCTGAGCCACATCTGTTTCCCTCTCTAATGTATTTTTAATCTCATTCAGTTGTGTCTTTTATTCCTATAAGCTCTGCTACTTTTTTGTGTGTGCAGACTTTCCAATTCTTTAGGCTTCCAGTGTCATCTTAATATCTTTCATCTCTTTAGTCATATTTTCCTTCATCTCCTTAAAGTGATTAAAGAGGTTTGTGTGAACATCATTTATTAGTTATCTTAAATCCTGTGTCTCATCTGGATTCTTGGTTTGTTCCTTTGACTGAGCCATATCTTTCTGTTTCTTAGTATCTTAGTCAGCTAAAGGGGTACTGATGTAAAGTACTAGAAATCTCTTGGTCTTTATAAAGGGTATTTTTTTGGAGTAAAAGCTTACAGTTACAATACCAAAGAGTCCAACTCAAGGTTCCTTCTTCTCTTAAGGTTCCTTGGGCCCACCTTCTGATGTCAGCTGTAGGCTGACAGAGGTTTGTCTCTCAGTCTGGCACAGGGCTTGTTTCTTTCCAGGCTTGCTCAGCTGTCAGCTGGTCAGCTATAGACTATCAGGGAATGGCTCATCTCTCCCTGGGGCTCCAGGATTAAAACTGACAAAAGTTCTCTCTCTTCTTGTGTCTTCTTGAGTGAGTCCTCATTTATATCCACCTACAAGGGGTCAGGGACTTAACTTGAGTCATATCTTACTGAAGTGCCCAAATCAAAGGCTCTAAATGGATTTAATCAAGTAAACCTAAAACCTTTGAATTTAATACAATCAAAGGATATCATACCCAGCGGAACAGACCAATTTACAGACCCAGTCCTTTTCTTTTTGGGATTCATAAATAATCTCGAACTGCCCTGCTTAATATGGGTTGATATCTCCTGTTGATACAGGCATCTGATTATGTTGGTGATTTTGCTCTGGTTAATTTCTGTCTTTTCATAGTGCTTTTATTTCACAGTTCTTCTTTGATTAATTTTTTCTAAGTCTTTAATATTGCCCTGCTTAAGTAGTCAGAACTGAGATAGGGAACTGCTAATAGGGTCCAACCGGATCTACCATGCCTGAGAAAAAAATAGGGAGAGACAATCTTGTCTTCCTTCACTTCCTAGTTGACCAGCAAATAGTGCTCCTTGGCAGACCTTTCCACAGAGATGAGTCCTTCAATTTTCACTAGCTCTTCTGAACCAGCAAGTTATGGTAATTAAATTCACTAATGAGAAACCATACTGTGCCCTCTGCCGCACATTCCCTCTTCCTAGGGAGGAATCTGACCTTTCCCCTCTCTGTTGTCCCATCAGCTCCAGATTTTACCAAGACTGTTTGTCTCAGGGGCGGGAGTTGGGCATTGTTCCCAGTCCCAGGGGTATAAACTAATGGTTTTCCCTTTGGCCTCTCCATCTCCTGTTCCAAGTCCCTTGGGGATAATGCCTGTGGCACATTCATGGTCTGCAGGTCCCCAAAGTAACTCCCTAGGAGAACTTGTACAACTTCTCCGCTGTTTTCCCGAGGGCTGTGCTCTGCCTGTGCTTTTCCGATGCCATCTTGGATCATCTCCCCTCAAAACGTAGTTCTAAGTCATGCAAGAAATTATATTCAATTCCCCTGAACAATAAATATAGGAAATATTGTACTTCTTTAGCATGCCATATGTCGTCAGTTTTAGGTCATTTTTCTTTTTAAATATTTTAACACATCTGAAAGTAGCATATGTCTTACACTTGATGTTATATCATAATTTCATTGACATTATCTGGTGGTGTATAAAATAATCTGGTATCCTATATTGCAATACACTATGAGGAAACTGAAGCTCAGAGATGTGAAGTTATTTACACAAGATCACAGGACTGGGAAATAGTAACCTTTGGTGTAGAAATTTGAGTCTTTCCCCCCTTTTCAACCTTTTATTTCTCTATAAATGAAATTATAGGTGCTTTCAGGAAATGGATGAGAGAATGAAAGTTTGTGAAGGCAGAAATTTAAAAATTATTAAGATAATTTTCAGAACATTGGACAAAATAAAGTACTTGATTAAGTTATATGTGTGAGATGTTGGTATTTTGTGCTTTGATTATAATTATTGGAAAGATGCAGCAAAGAATAAATGTGGGCAGCGGACTTGGCCCAGTGGTTAGGGCATCCGTCTACCACATGGGAGGTCCACAGTTCAAACCCCAGGCATCCTTGACCCGTGTGGAGCTGGCTCATGCGCAGTGCTGATGCATGCAAGGAGTGCTGTGCCATGCAGGGGTGTCCCCCGCGTAGGGGAGCCCCATGCGCAAGGAATGCACTCCGGAGAGCCACCCAGCGCAAAAGAAAGTTCAGCCTGCCCACAAATGGCGCTGCACACACGGAGAGCTGACACAACAAGATGACACAACAAAAAGAAACACAGATTTCCATGCCGCTGACAACAACAGAAGCGGACAAAGAAGAACATGCAGCAAATAGACACAGAGAACAGACAACCAGGGTGGGGGGAGTGGAGAGAAATAAATAATCTTTAAAAAAAAAAAAAAGAATAAATGTGGTCATTTGAGAAGGTTCTCAAAAGAGGTACCTAGACTGGGTTCCTTATTCCCTTTGGGTTATGACAGGGAGAAGAATGTCTTCAGTCCCCTGCTATTATGAGTTTTTATTGAAGTGTAATATACATATAGAAAAATTCACATATCATAAGTATATAGATTAATGCATGTTTTTACACTTGAACATTCCTGGGTAAGCAGCACCAAGATCAAGAAACAAAACATGCCTGGAACCATGGAAGGATTTGACTTCTAATAGGAAGTATTAGTTTTACCTGATTTTGTATTTTATAAATGGGATTATACAGTATATGTTCTTTTTATGACTGGCTTCTTTTGCTCAACCCACTATGTTTTAGACTGTCTTGGAGTCTCATGTTCATTTTAGATGTGACAAGCTACAGTTTCAAGAGAGCTTTTTAAAATAGGAAGGGGGGGAAACCCATAATGCTCAAATAGTAATTTAACAGATATTTTCCAGCTTCCAGTGACACTAATAATGTGAAATGGAAACTTCCTTACTCAACCACTGTGATTTTAGACTGAAGTTGGTGTATTTTAGAATGTGTGATTGAAATATAGTCTTTTCTCAAGTATCCTCCTTTGGACTGTCTTTTTTACCTTGCCTTCTGATCGAGTACCCTTGGTGGTTGTTCCCTAAAGAGTCCATCTTTAGAGCAATACCGTAAAAGGATATATATATCCTTTTGTATGAAATCTATATTTCCTTCAGTATAATAAGTGCTGAACAAATGAAAATTTGTTGAATTGGAAAATTTAAAATTAATCTAAAATGATGACCTATCCCTTCTAGACTTGGCTTCTCACCTCCCTTTTCAAACATTTACCTATTATTTCTTTCTGGGGTATTTAATTTATGAAGATAGAATTTATTAGTGGTATTTTCCCTACCTTGTGCCTTGAGTTCAGAGAGCCTCCTGTATTTTTCACATTTATAACTGTAAGGTAAAATGTAATTCATAATTTCCTAACAAGATAACATTACTATCTCTTTACTATCCCTTGTTAAATTCAGGTCAGTATTGTATATATGGTGTATTAGTCAGCTAAAGGGGTGCTGATGCAAAATACCAGAAATCTGTTGGCTTTTATAAAGGGTATTTATTTGGGATAGAAGCTTACAGTTAACAGGCTATAAAGTGTAAGTTACTTTTCTCACCAGAGTCTGTTGCCACATGTTAGAGCAAGATGGCTGCCAATGTCTGCCAGGGTTCACACTTTCTCTTCCTCCTAAGGCTCTGTAGTTCCAACTTCTTCCAGTATTAGTCTCATCTCTCTGCCTGGGATGGTTTCCCTCTGGGCTCAACTGCTCTGCTTTCTCCACAAGGCCAGCTGTAACTGTCAGGCTAACAGCTCATCTCTTTTCCTGTGTCTAATGGAGCCTTCTCTCCTTTCTCCTGTATCTGCTTCTCTGTGTCTTTACTTCCTGGGGCTCCACCATCAAAACTCTAACTCCCTTGTCTGCCCTGTAGTTTTCCCTGTCCTACTGGCCTGGCCCAATCAAAGCCCCAGTCATAATTTAATCAAGTAAAAGTGAAACTTCTGAAGTTAATATGATCTAATAATACACCCAGAGGAACAGACCAGTTTATAAACATAATCCAATACCTATTCTTAGACCTCATGAATACCAAACTGCTAAATATCTTTTTAGGGGCCTGCTACATTTTTATTCAGTTATTGAAGTTTATCACAAGGATGTGCATGGCCCAGTTTACTTTGGAAAAGTTACAGAAAGGAGAATGTAATGAAGATCATAGTAGACAGCATGAATGATGATAATAGTTTACAAAAAGAGAAAATTTGATATAGCATAGTAAATGGGAATAATGTTTCACCTAACAAGTATAAGGAAAATATGACATTTTTCTGGGTGATGACTTCACTTGTTGTTAAGGTGAACTTTATCCTAATCCTTGTCATTCAAAAAGACATCAGTGTGTTTGAGGTGCTGTTAGCTGAAGCTCTCATTTCCAAAAATTGGGCTGTTTTTTTATTCTGTGCTTTAAATATATAAAATAGATCTAGTTTAACTTATTAAATATTTACTGAATTTATTAATTTTAATATGTATAATTTATTGTTAATAGTTAATTTATAAACATATATAAACAGATATTTTCATTTTTGTCACCAACTTAATACTATCTTAACTTTACATCAATATCTTCATTGTTTAAAGAGAAAAACAACTGAACTAACTCCTGTATTTCTTCTAGATCAAATTTTAAACATTTTCAGCCTACGGGAACAAGAACAAGCAAACTGTATAACTGTAGAAGATCGTATTTTTTGTTCTTTCATAGAAAGTGAATTTTATTCTATACAGTATATAAAAGAATAAAATTTTTTTGTTTAGAAAAAATTTTTGATCCTCTTCTTTTTTCCCCTTTAATTTCTTTTCAGATTATGCATTTTAAAGTGTTTATTTTCTAGTTTTAATTTTAGTGATTTATATATGTACCTCATTTAAAGAGTCATAAGACCTACTATTCGGGGAGAGAAAAAAAAAGAGCCTTTGCTGCATCTCTAACAAGCTCCATTCCCAATCTTGAGGGACAAGCACTTTCAGTTCTCTCAGTTGATTCTTTAGGTATTCGCCTGCATGTTTCTAAATAAAAATGTCTATATTAAACTTATTGACTTTAAAAAAAAATTTTTGATACTATTAATATGGACTTCCAGTGTTGGAAGAGGAGGAGTAGCACTTTTTCACTATCCACCCCTCTTTTACTTGCATGCATGTCCCATCTTTCTTGTAACAGAGTCACATCATGAATTTGGTTAGATCAGTATTAAATGTACTATTATTATGCCAATGTAAATAATATTCACTGCTTAGACATTGTACACCATGGTTATTTTTCCTTTCCTAACAGTATCTTATTTTGTCAAATTAACACTTTCTCTTTATTTAGTTTCCTCTGTACTTTTTATAGATTGCTGTCCAGTCTTGCCTTTTTCTATGAATATCTTACACATTCAAACATGTTAGATATTTTTCCACCTTCATATTCCTTAAGAGGTCTTTTGAAGCCTTCTGACCTACCTTGATCTCTGTTGATTGTTATCCAGGCTTGTTGCACAACTGTTATCTCTGCGATTACTTCATTATTATCATCCTAGATTCCCTTTGACTTGTGTAGATCTCCCCAACATCTTTCTTTGTCTTTTTTTTTTTTTTTTTTTTTTTTTAACAGAAAACACCTGTTTTGGAGGAGCACATCTTTCATTAACTTCCTGAGAAAGGACTCATGGGAGGTCAATTTTTTTTTGATATCTTGCATGTCTGCATATGTCTTTTTTTTTAATTTTTTATCCTAATGTAGTTTTTTTTCTTTGTCTTTAGTTTTCAGAAGTTTGATTATGATGTGTCTGAATCTGGGTTTCTTTTAGGTTATCCTATTTGAGGTTCACTTAGTGTCTTGAATCTTTATATTTATGTCATTTACTAAATTAGGGACGTTTTCAGCTGTATTTCTTCTGGTACATTTTTTTCTAGTACTTTTTTTGACCTCATACCCTTTCTCCTATCCTTCTGAGACTTTGATGATATGAAATGTTAGCTCTTTCATTATTTCTTACCCATCCCTCCCTGAGACTAGGTTCTTTTTTTTCCCCCCAGTGTGTTTTCTTTCTATTCAGATAGAGTAAATTTTGTAAATTCTATTTCTTTTCCTTAATTCATAATTTTTTTCATTTGAGAGAATTTATAATTCATTGTTGAAGCCTTTTTATGATGGCTGTTTTAAAAATCCTTGTCAGACGATTCCAACATCGATTTCATTTTGGTATTGGCATCAGTCAATTGTCTTTTCTTATTCAGGTTATGATTTTCTTAGTTCTTGGAAAGATGAGTGATTTTCTGATTATTCTAGATGTTTCGGAGATATGTTAGAAGTCACTGGCTCCTATTTAAATATTCCATTTCAGCTGACACTGGCCTTGATTAGGTTTAGCATAGATCCTGGCCTTCAGTTTTCCTCCTTTTGGTGTTATTCTGGTTTGCTTCATTGCCATGGCATTGCTGGGGCTCCTGTTCTATCCCTTATGATGCTGACAATGGGGAGGGAATTGTCTACCTGGGCTGCCTTTTGCTGGCCCATTGTTGGAGGTGGTGAGGGTATGGGGGTCAAGAAATGCTGGGCCTGGATTGCCATCTGCCATTTGGAGGGTTGAGAATATAACCATGTGGACAGAGAGGGTACCCCTACAGCCACCTGGTGGTGAGTGGCAGTGGGACTTTTCCACTCATCCTCATCACTATGGTACAGGTGGCACAGGCTCCTCTGCTGTCACTTGTTGGAAGGCTAGGGATGAGACTCTGCCTGGTCTTTACTGGATCCACTGATGGGGGTATTAGGGCTGCTTGCTCCTGGGGCTCACTGCTAGGTCTGTGCTGGATTGCTCCTTTCCTTTCTTTGCAATTTTTTTTTTTTTTTTTGTCATCATTTGTTGGCAGTTCTAGGTTGCAAGCCTCTCCATATATTCCAGTCTGAGACATATGGAGATAAAAAGAAAACCCTAGCCAGTTTGCGCTCCTATTTCTACATTTCATAGTTCTTCACAGTTGTCCGTTGAATCATTTTTAGGAATTTTAGTTGTATGTAGAAGGAGCTACAGGAAAAAGTGAGTCTGTGCCATCTTGTCTGGGACTGGAAGTCTAATTCATTTATTGTGAAACTCTGTTATATCTTCCTGATGAATTGACCCTTTAGTCATTATTAAATGTTCTTCTTTATCTCTGAGAATACTCCTTTTCTTGAAGTGTACTTTATCCAATAATATTATAGCCAAGCTTCCATGTACTTATACTTTACATAATATATCTTTCTCTATCCTTTTTCTTTCAACCTATCTGCGTCTGTAAAATAAGTCTATTGTAGATAGCATATAATTGGTGCTTGTTTTTTTACTCAGTTGACAAGTTTTCAGTTATCTGGTTGTGATGTGCCTATAGTTTTTGTTTCTTTTCTGCATGGGGTTTGATGAGATTCTTAGATTTATAGACAGTGTTTTTCTCCAAAATTGGCAACATTTCAGCCAGTTAATTTTTTCTCCCTACTATCCTTTCTTTCTGAAGCTTAGTTGCATGTGTATTAGACTGCTTGACATGCCCCACAGGTCACTAGGTCCTCTTCATTTTCTTTCAAATTTTTTCCCTGTGTTCTTCAAATTGGATAATATCTATTTATCTCCTTTAAATCAATTACTATTTCTTCTCTTATACCCAAGTTGTTATTAAGTCCATCTAGTGAATTTTTTTTCCTTTCAGATATTGGGTATTTAATTTCTAGAATTTCCATTTCATTTTTTTATGGTTTTCATTTTTATATTCAAATATTCCCTTTTCACTCATTATGTCCATTTTTTCTAAGTCTTGCAACATATTTATAACAGCTGTTTTAAAGTCTTTGGTTTACTAATTCCAACATCTGACAATTCCCCTCCCCCCCCCCCCCAAATGAAGGTAATCTTTTCATACTTACCATGTTTAGTAGTAATTTTTTATTGTATTCTGGATAGTTTGGATAATACACTGTATGGAATGTAGACTCTCTTTCATTCAAGGATGTTGAATTTTATTGTCAGTTAGTTAAATTACAGGCAGATCTTCTGGATCCTGTCAGGGTAGGTTTTATTCTTTGTTAAGATGTGCTTTTTAATCCTAGAATGCCCTTACAGGGCATATAGCCTTTACCTCTAAAGTCTGAGGGCTCAAAGAAATGTCTGTAGAACTCAGTGAGAACCCTCCATCTTGGCTTGGCAAGGATTTCATTGACCCTCAGCATTCTGCCACCTCTGATACCTGCATTTAGCTTTTAGCTTCATGGTAGCTGCTTGCTGGAAGGCCTCACAGTGTCTAGCTTATGTGGTTTCCCTAGGTCATGGCTAAGTATCTGTGGGGAGCCCACTCAGACTTTTACTCTACCTCTCCAGACATTTCCTCCTCTCTACTACCCTGACCTGCAGATCTACCAGCTTCTGTTGTCCAGTGCCTGGAAATAATTGCCTGAAGTATTTTCTCTGGTTTTCATTGCTGTTTATAATGGGCAGTTAAGTCTAATATTAGTTATCCCATCATTGGTAGGGATGAAAATTTCTCTTTTAATCTAAAGCTTCCAGCATTGCTCTTGAGATGTCAAATATGTTTCTGATTCATGATTACTTGTTATGTAACCTGTTTTTATCTTTCTTGAAAACTTGTGGAATTTTTTTAATCTCTAGAGTTCTGAAATTTTGTGATGTTATGTTTTGTTGTGGTTCTGTTATTATCTACTCTGGTCCCTTTCAATTTGCAGGCTTATTTCCCTCATTTGTGGGGAAAATAAATCATTTCTTGATTTCTTCCTCTATTGCCTATCTAATTTTTTTTATTTACTGGGAGATTATCTCTATTTTTGTCTTCAAATTCTTCTTTTGAATTTTGCCATAATGTTTTTATTTTGTTAGAACTTTCCTCCCTAGCTTTCATTGTAAGGATGTGCTTTAATAATGTAGTTTTATTTGTTTCATAAATATCCAGGTGTTTTTTTTTTTTTCCAGAATTTTGTTTTTCCAGGTTGTTTTTAATTCTATTTTATTTTGCTCTCTGCCACTCATAAGATGCTTTTCTTAGATTATAGACAATTCATGTGGAGGGCAGTGTATAGGTATTGGTTGTAGTTTGGGCCCTTTTCTTGGGAAATCCCTGATGCACTACTGTAATTCTTCTTTCTCTGTCAAAAGACATGCTACTACAAAAAAAAAAGAAGAGAGCTTTATTAGCAGTATAAAAATTGGTAAATAGGGCAACACAAAGTAAAAGCAGGTGTTCTAAAACATTTGGGAAGCATTGGGAATTTATGGTCTAAAAAGAGGAGAAATTGCACTTGTCAGGCCACTTTTATTTTAGCAGCTCATTGAAATGAGGCAGAAGGAATCTCATCCAAAGCTGATAGATAAGAGTTTAGGTTCTTTTTCTTGTCCTACTTTTTGGAACCTTTAAGTCTTGTTTACCAAGCTGCATATGCCTGAAGTCTGATTGCATCAGCAGAGGGTGTCCATCTTGTGTTTGCTGGGAACCATTTTGTAACCCAGGGCATAAAGGTGAATTTAAGTTCCTTTCACAATAGGAGACAACAAAAATGAAATGTCAAGTAATCACAGTAAACGTAAATGGATTAAACTCATTTATTAAAACAGATTATATTGGATTTAAAAAACATACAATTCATACTTATACAAAAGACAGAATGAGTGGAAATAAAAATGGATAAAGATAGCTAAATTATAATTAGATATTATTGTATCCATATTAAAAGAAAAAAAATAAAAGACTTATAGTCTCTTCCTTGGAGAATTTAACACAGAGGATCAAGGAGGAGAAGAATGCAGAATCTCATCAATCTCAATGTAAATGTTCTCTAGTTGTCTTGTCCTCAATTGTGTCTGTACTTCTCTAATCCAGAGAATAAAACTAGTCTTCTGCAGGAGTGGCAGAAGAGGGGTTAGCTGTATAAAATGGGGAAGGGATGTCTTTTTCTAAAAAATAAAAATAAAAATAAATTATTGGTATGTATTAATAAAGCTTATAATTCATCCAAAGTGTACAATGAATGGTATTTGGTATAATCACATAGTTGTGCATTCGTCACTTCAGTCATTATTAGAGTATCTTCATTATTTCAATTATAATAAAAATAATAAAAACCACAGACAAGTAAATAAGAAAATTCTTTATTTCTCAATCTCTTTCTCCTGCTATACATAGCTGCTATTTCTGAATATTCATGCACATTATTTATGTATTTATTCAGAAATTTTATTGAGATATATTCACATGCTGTAAATCTATCCAAAGTGTATAATCAGTGGATTTTAGTATAATCACAATGTTGTGCATTCATCACCACAAAAAATTTTAGAACCATTTCATTACCCCAAAAAGGAACACTCCAAACCCTTTAGCATGCCTTCCATCAGCCCTAAAATAACCACTAATCTAATTTAGTCTTTGTAAATTGATTTATATTTCCATTATATAAAAATGGAACCATATAATATGTTACACAATATACTTAGCTCATAGTAGCACAGTATACACAATATCTGTTAGCTGTAGGTTTTTCATATATGCCTTTTATCATATTGGGATTTTTTCCCTCTATTCCTATCTTTTGAAGTGTTTTTACCAAGAAAGGATGTTAGATTTTGTCGAATGCCTTTTCTGCATAGATTGAGAGGATCATGTGGGTTTTTTTCCCTTCAGTTTGTTAATGGGGTGTATTATGTTGATTGATTTTCTTATGTTGAATCAGCCTTGTATACCAGGAATAAATCCCACTTGGCTGTGATTTTTTTTAAGTCTTTTGATATGCTGTTGGATTCTCTTCGCAAGTATTTTTTTGAGAATTTTTACATCTATGTTCATTAGATAGATTGGTCTGCAATTTTCTTTTCTTGTGGTGTCTTTATCTGGCTTTGGTATTAAGGTAATGTTGGCTTTATAAA
Source organism: Dasypus novemcinctus (assembly GCF_030445035.2). NCBI lineage: Eukaryota > Metazoa > Chordata > Mammalia > Cingulata > Dasypodidae > Dasypus > Dasypus novemcinctus. The sequence continues at coordinate 22,556,038 of NC_080687.1, read as the reverse complement.
ATGTGTTGGGTAATTTTCCCTCCTCTTCAATTTTCTGGAAGAGTTTAAACAGGATTGATGTTAATTCTTTTCTAAATGCTTGGTAGAATTCATCTGTGCAGCCATCTGGTCCTGGACTTTTCTTTGTTGGGATTTTTTTGATGACAGATTCAATCTCTTTAAATGTGATTGGTTTTAAAAAAAAAAAAATTTATTTATTTATTTACTTCTCTCCCCTTCCCTCCCCGCCCCAGTTGTCTGTTCTCTGTGTCTATTTGCTGTGTGTTCTCCTTTGTCTGCTTCTGTTGTTGTCAGTGGCCCGGGAATCTGTGTTTCTTTTTGTTGTGTCATTTGTTGCATGAGCTCTCCGTGTGTGCGGCGCCATTCTTGGGCAGGCTGAACTTTCTTTCGCACTGGGCGGCTCTCCTTACGGCGTGCACTCCTTGTGCATGGGGCTCCTCTATGCAGGGACACCCCCGCGTGGCAGGGCACTCCTTGCGCACATCAGCACTTCTGCGCCTGGGACAGCTCCACATGGGTCAAGGAGGCCTGGGGTTTGAACCGCGGACCTCCCATGTGGTAGATGGACGCTCTAACCACCGGGCCAAGTCCGCTTCCCTAATTGGTTTGTTCTTGTATTTCTTGTAGTGTCCGTGTAGGTTGTTTGTTCATTTCTAGGAATTTGTCCATTTCATCTGGGTTGTCTAGTTAGTTGGCATACAGTTTCTCATGATACCCTCTTATGAGCCTTTTTATTTCTGTAGGGTCAGTCACAAATTTCCACCTTTCATTTCTGATTGAATTTATTTGCATCGTCTCACTTTTTTCTTTCTTAGTCTAGTGAAGAGCTTGTCAATTTTATTGATTTCTCAAAAAACCAACTTTTGGTTTTGTTGATTTTCTCTATTTTTTTTTGTTGTCAGTTTCATTTATTTCTGCTTTAATCTTTATTATTTCTTTCTTTTAGCTTACTTTGGGATTGGTTTGCTGTTCTTTTTCTAGTTTCTCCAGTTTAGTTAGATCTTTGATTTTCTTTCTTAACATAGGCATTAAGGGCTATAAATTTACCTCTCAAGACTGCCTTTGCTGTATCATGTAAGTTTTGATAAATTGTGTTCTTATTTTCATTAATTGCCTCAATATATTTACTGATTTCATTTGCAATATCTTCTTTGACCCATTGATTATTTAGGAGTATGTTGTTTAGCCCCCAAACATTTGTGAATTTACCTCTTTTCTGTCTATTATTGTTTCCAGTTTCATTTCATTATGATCTGAGAAGGTGTTTTGTGTAATTTCAGTCTTTTATATTCATTGAGTGCTGCCTTGTGACTTAGTATGTGGCCTATCCTGGAGATAGATCCACAGGCATTTGAGAAGAATGTATACCACGCTGGGTTTGGGTGCAGTGTTCTTATATGTCTGTTAGGTCTAAGTTGTTTATCATGTTGCTCAAGTTCTCTGTTTCCTTGTTAATCTTCTGTCTAGTTCTTCTATCTAATGATGTGAGTCGGGTGTTGAAGTCTCCAGCAATTATTGTAGAGATGTCTATTTCTCCCTTCAGTTTTCCCAGAGTTTGCCTCATGTATTTTGGGGCACCCTAGTTAGGTGTATAGATGTTTATGACTGTTATATTTTCCTGGTGGTTTGTCCCTTTTATTTTTATATAATGGCCTTCTCTATCTCTTACAACTTTTTTGCATTTAAAGTCTGTTTTGTCTGATACTAGTATTGCTGCCCTTGCTCCTTTTTGATTACTGTTTGCATGGAGTATCTTTTTCTAATCCTTCACTTTCAGCTGGTTTGTATCCCTGGGTCTAAAATGAATCTCTTGTAAGCATCATGGCTTACATGGATGGCTTATGTTTTTTTTTTATCTATTCTGTCAGCCTGTATCTTTTGACTGGAGAGTTTAATCCATTCACATTCAGTGGTAGTACTCTAAATGCATTATTTGCTTCCACCATTTTATTTTTTGATTTTCATATGTCATATCATATTTTTGTCTTTTTATTCTTTTGGTTATCCTTTGCATTATTCTTTCTTTAATGTCTTCCAAGCCTCTGTCTCCTGTCTTTTCTTTCAGGTTCTAAGGTTTCCTTTAGTAATTTCTGCAAAGGTGCATTTTTAAAAATGAGCTTTCTTGGTTTCTGTTTGTTTGTGAATGTTTTATGGTCACCTTCATATTTGAAGGATGGTTTTGCTGGATAAAGAATTCCCAGCTGGCAGTTTTTCTCTTTCAGTATCCTAGTTGTATTATACCATTGTCTTCTCACCTCTGTGGTTTCTGATGAGAAATCTACCCTAAGTCTTACTGGGTGTCCCTTGTGGGTGATGGTGTGCTTCTTCCTTGCCGCTCTCAGAATTTTCTCTTTATCTTTGATATTTGATTCTGAGTAGTATGTGTCTTGGAGTAGATCTATTAAGATTTTTTCTGATTAGAGTACACTGTGCTTTTTGAACATATAAATTTATTTCTTTTGTGAGAGTTGGGAAATTTTCTGCTATTATTTCCTCGAATACTCTTTCTGCCCCCTTTCCCTTCTCTTTTTCTTCTCGAATGCCCATGACATGTATTTGTAGTGTTTTGTGATGTCCATCAACTCCCTGAGCCTCTGCTCAATTTTTTTCCATTCGTTTCTCTCTTCAATTTCAGCTGTTCTGTCTTCGGTATCACTATTCTTTTTTCTATCAATTCAAGTCTGCTGTTGTGTGTCTCTAATGAATTTTTTATTTCACCTATTGTGTCTTTTATTCACATAAAGTCTGTTACTTTTCTGTTCATGTTTTTAGATTCTTCTTTGTGTTCACTTAATATCTTCTAGATGTCATTTATTTCTTTAGCCATACTGTCTTTCAACTCATTTATTTGATTTTGTAAGTTTGTGTGCATCTTGTTAATTAGTTGTCTCAAATCCTTTGTTTCTTCTGGGGCTTTGATATATTCCTTTTCTTGGGCCATGTCTTCCATTTTCTTAGTATGGCTCCTAATTTTTTGCGCTCTCTAGGCATCTGACTAGAATGGTGAGTTTACCCTGATGCTTAATTTTACTCTCAAGGATTTAGTGGCAGGAAGCTGTGTGTTACTGCTCTTCTTTCATTCTTCTTTCAACTTGGGTATTTTAGATTGTCCATTAGTTGCTCAAAACTGAGCTCTGTACCCAGTATTGGGTTGCATACCTGCTTCCTAGGGCCTTGGGGGAGGGAGGCTATACAGGATGGAAAAGCCTATATCATGTATATACTTTTAATTTCCTCACCTGCACTTCCTTCCTCTGCCAGCAGATGGCATGCTCTGACAGCCCTCTCAGTTCAGTGTCTGATCAGAGTGTCTTTGCTGCAACACAGACCACATCATTTTGTAGAGGATCCTGCCTGGAGGCTAAGAGCCTTGTAATTCAAACTTTATCAGAGACAGTTCTCCAGCTTTGGCTGGCAGCCTTCTCCTTTTTCCCAGGCAGGAAATAATTCCACTCCCTACTGCTTCCTTACTAATCAATCCCAGCTTAGTTGAGAGGGAGATTGAGATGCTGGAATCTCTTTAGTCTATTGCTGGCTCCCAAGGCAAACAATGGCACAGCCGCAAGGGTCCTTGAAAGGCCCATGGGACAGAGCAGGTCAAATTTGTGGATTAAAAGTTGAGTCAACTTTAGGCTGACCCTCTCTGTCCCCTTTTCTGTAGAGGTAGATCCCTCTGGCACCCTTTGTCTGCAGCTTCTGGCCCAGAAGCCTGAGAGTTCAAAAGTGTCTTTATTTGGGGGCGGGGGAGGGAGGGAGGAAGTGCTGGCAGTAGCAGCCATGGCTTTTATTATAACTCAAATTTTTGTCATCACCATTCTTTTCCTTTGTCCCTTTCTCTTCTTGGTGGTGTCAGCCTTCCCCTGGTGTCCTAAGCCATAGTAGATGTTTTTCCAGGCCCATTCTGCTTGTCTTCTAGTTATTTTTCTAGGTAAGAAGGGAGTCCTGTGCTTTTCTAATTCATCATCTTCCTGGAAGTCACCTAATTCTCTCTTTAGTCTTCCCTCTTCCAGAAGTCCTGTCTAATCTAGACCTTTTTTAGGTATTAAATTGGTTGAGGACTTCAGGTTGGGTCTACTACATCAGTGAACACTCACTCATCTGCTTTCCAGCCGCCAAAATTTCATTGCTATAAACTCCCTCATTGTTTTTTGTTCTTGTGAGGTTTTGCCATTAAAAAAATTCTGTAGAGTTTGGGGGTTGAGTGGGCTTGAGTCCATGAGTTCAATTCAAAGTATATTTTGTCTTTTCCTACTTAGAACCTTTTATTTCATACTTTTACCTTTATATTCCTTTTACCAGTGTGTCTGATACTCTTTTTTTCTTGTGGTATCTGTTCTCTTTTGCACTAATTTCTCTTTCTCACATACAACCTTTTGTTTACCCTTTTTTTGCTTATTATCCTTTCTGATTTCCTGTTGCAGCAAATCTCAATTGTTTTTATCCTTTTATTTAAGCAAAGTTTGGGAAGGTGTAGTGAATTAAACATACGTTATCTACTCGAGTAATTCCCAAATTCCCTTTCTTCACAATCCATGGAAAATCATCTTCCTCAGTTCTTTGGATTTTTCTTTTTGTATTGTGGAGGTATAGAAAGATTCTGTCTTTCGTTTAGCAAATAGGAAAACACTTGAGTGATTTCATTTTGTGGTAGAGAAGAGTGAGAAAAATCAGGAAAGTGTTCTTATGAATAAAGCTTTAGCCCACAAATACATGGATAAGATACTTTTTAAGAGGAAAAATTTCCTAGAAGTTTTCTGAGATTTCTGTGGACTTTATAATTGACGTATTGCATAACCTGACCCCTACCCCTCACCTCCTTTGGTTGAGGATGGGTACTGAAATATTTTATGAAATATGATCAGATAGGAATGGTAAATATATTTATTTTCGAAGTTTTAACTTTGATTTATCTATTCCTGATTTATTGCCTGGAAACCACAGTATGTTAAAAATACTGAGACCAAATTCTGACTCAGGGAAGTAATCTTGTTTGATTACTAGGAAGTCCCTAAATCATTAGGAAAGGAGTGGTAGTTGCCTGTGTGCTAGTGACTGTCACTCTGATTTAGCATTTAAAGTCATAATCCCTGTACAGAAAAATAATTCCTGCTTTGTAAACTGGTAAACATGTTTACTCTGAATTGGCTTTAAAAAATGAAGTTTAAACTTGATCAAAAGTCTTTTACATATCTGAAAATATGCTCAATATTTGACAGAATTGCAAGTCAAAACAAGTACCATTGTTTTTTTCTATTAATGTGGCAACTATAAAAATGTTTGGCAATAGGCATCTCCTATATTTGGCAGTGATAATGAATGTTTGCAGAAATAGAAACTCTTAGATTCTATTGGTAACTTGGTGTTATTTTGTAGAACCTTTTTGGAGAGCATTTGGAAATACATATTATGATTATGATTATGATTACTGTTTTTTGATGTGGTGCCAGAACTGGGGATTGAACCCTGAACTTCCTATGTGGAAAGCCAGCACTCAACCACTGAGCCTCATTGGCTCCCCTGTTTCGATTGTTTGCTTGTTGTTTTTTTAGAAGGCACTGGGAACCGAACCCAGGGCCTCCAGTGTGGGAAGTAGATGCTCAACCACTTGAGCCATGTCCTCTCCCCTGTATTAAAAATTAAAATGTATCCTGCATATTCTCTGACTGGAGTTTAACCTGTAGGCTTATTTACAGGTATATTCAGTGATATGCAGTTTTTTTGTTTTAAAGATTTATTTATTTATTCTCCCCCCGCCCGGTTGTCTGTTCTCTGTGTCTATTTGCTGCGTCTTCTTTGTCCGTTTCTGTTGTTGTCAGCGGCACAGGAATCTGTGTTTCTTTTTGCTGGGTCATCTTGTTGTGTCATTTCTCCATGTGGGCGGCACCATTCTTAGGCAGGCTGCACTTTCTTTGGTGCTGGGCGGCTCTCCTTTCGGGGTGCACTCCTTGTGCATGGGGCTCCCCTAGGCGGGGACACCCCTGCGTGGCACGGCACTCCTTGTGTGTATCAGCACTGCACATGGGCCATCTCCACATGGGTCAAGGAGGCCCGGGGTTTGAACCCTGGACCTCCCATGTGGTATATGGATGCCCTAACCACTGGACCAAGTCCGCTTCCCTAGATGTGCAGTTTTTTGTTGTTGTTTTTTTTTAAATGTAGCATTGTTTTGCAATAGAAAAATATTGGAAATAACCTAAAAACCATTAATGAGAATTCGTTAAATAATTTATGGCATAGTAATACAATATAATATTAGGTAGTTATTTCAGTTTGAAGTAATTATAAGGATTGATTTTTAAAAACCCACAATATATTAACTGAAAAGGTAAATTGTAGAGAAATATGCATATGCTTCCATATAAATATATATACATGTAGGCATAAAAATGTCAGAAATGAGACCTAGCAAGCCTTAGGGAGTGGAATTGGGTGCAGGTGATAAGGTTGTAGTAGGGGAGATACGAAACTTAAACTTACTTACTTTATTTATTTATTCTCTTCTCTCCCTCCCCTCCCCCATTGTCTGCTCTCTGGGTCCATTTGCTGTGTGTTCTTCTGTGTCCACCTGCATTCTTTTCAGCAGCATCAGGAATCTGTGTCTCCTTTTGTTGCGTCATCTTCCTGTGTCAACTCTCTGTGTGTGGCGCCACTCCTGGGCAGGCTGCACTTTTATCGCATTGGGCGACTCTCCTTGCGGGCACAGTCCTTGCTCATGGGGCTTCCCTACAGGGGACACCCTTCTGTGGCATGGCACTACTTGGGCACATCAGTACTGTGCACAGGCCAGCTCACCCAGGTCAGGATGCCCTGGGTTTGAACCCTGGACCTCCCATATGGTAGGCGGATGCTCTTATCAGTTGAGCCAAATCTGCTTCCCAAGGCAAATCCACTTCCCTGTTTACTTTAAATATATCTCTGCTCTTTGAATTTTTCTTTTGCAGTTATGCTACATTTATAATCGTAAAATGTATTTTGATTATTTTGTAATGAAGTAGACTACCCTTCTTGATATTTCTCTTTGTCATTTTTTCTCTTTAGGACATGACCGATAATAGCAACAATCAACTGGTAGTAAGAGCAAAGTTTAATTTTCAACAGACAAATGAAGATGAGCTTTCTTTCACAAAAGGAGATATCATCCATGTCACAAGAGTGGAAGAAGGGGGCTGGTGGGAGGGTACTCACAATGGCAGAACTGGCTGGTTCCCTAGCAACTATGTTCGAGAAATCAAATCAAGTGGTAAGTATTCAAATTTCATTTTTGTAGAACTGACTGATACTTTTCTTTTAGATGAGAAAAAAACAAAGAAATAAAGGTACTAAATTTAAAAAGTGTTTATTCTTTTTTCTGTTAAATAGAATTGATTTTTACCTTACCTCCACACCAGGAATGCTGAGATAAAAGGCTCCATAAGTATAAACTAGCATTTCATTCAATCATAAGATGAGTAATTTAAAATAGATATGTATTTTCTAATTTGTTTTCCAGATGTAACTGTCTAAAATAAGTTTGTTTTGATTATTGCAGTTACACTTTTATATTTTTTTAAAAATCATTCTTACTAGAATCTTTTATCAAAGAATCAGCTTTTTTAAAAAAAGATTTATTTATTTGTTTGTTTGCTTATTTATTTATTTATTTATTTATTTCTCCCCCATTCCTCCCCCACCCCGGTTGTCTGTTCTCTGTGTCTGTTTGCTGCGTCATCTTTGTCCGCTTCTGTTGTTGTCAGTGGCATGGGAATCTGTGTTTCTTTTTGTGTCATCTTGTTGTATCAGGTCTCCGTGTGTGTGGTGCCATTCCTGGGCAGGCTGCACTTTCTTTGGCACTGGGTGGCTCTCCTTACAGGGCGCACTCCTTGCACATGGGCTCCCCTACATAGGGGACACCCCTGCGTGGCAGGGCACTCCTTGCTCGCATCAACACTGCGCCTGGGCCAGCTCTACACGGGTCAAGGAGGCCCGGGGTTTGAACCCTGGACCTCCCATGTGGTAGACGGACACCCTAACCACTGGGCCAAGTCCGCCACCCACTTTTATATTAAGATAAATTTATTTTCCTTTATTAGGGCTAGTGACATCAGCACTTAGAGTTGAGATATCATGCGTGCTGTATATTTAATTTTTATAATGAGGGATGATTTTGCCAATTACATAGAGATACCATGCCAATTACATTTTTGTCCTTTTCTTTGTACTAGTCCATTTTTTTGTATTTTAAAATGCATAATTTTCTTTACTTTTTCTGTAATTGTTTAGCATTGTTTTATGGACTTAAAAAAACAACAACTACCACCTAGTGGTTTATAGTATTTTGAAATAGTGTTTTTTTATCACAAGATTATAGCAGTGGAAATTCTGTAATGTAAAAGGTTTGAATTCCCAGTATACACTCTTTATTTAAAGAATCTTAATTGATATTGCATGTGACATAGTTAGTGATTGTCTTCCTGAACAGATGTTTTGCCCATTCATACATTATAATTCAATGAATTGGCGTCAATGTATTGAAAAAATATTGTATATAAAAACTGCTATGTTTTATGAATAAAAAGATAACAGTTCTTGCTTTAAAGGAGCTAACAGTGGATTCCTGAGTGTGTATATGTAATTTGGTTTTATACTGAGCTAGGTTACAGTTACTCTGATGAGATTTCAGAAATAGTTTCAGAAGGGGAAAGAGTACGGTTGGATGGAAAGACATGTGGTGATAAGTTTTGTTAAACACATCTTGTTTGACTTTATTTGCTTATTGTCCCTTTATTTAAAAACACTGTTGTACAGTATATGTTCTTTAATTCTGCTAGGGGAAAAGTGATTTATAGTTAATAGATAATAAATCAGGAAGTGTGGAATGAACATAATGTAAAATCTTATAGCTCTGCTTTGTAACATGGGTGAGTTAACTTTTAGAACCTCAGATTTTTCAGCTGTAAAATAAGTATAATATTGCCTTAACTTTTAGAAGTTTTGTGGAAATAAAATTGAATTGAATTAAGATTTATTAAGCATATGGTAGAGTGCCAGGCCCAAAGTTAAATGACAGTTACTGCTACTATTTTTGTAGTTGTTAATGGTAATTTTATATGTAGTAAGGGTTATTTCATTCTTATAATAAAATTGACAGTAATAGCTAAGATTTAGTGATTGCTTATTATGTTCTGGTTCTGTTTGTTTTGTTTTGATTTTTTAAAATCTAGGACCTCAGTCAGTCCTTACCATAACCCCAGAAGATAAATATTAGGATATTAAAAGCTAGGCTGTAAATAAATAGTATCCTTTTTTCTCCGTCCAAGTTGTGATGATTAGGCTATTGTGTCAATTCGGCCAGGTAATCATGCCCAGTTGTTTGGTCAAGCAAGCACTGGGCTAACTGTAAGGCAAGGGCATTTATGGACTTTAGTCACCTTTGACTTTACTGCAGTAGTAAATCATAGATAACTGGTTATAATTACATCAGTCAGGGAGATTGCCATCAGCAATGAGTGACACTTAACCCAATCAGTTGAATGCCTTCAAAGGGGAAGTGATTCCAGCATTGAGAGAGAATTTCCCAGCTCGTCTTTGGACAGCCAGCATCTCCCAGAACTCATCAAGAACCTTCACTGGACTTTCATTGCAGCCCTTGTTTGCAGCCTGCCTGCAGAACCTGGACTTATGCATCTCCATGGCTGCTGTGAGAGATTCTTATAGAATCGCATACTATTGACATACATTTCTTGTTGATTCTTTTTCCCTAGAGAACCCTGACTAATACACAAGTTTAGAGCCAACTGAGAGAGTAACACTGGAATCAAGTTGATGTAGATCTATTGTTGCCTTTACTTTACAAATAAAGGGGTTGGATAACGTGGGTATGTTCTATTAATCAATTTCTAGTTAATCACTGGCACATTTGGAGAGCCACACCACTTGCTCATGCAAGCCTGCCTCTGTAAAATGGTGGGCATGAAGGAGCAGGCAGACTGTAGGATCTGAGCCTTTCTCAAACCTACCAATCAGATAATTCATTCTTCTGGAAATGAGTGAGAGGAGCACTAAACTGAGAGGCCAGAAGCATCTGTAGTGTAACCTTTCCAGGAGGAAAGTATAGATCTGAGGAGAGGAATCATGTAATTTTCATTCAGTTTTAACAAATGAGAATATCAAAGTCACAAAGTTAGTAAATGATACATGAACAGTTTAAATGGTGGGTAGACATTTGTAAAATCTGATCTTTCTAGGAGTTACTTGGCTTTATTATATGTGTTACTCATGTAAATGAATTCTAGTGTAAATTTGAATTTCCAAAGATCATAGTAAGAGTGCAATGAATGAAGTTTTGCTTTACAAGTTATTTCTCCTCTTGGATTTTTCTAAGTTAACTAAGCATATAGAAAGTACACTGAAAAGATCGGTTTCTTGGTCCCGGAATTCTCTTAAGGTATACTTATGGAGTGACTTCAAGTAGCTTTGAATGTTATTAGTGTCATCTGCTAGGAGTAGTTTGTTTTACAGTATGATATTATATAACCTTTTAAAAGTATGTAGTATGTAATATTAACATCCTGCTTTCCATGGCCCATTTTGGAGTAGGATGTGGGGCCTAAGAGCTGGCTGTAACAAATGAAGCTATAAGATAAAACAGCCATTAAAATGTCTAGAAGTGTTTACTCCATTAAGAACTACTTCACTTTTTTCCCCCTAAAATTCCAATTTTTATATCATTTTTGAGAGAGAGAGAGCATGCACACGCGTGCATGTGTGGCAATTTTAAATGTGTATACATGATCATTGTTATCAAAAAGCTCTTTGCAAGGGCCCATACTGAATCCAGAGTGTTATTACTAAACTGAGACCCAAGTAACTTTGTTTGGAAATTTTATTTATTTTTTTAAATAAAAGGAATACCATATTTGTTCAGATTGATGATCCATCGTGCTAACTATTCTTTACTGAAGTTTACTGAACCAAGAGAATAACTTCTTTGAGAAATAACTTCCTATCCATAGTTGTTACCGCCTCTCTCCACCCCTCCTCCCCTTTCAGCCCCCGCCGCCCTTCCCGCCAGTCCCGCCCATATTGCCAACCTACAATCTGCCTCTTCCCCAGTAACTGCTTACCTCAGGTCTATCCATCAGCTTCAGCCTGTCCACAGCCGCCCCTTAGCCAACCCTCCCTTCATCACGCCCCTCCCTCTACCCAACCCTATATAGCTAAGTGTACTTCCATAATAAAGCAGACCTGTTCTTGCGCTCAAGCGGTCTCCGTGGTTTTTCCCCAACCGCACGTCCCCCACGCCTGGAGAACCGGTGCTCCCTCTCGGGGCACCCCCCACCGGCTGATCGGCAGGAGCAAGCCCCCCCGACTCTTGGGCCTGAGCGAGGACGAGACCCTCATGCTCAGCTACAACTGGCGCCCAACGTGGCGGCTCCTCCCCCGGCCCCTCTCTGCTGCTGCTGTGATCGTCCTCCTCTCCAGGTAGGGACCCCTCGCCCGGACGAGCCCCAAGGGACCCCTCGCCGTCGTCCCGTCCCTATCCCGTCATGGGTGCCTCTTTGTCATTGCGTCAGGCGCCGCAAGTCAGGGCCCTCGCTGCCCTGCTCGATGCCAATGGAGTCCGCGTCTCCTTGCGGCAGCTCCAAAAGTACTGGGATCTCTTGCTCCCTTTTAATCCGTGGCTTGCCACCTGCCAACTCTGGAGCCCGGACACCTATTTGCGACTCATAGATCGAGTCACCTCCGCCATGGAGCACGAGAAACGCACCTTCCCAACAGGCCTCTTACCCGGTCTCGTTGCCATTCGCGCTTGTCTCCTTGGCGCCCCGACCGAGGCCGTTTATGAAGCTTCTCCCAAACGGCCTCTAGACTGTGATCCCGATGAGTCCGCCGACACTGACTCTCTGTCTAACCAACTTGCTGCTGCTCTCGAGCGCAAACCTCCCCGCCTGAGCTCCCCGCAGCAGACAGAAACCACTCCTGCCACTCCCCAAGATGGCGGACTTCCGCCTTCTTCCCCCACTTCTGCCCAAGATGGCGCGCATCCGGCTTCTTCTCCGCCAGTATCCTCCTCCTCCCGCTTCTACCCGCCTCTTCCTGCCCAGTCAGCATCCGGTTCGGGCCCGGAAACTGCAGGGTTGCCATCTTCCGCTAAACTGGAAGCGCCCCCCGCGCCATTTTGTCCGCTGCCGGATGTAGCTGCTCCGCCATCTTGGCCGGCGCCCGGAAGGGTCCCGCCGCCATCTTGTTGTCGCCCGGAAGCTGCTAAGCCGCCATTTTCTCACCCGTGTTCCGCTTATCCCTTGCCGCTGCCGTACGGCAATAGCCCTTCACCTGCCTTGGCTGCTCCATCAGTCCCCGGTGCCACGTCTTCTCAAACCCCCCAGCTGTATCTGCTGAATCCGCAGCCCACACCGCAGCGACCTCAAACTTGGCTACCCTTTACAGCGGAAGAGGTCAGGACCCTCCGCAAAGCTGTAAAGGAAGACGGAATTGGCAGCCCTTATGCGCAGCAACTACTTGAGTTGGGGACCCAACTCGTTCTCCCATATGACTGGATTGCACTAGCCCGTGCCATCCTGACACCGGGTCAATTTATTGAATGGCGCGCCCATTACCAAGCGGCTGTTGACCGGCAAATCGTGGAGAATGCCCAAGCTGGCGTCCTCGATCCCTCCGATGCATACACGGGGACCAACAATTATGCAGACCCTCGTTCTTACCTCCAAATTGACCCAGGGTTTTGGCACTGGGTAAAAGTCCTCGTCCAGCGGTCTTTCTCTCTAGTCTCCACCAAGCAGCCCACCAAGCTCGCGCAACTGCTTCAAGACTCTAATGAGACTTTCCCAGCATTTGTCGCCCGCGTCCTGGAAGCCTGTCAGCGGAAGATTTCCAGCGAGGATGCCCAGTTTGCGCTGGCCAAAGAACTTATCATAGACGGATGCCTTGCGCCATTCCGAGCCGTAGTCCTTCCCATACGTGATAAAGCTCTGCACGAGTGGGTCCTTGCTTGCCGCGACGTCGACCCACAAGTCAAAACGCTCACCGCTGCCTTTGCGTCTGCCATGGCTGTTTCATCCACCTCCACTTCCGTCTGCTTTCGGTGCGGCCAGCCCAGCCACTTCGTCCGTGAGTGCTCCCAGCCAGGCCCAGCGCCTCGCTCAGACCCGCCGATGCGACGGCCAAGGGGCCCTTCTACGCCGTGTCCACGTTGTGGGAAAGGATATCACTGGGCCCGCGATTGCCGTTCCACCCAAGGTTCCCCCATAACACCTCCCAGTGGCTTTGTACCTCCACGGGATTAACCCCCTGTCTCAACGTCGCCACCCTCAACGCCACTAATGAAACTTGTCTGCTTATTTTCCTCGCCCCATGAGTCCTTTTCCATGGAGATGATGAATTCTTTCTCTCTCTTCACACCCGCCACCTCTCTTCCCACTTTCAAAAAAGGGAGCCTGTTACTGCTGTCCTTACCGTCGCCACCCTTTTAGGTCTCGCTGGAGCAGGCACAGGGATCGCCGCCCTTGCTACGCAATCCGCCTCCCTCTCCTCCCTCCGGCAGGCGGTCGATCAAGATATTACCTATCTCCAAGAAGCTGTTGAGCATCTAAAAACTCCCTTAACTCTCTCTCTGAGGTCGTTCTCCAGAACCGTCGCGGCCTTGACCTCCTCCTGCTCAAAGAAGGGGGGCTCTGCGCTGCCCTTGGAGAAGAATGTTGTGTATACGCCAATACCACCGGCCTCGCAGAAGATAGCCTACAAAAAGTCCGCGAAGGCCTGGAGCGACGCCAAAGAGAACGCGACAACGCGAGCTACTCCTCTACACTCTTTCACTCTCTTCTCCCGTACCTGCTCCCATTCCTAGGCCCCCTTATCATTATCCTTTTAGCCCTCACCGTGGGCCCCTGGGCCATCAGGAGAATAGTCCGCCTTGCCATAGACCAAGCCAATGCAGTGTTCAGCTCCTTTGTACAAGTCCACTACCAACGCCTCGCCACTACTGAGTCCCCCCCCAGCCGTCCACCACGCCCCTTCCGTCCGCGCCACCTACTCCAGACCGCACGCCTATAGCTTCTTGTCTTCCTCTCCTTACTTCTCCCCAACTACTACTCCCCCTCAGGCGAGGGGTACAAGGGCATCACAGGCCCGTTTCCCTGGCAAGGCACGGCGCGCACCAGGCGCTGGCGTGCACCGACCCTAATGGCGGGCACATGCATCCTGGCCAGATGCTATGTTGTCCGCTCACGACCGGCTGGTCCTCGTGGTCTCCCCCCACCCCTCGTCTTATCCCCGTGCCCGTCCCTATAACCTCCTTTTCCTCCTACTCTTCCTCCTAATCCTTGTCTTTTGTTGCTGCGCACGCCGAGCCATTCACACCCACCGAGCGCACCAAAACTTGTTGCTTCTATTTCCTTTTAAAACTAAAGGAGCAATTGTTACCGCCTCTCTCCACACATCCTCCCCTTTCAGCCCCCGCCGCCCTTCCCGCCAGTCCCGCCCATATTGCCAACCTACAATCTGCCTCTTCCCCAGTAACTGCTTACCTCAGGTCTATCCATCAGCTTCAGCCTGTCCACAGCCGCCCCTTAGCCAACCCTCCCTTCATCACGCCCCTCCCTCTACCCAACCCTATATAGCTAAGTGTACTTCCATAATAAAGCAGACCTGTTCTTGCGCTCAAGCGGTCTCCGTGGTTTTTCCCCAACCGCGCGTCCCCCACGCCTGGAGAACCGGTGCTCCCTCTCGGGGCACCCCCCGCCAGCTGATCGGCAGGAGCAAGCCCCCCCGACTCTTGGGCCTGAGCGAGGACGAGACCCTCACGCTCAGCTACACATAGTGTTCTCAAGTTACCCAACTATATTCTAAGGAAAGTTATGCCAACTTGACATTTGAGACAGAAATAAATGAAATTCATTTTTACCTTTTCATTTTTACTTTATCATTATATAACAGTTGAGTATAAGACTCTAGTTCATGGTAATATTACACTATTTTTTTTCCCCAGTAATTTGTGTGGCTTTCTGATTTTGAAATACGTTTTGTTTTTTGAAGAGTGTGTTTAACATAAGCATTGAAATTCGCATTCTAACTAATACTTTATTTTCTGAAAACAAAATTTTTGCTGAGCCCCAAATATGTAGAATCCTAACTGGCAATCATGTTAGTATCTTTTTCTTTAAATTGAGAGTTTCCCTTGTTTGCTAAAATTTGATTTGATTTACAGATTTTTTTTTTATTGAATAAACAAAAACTGAGGTCTGCTTCCAGGTGATATTTTTTGGGCTGCTTATTATCTCCAGATAAATTCTCAAGAATGCCCCTTTGATCTTTACCACTCCACTGGGAAATATTATAAATAAATGTTAATTGTTTGCCATCTTGTGGCTAGAGATGGAAGTGTTTATGTCAAGTGTCACTGCATATTTGTACTTTTAACCTGTATAACCTGTATGTAACTTTCTTCTTTCAAATAATGCCTCTCTGAAGACAGGTATCTTCCAAAATTCTATCTAAGGATTTTCCTAAGGCTCACTGGAAATGCATTGTATATTATTGCTATATATGTATAATTTAATGGAAGATATATAATGTCACTTAGCATCTTTATTCTATACAACTTTTGGACATATAAAACCCATGGATTCCTACTGCATTTTAGACACACAGATATAATAGAGAATTTCTTTTTTTTTTCTTCTTTTATTCCTCCCCTTTGATGGCTCCTTGTCTGTCTGCTCATTGTCTGCTCATCTTCTTTAAGAAGCACTGGGAACCAAACTTGGGACCTCCCATGTGGAAGGGAAGTAAGTGCCCAACCACTTGAGCCACTTCTATTCCCTGCTAAATGGGGCTTCTGCTGTTGGTGGTGTCTGCTGATTGTGGTGGGAACCAAACCTGGGACCTCCCTTGTAGAAGGCTGGCACTCAATTTCTTGAGCACATCTGCTTCCAGAGAATTTCTTCTTAAATTCAAAGGAGAAGGAAAGAGAAGCAGCCAGTCCATTTTGAGGAGTGGAATGATGATGGCTATTCCTAATTATTAAATAAAAATGGAAGTACTAAATAGTATGTGTTTGCATGATATTTTATGCTTGTGGTTAGTGAAATGAATACCATTAAAGACTAAACTGAATGGAATGAAAGCAAAATTAATGTTTTATGTGAATAAGTCCAATTTTGTGTATGAACATAAGCATTTACGAGGTTTCTTTTAGAAGATTATTTCTAATGCATTGGACTTTAGTTTCTTCCACTTCTAGATAGCTCATTTCCTGTTGTACAGTAAAGGCACTTCTTTGAAGTCTTATTTTAGGCTGGTTAGCTTGAGAAGATGAGTAATAATCTATACTTGGCAGTGATGTGAGAACTTAAAATGTGTCTGTCGTTTGCTGATCCACAGATCTTTAAAGTGCATTCATGCTTTCACTTCCTACATTTGTAACTTTTTTGTGTTTTTTGTTTGTTTGCAACATCAAAAAGCAATATATTAATACAATGCATGCTGTATTTTGGGTGCAGTTATTTAACTATGAAAGAACAGTGTTTGAGATAAATATAATCTGTATAGGGAAAAGGGAAAGACAGCATGGAACGTTTTCCTTTGAATCATTGCAAGAGTCTTATGCCCTACCCCTTATTTTGCTTTGGTATGACTTTGGTTTTGAGGTCTGTGGGTGCACATGTGTTTTGTGTTTCTGAAAGCACCTGGAGTAAAGCGGCATTAGAGGATGGGCGTTTCAGTATAAAAATGATCTCTTCCAGTTATAATTAATTTTCTTTTAATGTTGGGGGAGGGTATTAGCATAAAAGAAAAGAGGTAAGCTCCTGAGGCATGCATGGGAGAGGTAGCATAGGGATCTGAGCTCATCCAAATACCTATCTTACTGTGCACAGTAGGAGATATTCTTGAGTGTGGCGCTTCCCAGTGATAGTGATTAAATGCCCTCAATTTCAAGGTTGTATGCTGTAGATCCACTGACGCATAGTATATTGGGGTCAAGGCCATTAGTCTTCCAGTATTAGAGACATTCTTTAAAAAAAAGATTTACTTTTATTTATGTTAAAGTAGTATAAGCATGTGATATTGAAGCAAATGGGACAGACAGCTTATTTAATGAAAAGCAGAGGTCTTTACTCTTTCTATCCCTACCTTGACATTTTAAGAAAAAGATCAGAGTGTTTTCTCTTAAGAAATTGCCACTGAAAGAACTAGGAAGACATGCTTATATAACCAGACTATTGAAACCCAATAGAAAGGAGTATGAGTTCCAAGAAACTATGGTAGGAAAAGAAACTGCCATAAGAACATACGGATAAATCCTTATAGCCATTGATGATATAAAAGAATGAATGAAATTACCAATGTGGGAAATTTGTAAACAGGTTGACAACTTTAATATAGAATATAGGAAGAGGGAATTAAAGTTGAGTTGTTCTCAAGTCCTTTAATTGTTAGAAGGAAGAAAGCAATGATTTATTCTGCATTTTATTAAGTTAATTATACATATCACAAATCAAAGAGTAACTCCTAAAATAAACAGAATAGGAATATAAAACTTTTAACTTAGAAACAACTAGAAGGAGAAAAATAAGTAGTAACAAAAACTTATTACCCCTCAAAAAAGACAAAGAGTTAAAAAAACAAAAACATAAAACAACATAAAGTAGATGAGCCACATGGAATTGCCAACATCTGATTGGTTTTTACTCAAGCAGGGGAGAAAAGGGTGTTATATATATGTGGATTCCTCATACTATCATTCTTTCTGTAGCTTTGATATGTCATTCAGTATCTAGTTGTGGATTTTTATTTTGCTCAGGGCTTTTGTACTTTAGACCAAGGTCTCAAGTTTTCTTCATTTCTAGAAAATATCTTTATTGCTTCTTGTCCATTCCCTTTATTTACTTCTGAAAATCCCTTTAGATTTCTTACTTTTGCCCTCTGTAGTTTTTAACCTATTTTCTTATTTTTTATTTGTTTGTATCACTAGGCTACCTTCATTTTGAGTACGTTTTCAAATCTATCATTTTACCAATTCTTCTCCTCACCTATGATACTAACCTGTCTATTGGGACTTATATTTTAGTAACCAGATTAATTTGTTTCTAGGTCTGTTTCATTCTTTTTCAGATGTTTTTCATTTTCATGGTATCTTTTTTATGATACCAATGTCTTATTTTTTCAGTCATTTTCAGCATACTTACTATATAATCTCTTAAATTATTTTATTTCTAGTTCTCCAATACTAATTAGCTTATATGTTATACCTAATTACATTCCCTTCTCTTGATTTCATGTGACTTGTAACTTTTTATTATTGGCTCATCTTTGATAGTTATTCCATGAAGTGCCTTTATACCCTAGTTGTGGAATTATTCCTATAGCAAGGAGTAACATTTGATTCCTTAGGGGCTGTGTATTAATCAGACTTCTCTAGGGAAACATAATCAACAGGAGATATCTGTCAATAGTATGAGATTTTCTAAGAGTCTTTTATGTGACCGTGGGGATACACAAGTCCACGTTTCGCAGGCAGACTGCAAACCAGGGGATCCGGTGAAAGTCCATTGAAGGCCCTTGATGAGCTTCCAGGAGACATAGACTGTCCAAAGAGGATCTGGGAAGTTCTCTGTGAATGCTGAAATCACTTCCCCTTTTAAGGCATTCAGCTGATTGGATAAAGCGTCACTCATTGCTGACAGCAGTCTCCCCTGATTGATGTAAATGTAATCAGCTATCTACATAGTAAAGCCACTGGTGACTAAAGTCCATAAATGTCCTTGTCTTACAATTAGCCCAGTGCCTTGCTTGACCAAACAACTGGGCACAATTACCTGGCTGAGTTTATACATTAGTCTAACCATCACAGGCTCCAAGAGATTTTTCTTGCCCTAGATAAATTTTGGTGGTTCTGCTAGAGGATAGTATAAATTTGTGTCATACACCTCTGCAGGGTATAGGCTTAGGGTTTTGATTTCTTATAGGCTACTACATCCTTTCACCCACATCCCTGAGTAGATAGCAGATTTCCTTGTTGGAGCAGTGGATAGAAAGTGTCTAGCCTTGACAGTCACCAAGAAACTCAGTTTTATTTTCCCAGGGTCAGACTGTGACTGTGCCTTCTCCCTGATTAGTTATAATCCCAACCCTGGTGGCCTGAATGCAAGTCTACTTCCTGTCCCCACATATCCTATCCTAGTTATTTGGAGGTTTTTGTGTTCCCTCTTTATTTTTGGCACCTAAGAGTCTCCTCCCCCTTCTTTTTTTTCTTTTGCACATGTTTATACTTAAATTTTGTTGTTTTTAGCATTTTTTGAGTTTATTGCAAGAAAAGGAAGACTCACTGCATCAATCTGTCTCTAGAAAATAGCGCTAAGTTACATCCTATTTCCCCATATCTCAACAAAAATTAATTTTATTACTTTTTAGCTGTCAGATGTATTTTAAAAAATGGCATCTCTATATTTTAATTTGCTTTTAGGATACTAGAAAGATTGACTAGTTTTAAATATAGTCCCCAGTTGTGTGAATTATCCTGTTACGATTGGCCATAACTTTTCCTCTGTTATATTAATATTTTAGTGCAATTTTTTGGGGTTGAAAACTATTAGAAGGCTCCCTCAGGCTGCATGCTGCATAGGTATTCCTGCTGATAAACCAGAGAAACACCTCTGCCACTACTGTGTCCAGTCTGTTTATGATGCATTATTCTTGACACTACTGTTCTCATACAAATGAGACAATAGCCTTCTAATGTTTTAAATCTGGAGGTTTATTTAGTGAAAGACTGCTGTAGCTTTTTACATTAGGAATCACATAGTGTAACCTAAGTAAGGTCTTGGCTCAAGGTCTTATAGTCAGGGTATAGAATTTTGGTACACCTTCCTATCCTTAATGCTTCCTGATTCTCCTCTTCCAGAGATCTCTTGGTAAGGGATCTACCTCAAATGTTGAGTGAAAGTTATACTTTCTTGCTAAAGGGATGTTGCAGTTGGCCACACTCTAAGCAGGCACTGCTCAATGGAAGGGGTTTGTGACCTTAGACCCCTCCTGTTCAGACGTAATACAAGGTGTGCTGGAGAATGTATTCATGAGACCTCCCATCTGTAACTTCCATTTAATAGCTGGCAAAATTATTATGAACTCTAATGGAGTAAAGACATTGTTTAGGCTTAACCCTTATTTGTCTAGGTTTCTTCTGCCCATCCCTTTTGTTTTGTATGTTAGTACTCTGAAATTTTTTCTTTTGATAAAACATTTTCCTTGTAATTCTCATAGTAAATTAAAATTTATGAACTATGATGTTGACTTGTGAGGTGTCTTAGGTTTAAGTAAAACAGCACAACTGGAAAATGAATTTTCAAATAATTTAAAACAGATTCAAGGTTATTTTTATAAAGTTAATTTCGCCTATGTGCAAGCTGCCTATGTGTGTTGTCTTTCATAATGCTGTTTATGATTTTAATGGTTGTAATTTAGGCTTAAAACATCTACCCTTTACTGTTACTTTTTATCTGTCCTCTGAATTCCTGCGTTTAAAGATGAAAACACATTATTTTTCTTATGATAATGACATTGCATAGTTTTTTCTTCTATGGCTAAATTTTCAACTGCAGATAAGAAATTGGAAAGCAAGCAGGTGTGTTAGAGTGAATAGATTGTTTTTTCCTCCTTGTGTTTTTGTCATTTAGAAGTAATTCATTTCCCATGAGATTCTTTTTTCCATCCTGTAGGCAGAGAGAATTCAATTAGGAATAAAACTTTCTGTTTTCTTTATTTTCTTCTTTATTTTCTATCATTTGGAGAAATGATAGAAATGAAGGAATATTTTATTTAACTATATTTGAGTGTTAAAGATGTTGAGATTTGCTTTGGGCATTTTGAATTTCTGTTGATGAGAGGATAGTGAGATATTGTGCAAGCAGTAGGAATTAGAGAACTGAAGCCTGAGAGTGTTGGTATTGAATAGTCTGTTTCGGGAAGTACCACTTAAAGCTGCTAGACTATGAAATTGCTGATGGAGAAAGTGTGGGGAGAGAAGAGAGGAGGACCAAAGAGAGATTCTTGATAGGTGTTTGCAAAGTGCCTCTTAGCTTCTTTCCACTTAGCGTACCAGAGGGACATGATGCATTCTGTTTCAATAACAATGATTCACGATAGCAGGAATTCTTGCCAGTGGAGGGTAGGGAGGTGAGGGTAGGAGATGATGGAGGTGGTAGTGGTAGTGGTACCAGTGTTGGGAAGAGCTAATTCCTCTAGGAAGTGCTTATCAGTACTTTGTAGGAAAGAATATGGAAAAAATCTTTCTACTCCCTTCCTTGCCACCAACCTGCCAGCCCCAATTTGATTCCCCATCTCTGTGACCTTGGAGAACCAATGATGATGCACAAATGAGAGAGCTATGTCATTGGTTAGTATTTCTTCAGTGCTTATTATGCTGAATAAATATTTGTTGAATAGGTATGGAATAAAAACAGTTAATATTTAAATACTAGAATCCTTGTAGTGTTCATTGTTTTAATTATTATGCCTGGTTTGTAGATTCTAAAGGGGGCGATGTGTTTTATGAGTAGGAGTAGATGGCTTCTAGAGATCTGGTACTCCCTTGACTGTATACAAGGCCATATATAATTTGCTTCCTTCTTTTGAAAATTGCTTATTTATCTACCTCTAGTAATTTTTTTACTGTATTCATTCCATGTGGCAAGATTTTCTTGTGTTTGCTCCTGCTTGGGGTGTCTTTCCTTCTTCTTCATGAATGATGATTACTTCAAGCATCGAGCTAGGTCCTATTTTAGAAAGACTTTGACATTCTGAGTATTTTGAATTCCTATAACATAGTCTAAAACTGTGGGTCTTGATATTTTAATATTTGTTACATATATACTAACATTTTCTCTAATTCTATTTGAGTAATATTTTATAGTTACTATGCTTTTAAGCTATATGTGTAGTTAAACTGTTCTTTCTTTTGGTGGTAATAATGTAACATAATGTCTCTCAGACATTTTCAGCCCTAAATTTGGGAGATTGGAGTGAGTAATGAGTGAGCTAGCATCTCTCTTTACTTTAATAATTTGAGAATAAGAAAGAGATGTGAGACTTCATAGTATCTCTCTTAGCTGTGAAGAGGCCTTTTATATGGCTTTACTTTTTGGTTTGTTGTTTCATTTGAGGTTGCTGGATGAGTAGACTTGGACATGTGAAATGGCAGTGTATTTTATCATGTTCTCCTGAGTTGCTTGATCTCTAGTATTGGTCAATAAAATTACATAACATTTTTCTTTCAGAAAAGCCTGTTTCTCCCAAATCAGGAACACTGAAGAGCCCTCCCAAAGGATTTGATACAACTGCAATTAACAAAAGCTATTATAATGTGGTGAGTAATCTGAAAACATTTTAAAAAACAGTTTTGGTTTTTCAATGTCTCCAGAATTCAGTAATGTAGAATATAAGTAAACTATGTAGATTATGAAGAAGAAAATACAAATCACCCATTATATGCCATGCAGAAATAACCATTTTTAATGTTTTGGTATATTTTCTTTAAATCTCCATATTTTTATATATCTACATTTTTGTTTAACTATTATATGTATGGAATGTACTCTGCTCTTGTCATATAACATATTATTGTGATTATTTCCCTATAACAGGGTTTCAGTAATGAAATTTTTAAAAGTGCAGAACATGATTTAAAAATGTATACATATCAAATGCCATTATGTTAGGAAAATACCTTAGTGTTTCGAGTAGATTGTAAGTATTTTAGATCAATAGTTTCTAGTTTTATTTTATATTTTAAAATAGTCTTTTTCTGGGTTGATATGTGTGTGTGTGTGTGTATCAGATGGCATGAAATTAGAGGAGAGGGTATGGACATTTTGCATCTTAAAGACAAGGGTTTCAGGATCCCAGAACTTACTGCATTTTAAAACTTAATACAGGGAAATGTCTGTTGCTCAAGCAATTGAGCTCCCTTTGCCATATGGAGGACCACTTGGTACAAAAAGAAAAAATAGATCCCAGACCTGTGCGGCAAGGCGCAGGCCCCTGTGCGGTAAGGCGCAGGCCCCTGCGCGGCAAAGCAATGCACCAAAAAGATGATGATGCAACCAGATAGGGAAAAAAAAACCTTAATAGAAAAAGTTCGTGATCTTAAAATAATCTGCAGTATTAAATCTATATAATCTAAACCCTTTGGCCCTAACCAATTGCATATGCTACTAATAAAAAATAATATTTGTTATTTGATTAAATTTTAAATTGTATCTGTTCAGTATAATAAATCAGCAAAGGAAAAAAAATTTCTGGGGCATTCTAGAGCATTTATGTATTTTGAATTCTGTGGAAAGTACATTTATTTAGTTATTTCTCCCCCATCTGCTATCTGTTTTATTTTCATGGTCAGGGGTTATGAATCTGAATTCATGAAACCTTTTTGAGTTTTTGAAGGGAAATAACAACTGATTAATTCTTATTTTTTGCAGCAGCCCCTTTGTCATGAATGTTTCATTTTCTGTATTTAGAATAAAAAATACTGAAAAATTGTGACAAACTTGAGTGTGAGTCAGTTCTACCACATTGATTTATTGCCACAGGCTTTGCTATGGGTCTGTATATTCAGTTTTTTCCTAAGCATTTATATTCATTTTCCCCGGTCTCTTACTACATAACATTTGGCCTTGAGGAAGAGTCAATAAATTATTCAATTGTTCCATCATTCAACAGATATTTATTGGATGTCTGTTCTGTGCCATACGCTATTATTGGGGATACAGCAGTGAATTTTCAGTTAACTATAGTCCGTAGCTTACATTAGGGTTCAGTATGTTATACAGTCCTGTTTTGTTTTGTTGGGTTTTTAAACATTTTTTCTAGTAACATAGAAACAACCTGAAATTTCCCCTTTAATCATGTTCAAGTATATAATTCAGTGGTGTAAAGTACATTCAGAATGTTGTACTAAAATCACCACCATCCTTTAGTGCCTGGCTGATTTCATTGAACATGTCTTCAGGATTCATCCATGCTGTCAAGTGTACCAGAACTTCATTCCTTTTTATGACTAATATTTCATTGTATGTTTATGCCAGATTTTGTCTGTCCATTCTTCTGTTGGTAGACATTTGAGTTGCTTTCATCTTTTGGCAATGGGGAATAATGCCACAATGAACATTGGTGTGCAAATATCTGTTCCAGTATCTTATTTCAATTCTTTTGGGTATACACCTAGAAGTGGGATTGCTGGGTCATATGGTAATTCTATATTAATTTTCTGAGGAAACACCAAAATGTTTTACATAACAGCTGAACCATTTTACATTCCCACCAACAATAAATTAGTATTTCTGTTTATCTACATCCTTGCCAGCACTTGATGTTTTCTGTTCTTTTTAATAGTAGCTGTTCTGTTGCATGTGAAATGGTATCTGTTGTGGTTTTGATTTGTATTTCCCTAATAGCTAATGATATTGAACATCTTTTCATGTGCTTATTGGCCATTTGTGTATTTTCTTTGAAGAAATGTCAAGTTTTTGCCCGTTTAAAAATTCTGTTATTTGTATTCTTGTTGAGTTGTAGGTTTTCTTTATATATTCTGGATATTAAACCCTTATTGGGTATGTGGTTTCCAAATATTTTCTCCCATTTTGTAGATTGTCTCTTTTATTTCTTGATGAAGTCCTTTAACATGCAAAAGTTTTAATTTTGATAACGTCCCATTCATCCGTTTTTGTTACTGTGGTTTTCATGTAAAGTCTACACCAAAAGTCCTAACACAAGGTTCTGAAGAACTTTCCTTATCTTTTCCTCTAGGAGGTTTATAGTGTTGGTTCTTTATATGTAGATCTTTGTTCCATTTTTTGAGTTTAAATTTTTGTATATCCCATGAGATCGTGGTCTGGCATTATTCCCATACATATGGATATCCAGTTTTTCCAGCACGAATTGTTGACAAGATTATTCTTTTCCCATTGGTGGACTTGGCACCCTTGTCAAAAATCAGTTAGCCATAGATATGAAGGTTTATTTTTGAACTCTTAAATTTGATTCCATTGGTATATATGTCTGTGCTCATGCCAGTGTCATGTTCTTTTGATTACTGTAGCTTTATAATACGTTTAAAAAGCAGAAAGTGTGACTACTCCAACTTTATTCTTCTTTTTCAAGACAGCTTTGTCTGTATGGAATCCCTGATCTTCCATGTAAATTTATCGATTGTCTTTTTCGTTTTTGCAAAGAAGACTGTTGAAATTTTGTTCAGGATTGGGTTAAATCTGTAAATTGTTTTGAGTAGAATTGACATCTTTTTTTTTTTTTAATAGAGAATTAGTTCAGAGGCATTTCCAACGTTTAATTTAAAAAAATATATATATTTATTAATTACCCCCTTTCACCTCCCCCTCCCCACCATACTGTTTTTGCTATCTGTATCCATTCACTGTGTGATGTTCTCTTTTGGTCTTCTCTTCTCATTTTTTCTCCTCTCGGATTCACCAGGATTCCATCCTGGGAACCTCTGATATGGAGAGTTTCCCTGTTAGCTGTGCCACCTTAGTTCCTGGTTTTTGCTGTGCTTCACCTTGATTCTCCCCTTCATCTCTCTTTTGTTTTATCATCATTTTGCTGTGTGACTCACTTGCACAGGCACTGGCTTACTGCGCAGGCACACGACTCACCCACGTGGGCACTGGCTCGTCATGCAGACATGCTTTCTCTTCTTCTTTTTCACCAGGAGGCCCAGGGGTGAAACCCAGGTCCTCCCATATGGTAGGCGGAAGCCCTATTGAGCCACGTCTACTTCCCAGAATTGACATCTTAATGATATTTAGTTTTCTAATCCTTGAACATGGAATGTCTTCCCATTAATTTAGTTCTTCTTTGATTTTAGGAAAGTTCTGTAGTTTTCCATGTGTAAGTCCTTAACATCCTCGGTTAAATCTATTTGTTGATGTTTGATTCTTTTAGAAGCTGTTGTAAATGGAATTTTAAAAAATTTCCTCCTCAGTTTGCTCATTACTATAATATGGAAACACTCCTCACTTTTGCATATTGAATTTGTACCACATCATTTCCTGAATTTATTAGCTCTGGTAGCTATTTGGCACATTTTTGGTTTTTGTTTTTGTTTTGTTTTGTTTTGTTTTTTTTTTTGGACTTACTTTATAGAGGATCATGTCATCTACAAATAATGAAAAGTTTACTTCTTCCTTTCCAATTTGGATGTCTTTTATTTCTCCTTCTTGCCTAACTGCTCTGGCTACAACTTCCAATACAATGTTAAATAGCAGTGGTGACAGTGGGCATCCTTGTCTTGTTCCATATCATAGAGGGAAAGCTTTCACTCTTTCACCGTTGAGTATGATATTAGCTGTGTGTTTTCATATATGCCCCTTATCAAGGTGAGAAAGTTTCCTTCTCTTGTGTTTTTCATCAAGACAAGGTGCTTGATATTTTCAAATGCCTTTTCTGCTCTAGTCCTTGTTATTTCTTACTTTCTGCTTGCTTTACTGTTGGCTGTTCTTTTTCTGGTTCCTCCAGGTGTCCAGTTAGGTATTTGATTTTCAGCTCTTTCTTCTTTTCTGGGTATGCATATAGGGCTATAAATTTCCCTCTCAGGATTGCATTCACTGTGTGTCATAGATTTTGATATGTTGTGTTCTCCTTTTCATTCATCTCCAGATATTTATTGATTTGCCTTATAATTTCTTCTGTGACTCATTGATTTTTTTTAAAGTGCATTATCTAATGTCTTTATGTTTGTGGATTTTCCAGTTCTCTGCCTGTTATTGATTTCCACCTTCATTCCATTATGGTCAGAGAAGATGCTTTGTATAGTTAAAATCTTCATAAATTAATTGAGAATTGTTTTGTGACTCAGCGTGTGGTTTATCTTGGAGAGCATTCCATATATACTTGAAAAGAATGTATCTAATATTGCTGTTTTCGGATATATTGTTCTGTATTTTCTGATGTGTGTATCATATATTTTGTGGCACTGTGGTAAGGTGCATAAATATTTATGATTGTTATCTCTTATTGTTGGATTAACTCTTGTCTTAATACATTATGTCCATCTAGTCTCTACAGCAGCTTTTAAAGTCTATTTTGTCCCATATAATATAGCTACCCCAGCCCCTTTTTATTTATTATTTGTAATAAATCTTTTTCCATCCTTTCACTTTCAATCTATTTGCATCTTTGGGTCTACGGTGACTCTGTCATAAACTATATGCTTGGATCATGCTTTTTTATCCATACTGTCCATTTGTATCTTTTGATTGGGGAGTTTAATCCATTAACATTCCTGTAAAGGAAGTACTTAATAATACTTAAGTAATTTTGTCCTTTGGTTTTATATATCATTATCTTTCTCTCTTCTCTCTTTCATTGCAAGTTCCGTTTCTGTTTAGTTGATCTTTTGTGATGTATCTGACTGATCCTTTCTTATCTCTGTATATTTTAAAAATACTTTGTTTGCATTTCCCTTAGGATTTGTATTATACAGCTTACATCCATAACCTACTAATTTGAAAAGATAACCAACTTAGCTTCAGTAGTGTACATGTTCTTTGCTACCATATCCTTCTGTTGCCCCTCTTTATGCTTTTTTTTGTCCACATTGTCTCTTTATATTTCCATGCCCATAATCAGGAAGTATGCCTTTCTCTGTTCAACTGTATTATACTCTTAAAGGTGAGGTAACAAGCATGCTACCATCGTTGGGCAGGCCCAGCACGTTGAGATGAGGCCTCGTCTCCTGCTGGGTGAGTGCTTGGCGTGGGTAGATTGTCGCCCCCC
This sequence comes from Dasypus novemcinctus, assembly GCF_030445035.2. Lineage (NCBI taxonomy): Eukaryota > Metazoa > Chordata > Mammalia > Cingulata > Dasypodidae > Dasypus > Dasypus novemcinctus. The sequence goes on along the minus strand of NC_080687.1, from coordinate 22,528,258 downwards.
TGCTACTCTTGCCCGTAATGGCTGCCTCCTCTATCTCCACCCAGCATCCGGTCTCCATCGGGGCCGCCCTAGGGTAATCGGCCTGCCTCTCCCCCGCCTCACCAGAACCCAACCCACAACTTCCCCTTATCTTCTGCCCCAGCCCCCATATACCCCCCGCCAGAATGATAACCTCACCTCTGCCCCTTTACCTAGCAACAGCCTCCAACAACCAATCGGAGGTCGCCTTCAGCTTAAGCCAATCCACACCCCACACGTCGCCCCTTACCCTCATACCTCACCCCCAACTGTCCCCCAGCCAATTAGCGGCCTCCCCTCACATACATTGCCTTATTTGGCTTAGCCTTGCTACCGCCAGCACCCTAGCCTATATAAACGCTTGTCTTCCTCAATAAAGCAGACGCGTTGCCACCACTCTCCGTCTCCGCAGCATTCTTCGCGCTGCTGTGCGTCCGCCCTTGACACCGCCCGCTGTCCACCGTGCGCCCTCAAAAGGAATTAAAGAGTAGTGTTGTATATTGAAGAAACAGTACTGTTGGATTTTGCATTTACTCATTTAGTTACCCTTACTGATAATCTTCATTTCTTCAAGCCAGTCTCTCATTTCCTTTCAACCTGCAGAACTCCCTTTAGTAATCCTTGTAGGGCAGGTTTTTTGTCAATGAACACTCTCAGTTTCTGTTTATCTGTGAATATTTTAAACTCTCCCTTATTTTTGAAGTACAGTTTTGCTGGATAAAGAAGTTTTGGCTGGCACCTTTTCTCTTACATTGCCTTAAATATATCATACCATTGCCTTCTCACCTCCATGGTTTTGATGAGAAATTGGCACTTAGTCTTTTTTTTTTTCTTTTTTGGGTACCTGGGGTCGGGGATTGAACCTAGAACCTCGAGGGTATGTGAGAAACTGGTGCTAAGCTACTGAGCCACAGTGGCTTCCCTGGGTTGGTATTTTAGTTTATTATGATGGCTGTTTTTTCAAGAGGCACCAGGAGCCAAGCCTGGGACTGTATGCAACTGCTTGAGGGACATCCATTCCCAGGCACTTAGTCTTATTGAGGATGCCTTGTATGTGAAAAATTGATTTTCTTTCTGCTTTCAGAATTCTCTCTTTAGCTTTGACATTTGACATTGTGATTAGTAGGTGTCTTGGATTAGGTTTATTGGGGTTTATTCCATTCGGAGTACGTTGCATTTCTTGGACATGTATGTTTATGTCTTTCATAAGAGTTGGGGAATGTTCAATCATTATTTCCTCAACAATCTTTTACTTCTTGTCTTCTTCTGAGATACCTTATGCATATGTTTTATGCTTCACAGTGTCATTTAATCCCTGAGACACTGCTCATTTTTTCTTTTCTTTTCTCTTTTCTTTTTAATGTGTGATTTTGATTGTCCTGTCTTCTAGTTCACAGATTCTATCTTCTAACTGTCCAAATCTGATGTTGCATGCCTCTAGTATATTTATAATTTCATTATTGTGGCTTTCATCCCCATAATTTGTTGTCCTGTTGTCTTTCTCTTTTGTTGGGTGGTGTTATTGTGTTTCTTTTTAAACTTTCAGAATCTCCTTTATGCTTATACATTGTCTTCTTAATATTGTTTAGTTCTATATCCATATTTTCCTTCATCTCCTTGAATTAAGAGATTCATTTGAATTTCTTTGATTAGTTTTCCAAATTCTCTGTCTCCTCTGAAGTTTTAATTTGTTCCCTGGACTGAGCCATATCTTCCTTGTATGGCTTGTAATTTTTGTTCATGTCTAGGCATCTTTTTTTTTTTAACAAATAATTTTATTGATACCTATTAATAAAGCATACAGTTAATCCAATGTATACAATCAGTGGTATTTGCTATAATCACATAATTGTGCATTCATCACTTCAGTCATTATTAGAACATTTTGATTATTGCAATAATAATAAACAGACAAAATTCCTCACCTCTCAACCTCTCTGTGCTTCCTCCACTGTATGTATATGCTGTTTCAAAGGGTATAATGACTGGCTTTCGTAAAATCACAATGTTGTACATTCATCACCCAAAAATTTTAGAAAAATTTCATTACTCCAAAAAGAAAGACACCACACTCCTTAGCATTCATTCCTCAGATGTTGTATTAGTCAGGGTTCTCTAGGGAACCAGAATCAACAGGAGATATCTGTCAGTAGTATACGATTTTCTAAGAGTTCTCTCTTGTGACCGTGGGGATACACAAGTCCAGGTTCTGCAGGTAGACTGCAAACCAGGGGCTCCGATGAAAAGCCAGTGAACGTCCTTAATGAGTTTCCAGTAGACATTGGCTGTCCAAAGAGGAGCTGAATGCTGAAATCACTTCCCCTTTTAAGGCATTCAACTGATTGGATACCACATCACTCATTGCTGACAGCAGTCTCCCTGATTGATGTAAATGTAATCAACTAAATATGTAGTAAAGCTACTCGTGACTAAAGTCCTTGTATTACAGTTAGCCCAGTGCTTGCATGACCAAACAACTGGGCACAAGTACCTGGCCAAGTTGACACATTAGCCTAACCATCACAGACCTACATAACCACTAATCTTCTTTCATCTTTATAAATAGATTTATATTTACATTTTATATAAGTGGATTCATACAATATGTAGTACTCTGTGTCTGGTCTCCTTCAATTATTAAAAATTTTTTTTGTCCGATACTGACATTTTGTACTGTTGTTCAGCTTCAAAGAAAACAGTCTTATTTATGCAATTTTACCCATATTCATAATATATTTATATTTCACATAATATATTTAGTTCATAATAGGGCAATCATACAGTATTTGTCCTTTTGTGTCTGGCTTGCTTCACTCAACATAATGTCCTCCAGGTTCATTCATATTGTCATATGCTTCACGACTTTGTTTCTTCTTATTCCTGCATAATATTCCATCATGTGTATACTCCACAATTTGTTTATCCACTTATCAGTTGATGAACACTTTGATTGTTTGATATGTTAACCTCTGAAGGTCAGTTTGTCCCTCTTGTCTAGGGTGTTATTTTTTATTTGCTTTGTGATAAAACTCCTTTGATGCTTGGTCCAACTTATTTTGGACCTTCAGAGTAGCCCATGTTTAACTGTTCAGATTTTCTCGCCTCTTCATCAGTGGTTACATTGTCAATAGAGCGACTGTCAGCTGGCTTCCTCCTATTTTTCACTCACAGACTGTGTAAGCACTAAGGTAGCAAATGAGACCATGTGAATGGTGAAGTCCACATTTCATAGTGCATACCTCAAACTGGGAACTCCAATGGCAATTTTTGATTAATTCCCCAGCAGAACCTGACTGTAGAGGTGGTAATTCTCTCTTCTCCTCCTACCATTTTTTAGAGCTGCATTTTTTTGATAGTGTACTCACCAAGTTAGTGCAATACTTTGTCTTTTTCCAGAGTTCAGAAGAAGGTGGCTCTGCTACTTTCACTAGTTGTAGTGTTAAAAGATTTTAATGCTATCTTTAATGGTATCTTGACCCATCTTACACTGCTCTCTTTGTCGTCTGGGACCTATAATAGTTGCTTTAAAGTCTTTGTGTGCAACATCTGGGCCCCCTCACATAAGTCTTTGACAGCTGTCCCTTTCTTCTGACCCCTCCCTCTCTTGGGGATCTGTCGTCATTGCTGGTTTTCAGTTTGCTTTTTGTTTTTTCAGTAACTTACCCCAGAGTGTGTGGCTGTTATTGCTCTAGTTTGAAATTTTTAAGATTCTTGTGTTTTGTTTTTTTTTCCCCCACCCTACTTCTTAAAATTCTCATCGATGGCAACATAGTTTTTATATTCAGTCAAAAATTGATCAAACATTGTGCTTACGCTTTTGTTTTAGTTTCCTATGCTGCTGGAAATAGATACTATGAATTGGGTTGGCTTAAAACATGGGAGTTTATTAACTTACAGTTTGATGCTCAGAAAATATCCATATATAGGCATCTTTATGGCTATGCTTTCTTCCTGAAGACTGGCTGCCAGTGAACCTTGGCTCCTCCACCAAATCTCAAGATACATGGTAGCGTTTGCTGGTCTCTCCCTTCTCTTCCAGGTTTCTTTTCTTTCTTTCAGCTTCTTACTTCCATGGCTTCTGTCTTTTTCTGAATTTCTTATAAAGGCCTCCAGTAATAGTATTAAGATCCATCCTGAATGAGGTCGCCTCATCAAAGGTCCTGCTTACAATGAGTTCACACCCACTGGAATGGATTAAATTTAAGAACATGGTTTTTCTGGGGTGCATACAGTTGCAAACCACCACAACCTTTAATCGATTCAATTTCTTGTGGTTGGAAATGCATTTAAAGCAGGAAAAGACTTTTTAAAATGTAAACTCAATGGATTAAATCATAAAGTAAAAAATTAAGTGATTAAACTGTATAAAAGCTTACTAAATTCTTTGCCTTCAAATAATATAAGCCAAATTACAGACTTAACTGAAATGTTATTTGTAACAAATACAGTAATTCAAACTTACCCTTAATATCTAAAGTACTTCTTAAGACAAATGCATAAATAGATAAATGGGAAAGGAAAGGGTTATGAGCAATTTATTAAAGCAGTAAATCCTCATAGCTCTGAAATAAAAGTTAATTTCATCATAAAAACATGATAGTAATATTTCACACATCTAGTAAGCAGAGATTTAGAGAGCGCACTTTACATTCTTGTAATGGTGGAAATGTAAATCCATAAGATTTCTGAAAAGCAATATGGCAGGTATGTATAGAATACACCCTAAACAAATAATCTCAAATATATTCAAAGGTGTTTGTGCAAAGATGTGTTCATAGATTATTTATTGTAATAATAATAATTGTAAGCAGCCTAAATATACAGAACTATAAGAATGGTTTAGTAACCATATATAATTATTAAAAATGCATGTGAGGCTTTTAAAGATAATATAAAAAAATGTTTTCATGTTAACTGCAGTAAGAAGAATATAAAATTATATAAATAATTGATCTTTTTCTGTAAAAAAGTTGGCATAAAAATAGATATTGTGTCAGTATGGGGTTTTTTTGAGTGGCAGAATTATGATGGATTTATTTTCTTCTTTTTCTAGATTAAAAATAATGCCCTTGGTGTTCTTGTTTGTTTCTTTCTTATTTGGAAAAAAAAGAAATCTTTAGCTGTTTTAGCTTCTTAAGAATGTAAATGACTGTGATTTTGGAGGATTATTTTGACATCAGAGGCCAGCATGTATTGGAGGTGGAAACATAGAAGACATAAGAGATCAGTTAGGAAGCTGTTATACAATATGGGCATCAGGCTTTGGGTCTCAGCCTAGGAGGGTGACAATGGGAGGAAGAAAACAATGAAAGAGGTTTTAAATAATTGATTAGTGTCTGTAATAAACCCATCCCCCATTCTTACCTGTATTTTCTCAGGTACATACTCTTTTAAATCAGTCTGTTTGCAGTGTCTTAGGTAAAGGAATCATTGTGATGCCCTTATTTTAGGTAGTACACCTAGGAACGAAGTGTCTTGGTATAGTGGAAGGAGTATAAGCTTTGTATTTAGTCCTGTCCATGCTGCTTCTTACCTCTGTGGCTTTGAGGTAAGCCCAGCTAGGCTGCATGAGCCACAGTTACTTCATTTGTAAAATAAATATAATAATGCCTGCCTTGTAGTATTGTTGCGAGGGTTAGCAGATTAAAGTGCCTGGCAAAATGCTTGGCCCTTAAGAGGTAGTTATTCTGATAATTATTGGGATGAGTATTTTGGAGCATTTAAAAAGTCTAATGTGTCATTGAAGCTACCATTCCATTCTTTTTGCAAACAGGCATCCAGTAGCTTTTGAGGATTACCTGTGGAATCTGTATTCAGGGATGACGTAATATAATTAAAGGAAACATGTTTGTGACATATTTGGGCAAAATAGATTTCAACAATGAAAGAACATTAATTATACCCACAGGATGATAATAGGTATCTTTCCTGATAGAGATCAGAGAAAGGGCTTTTATTGTAGAAACTGGATGCCCAGCCCTAAAGAGAATGAAAGAACTTTTAAAAACCTCTTTCAGGGTATAAGGAGTTTTCTCATTTATCACTTGAGAAAGAGGTGTCTTAAGTTTGCTGACCTCAGAACATGTAGGTCCTTAATGACCATGCATGTTCAATGATAAACTATGATATTTTCCAAGTTTTCTTGAACACTCTCACTTTGATTGAGTTCATTATATCAATTATCTTTTATGTATTTTAAAGTAAATATTTCCCTTTCCATTCATGGTGAATGTCATGAAAAAGAAGCCTTTGCCATTGTAATATTGTAAATATAACATTAGGTAGTAATCACTAGTTTTCGTATGGAAATGTAAAGAAATAGACATGAAGCTTTAATAAAATGTCATAGCAAACTTCCATATGCTCCAGAGAAATATTGGACCTATATTTTCTTCTCTGCTTTTTCATTTAACCAGAAACCTAAATGCTAGCCCATGAAAGAAAAACTCAGAATCTGATTCTCTGGTATCCTTTTCAGGACATCTTTTGTTTTTATAGATCTACACTAATCCTAAACTCTAACTTCTCTTCATCATATCTCTTACTTTCATTTACTTTTCTCTACCTTAACCAAGATTATTTTCAAATCTTGTGACATGTGATGTGTCTGCCTAGGGACTTATAAATGGGTAAGCTTAATTATCTAAATACCTTGAGACTTATAGAGGTGCCCCCAGCTTTATTCCTTTGTGGTTCCCCTAGGCAGCTCTCTCTCTCCTTTCTTTATATTCCACCCACATTTTATAAGGATCATAATTTGCCTGCTGACTTCTTGTGACATTCTTTTCCCACTGCTTATTTTTTATATACAGTTTCCTTATTTTATATAGTTTAATTATGTAGATTAAGGGTTTTAGTCGGTAAGAGCCTGGAATAGAATGGGAGCTAAATCTATATTGAATGAATGAAGGAGTAATTGAGTTGTCTAATTGTGGAAAAGGCTGTCTTGTGAAATAATTCTATTGAAGCCATTGAATAAGAAGCTCTAAATAGGATTCCACCTTTGGCATTAGAAAGTTGTAGTAGGTGGTGTCTAAGCCACCTATTAATACCCCTTGTGAATCCCCAAATTTAGAATTACAATAATTAATTTATTTGAAAAGACACAATAATATAAACAGAAACATTTATATGACCCCTCCAAGAGATTAACAAAGTACATTAAATCAATAATTGTAAGTTGATGATGGCAGGGAGAAGGCCGATTAGGTAGGGTAGAAGTGTGTTTAATTTTTTAGTTTCTCCTTTTGTGCTTATAATCTAGGTAATATGTGGATATTTGGTTTTCATTGATGATGATAAGATTTTATATTGCCCCAAGCAAGTGTTTTCTCTCTCCTCTCATATATGTAAACCAATTATTTATTTTTGAAAGATTAAATAATATGTAAAATAAAATATATAATACCTACGAAAATGTTCAGTGAAAATTGTAACTAATTTGTAAAATCAAAGATACTACGTGATATTATTTAATGATAATAATAAAGTAAGTGTCTGTTGGTCTGAGAAATAGTGAGGTCCTTTTTTGTTTTATTTTAATAGTGGGCAGTTTAGGAATTGTCTGTGTGACTTCACTGATGTTTTTCCCCCTCTTGTGTGACACTATTGTTTGACTATCCTTGATTTTCCATGCCCCATGATTCAGGGAAAGCTTGCACTGGATGAGCTCAGCTCTTTGTGCCATTCATCAGGGTTATGGATTATAAAGGCTGCCATTTCCTTGAAAACTGCATGCTTTCTCTGGGTACCCAGACTTATGTTTGGAGCTGTGGAAGCCAGTCTGTGAGGTCTCATGGGGTCCTGCAGCAGCCAGAGCATGCAGAAAGCAAGAAAGGGAAGAAAGGTGATTGTTAGAATACACAGATGCGCTGATGAGATCAGGAAGTGAAAGGTACTCCCTGGCAGAGGCAGATGGTCAGGGTGGAAGAAATTCTGAAACCTATGTAATAGATCTTTTTAAGCATGAATTTTGATTGTGTATTTTGCAGAAAAGTTAAGTAATTTGGAATTTTTGGTTAGGAAAATTTTTAAAATTATCTTTAGCAGTTATTTAAAAATTAAAGAATAATAGTTGAAATTAATAGCGTAACTATTTTAATGTTGAAGTTAGCTTTTTGCCAGAGATTTACTTGGAATCATTTTTGGTATATTCTTATGGGGCTCTTTTAATCTACATAATGTGATTAATGCTGTGTTTGAGGAAATACCATCTTATTCTTCTTCTTCTGTTCCATATACCTAGCAGGTATGATTTTCCTCCTTATATCACATAGCAACTGTTTTGCTGTTTGGGGAAAAAAAGGTGTATAGGATTCCAAGCATGCTTTAAGCAGTTTTGTTGAATAGGTATCTAATATTTGCAATTAGGAAACTAAATCATATTTTTATTTTCATTTTAATGGAAAAGGACTTCTTAAATATCAGATAGATTTTAAGTTTAAGATCCCATTATACGTGGCATAGTTTTCAAATTTATATTTGAAGGATAAGATCTGATTTAAAGTATAATTCTATGATGATGGAGTGACTAGTGTCACACTATGTTCTCTGTCTACACAGTCCTTTGACATTTATGTTCAATGAGTATTTTTCAGAAGGAAGACATTATAATTTTAGGGTCAGCATCCAGTTTTCTCCTCAAAAGAATGAACTCCTTGAGTAGCCCCTCCTCCTCTGGCTTGCTGTACCAGTCTTCTTAAATGAATGGGTCTATTCACAGACCATACTAGAGTTTACTGTCGCAAGTGAAAGAACCTCTGATTTTTTTTTCATTTTAAATAGTTTAGTATGTAAGTTATTTAATCAGGTTTGCATTTACTCATGAATGACTGTACTCTCTCCTCAGTATACAGAAAACAGTAGTGAACAGAATAATAATCCATGTTGTATTATTAATGCTGAAATACAGTTAGCTTAATGGTTTCTTTTTTCTTAAATGTTTAAACTTACATTGCTTCTGGGCTAGTAAAAATCACAGAGAGAAAACTGAGTGTGTTTGATACCTTTATTCTCTACCTTTTTTTTTTTTTTTTGCATGATTCATTTAGGATGATTTGTTAGTTTTGGAAGACAAATAGCACATCTTAGTGCATGTAGTAGATACTCAGAAAATGTGTGTAATATGAATTTCTGGTTTAAAATAGTACTAGCTCTTTAACAAGGGTAGAATGAATAAGGAAGTTGAGAGAGAGTTTATTTTCTTTACTTATAAACTAGGTCCTGTAGGTACGCTAAGTCCTCTCCTTAATCCCAGAGAGGGCAGTGTGGTGTCATGGAATATCAGAGTGACCTAACTTCACATTCTGGCTCCACTCTCCACTGACTATATGATTTGGGGATTTTGGATGTTATTTCACCTATCTGACCTTCAGTCTTTTCATCTATAAAATGAGGATAATATATTAACCTACGATGTACAGTTTTTGTTTGTAAGAATTAAAGAATATATATACAGAGCACCTTATATGGCTCCAGGGGTATAGTATACTTCAATAATTGGTGACGTGGTTTATTCAAATCATTATAAAACCTAAACTATTAATCTGCTCCATGGGGAAAAAATGGGTGCTTTCTTGTCTTGCACTGTGAATTGACATTGCTGTCAATGATTATTGATGAAAATGTTATATTTCAACTGTTTTTCACTTACCTGTTTTAGGAGTTTCTAACCAATTTTGGCTAAATTTGCTACACTGATAGAGTATCAAGAAACATTTTAAAGTTGATTCTACTATCTTTGAACAAAGTAGTGGCTATTAAAAAGATTGTTTACATTGGTACATCTTTTTAGTATAACATGTAGGATGATTTGAGGCTATACTATTCTCTAGTGAAGATCTTTTGTTCCCAGAAATTGATTTAGATTTGCTCCATGCAATCTAAAGAGAAAACTGCATGATTTTTAAAATTGAGATATATTTTACAAGTATTAAAATGCATAGATGGGCATACCCAAATCTAAATATAGAACATGTCCATTGCTCCAGAAAACTTTCTCATACCCCTTTTCCCATAATCATCTTTTAGTTTACCAGAAGGGAGCCATGTACCAGAAATGTGTTGGCGGCTTTTATTAGGTTAAATGCTTAAGCGTTCCAAGACTGGGGAAAAATGTCGAAATCAAGACATCAGGCAGAGCTCTCTCCCTGAAGATCTGTTGCTGACAATCCTGGCCTCCTGCCACATGACAGGGCACAATGGTGGCTCTGCTAATTTTTGCCTGCTCTAGGCTCACTTTCTCCCCGAGCTCAGCTGTTGGCAATCAAGCATGTAGTGGGGCATAATGGCAGTGTCAGCTTATCCCTTTGCTCTCCTCTGGTCCTCTTTGACAGTTCTCCTTCAGGTTACTCCATCTATGGCTTCTCACTCAGTGACAGTTAATGAACCATCCCAAGTTCATTAACTTAAATGTCTGGGCTTCTCTCTGTCACTGCAGCCTTTTTTCTGTGCCTGCAGCTTTCTGTTCCTTGGTTTATGAAAGACTCCAGTTGGAGGATTAAGACCAACCCTGGGCCATGCCCTACTGGAAGCAATCTAATCAAATGGCCTTTAACTGATCCAGTGTAATCAAAGGTTCACAATAGGTTGAATTTAAAAACAAAATTCTCTGGAATCCACAAAAGACTCAAATCAACACAACCCCTTTCTCCCATAACTTCTTTTCTGATTTCTATCATCATAGATTAGTTTTGCCTGTTCTTGGACTTAATATAAATAGAATTCTCTAGGATATACTTTCTGTGAATGGCTTCTTTTGAACAACACAGCATTTTAGAGATTTATCCATGCTGTTCTGTTTATCAGTGTTCCTTCCTTTTATTACTAAGTAGTATAAATGTCTTTTTTTAAAGTAAAACAAAAAATAATCTCAAAATAACATTACCTAAAGTGACTTATTGAAATAGAGTTGGCATTATTCATATGATGATGGAAATAATTCCAGCCTCACTCAAGGTACACCTTTGTAATAATGTAGTTGACAGTAAGTTGTATAGGCTTTAGAATAATTTATTATATGGATTTAGTAGTTTAGTAGATTAGAATCACAGGTATTGATGATTTCAAACACTTTAATATTACACAGAAGCAACAGTATGAATTGAACAGTGGTGAAGAACACTCTCCAAAGTTTATATATCTTAATGCAGTTGATACCATTGAAACATCAAGTAATACTTATTCATCTTTTATTGTAGGTGCTACAGAATATTTTAGAAACAGAAAATGAATATTCTAAAGAACTGCAGACTGTACTTTCAACCTATCTACGACCATTACAAGCCAGTGAAAAGTAAGTTAGATTATAAATTGCTTTAACTGAAAAACAGTTTTTGTATTAGGCTGTTGGCTCTTATTTTCAGAGAATAGAAGGTGAAATAATGGAGTGGAAATTCAGTATACCAATTTGCTTTAGACATAAGCTACTTGTTTACTAGTTTAAGATTTTTAACAGCATTTGTATAAGAGAAGTGAGAATAAAAGTAAAACTATTTATATATTTTCATTGTTATTTTTTTGGCTCCAGGTTAAGTTCAGCAAACACTTCATACTTAATGGGAAATCTAGAAGAAATATGTTCTTTCCAGCAAATGCTTGTACAGTCTTTAGAAGAATGCACCAAGTAAGTAAGATGGTAAAAATTTGCAAAATTTTGGTATAACTAATATGTAAGTACCAAGTTTAACATAATTTTAGAATTCACTTATCTGCAGGTGGAAAATAGGTTATTTGAATCTTCAGGATAGATCAACTTTTGTAGCAAAAATGGTGTTTAGATTACCTAGTTTTTGTAGTACTGATGGAGCACAAAGGAGGAATCCACTGACTATTCAGAGAAAGGGAAAAAGGCTCCTCTAAGGTGGAGATTTTTAAGGTGTTCTACAGAAAGCATAGAGGATGGAGAGCCTTCTGAAAAGGAAGAGAAACTAGAATGTGAAAAAACATGGAGGTGTCAAATGGCTTCGTTTCTTATGTGCTACCAAATGCTACAAAAGGAAGGCATTTCTGCATACAGCCTTGAAAGCAATGTCTTCCACCATCTTAGCATATGTGTTCTGGTCTCCAAGAAGATGATAAATTGTAAAGCACTACATACATGCAACATGCTCTTCCAGTGTATTTAGGAATTTGATTTTGCCTCTTTTAGGAAAAAAAAAATTTTTTTGAGGTGGGGGGAGTATCCTGGATAATTGGTCATCAGTTTTTAAAAAAAATTTCTTCCTGTGGGACTATTTCTTTAACATTAGACATTAAAAAATATTAGTAAATGCTTGCTAGCTATTGGATGACTTAAAATATAATGCATATGAATAATGTTTTTAGGTTTTAGTCCAACAGGTAATATTTGATGTTTATTTACTTGTGGCCTTGACAAAGGAAGGTGACTCACTTTATTTTTATATTATCTTTAATGTTTATTTCTATCACCACCTGAAGAACCAGAATACTTTTTTTTCCTCTGGAATTCTGGTTGATTTCTGGCTTTCCTTCCAGCTTTTTAAGTCTTAGAAGTGGTAAGGGGATAGCCTGTCCTTTGTTCTTTCTTGATATGTTATTTGGCTAGGGAACCAGGTCTTTAAATTGGTAACTATTTACTATTATGAAAATAGATTTGTCCCTTTAACTCTTTGCCTTAGCTTTAAGACACTTCATATTGGAAGAGAAGAAAAAGAAAGCGGGAATGCCAGAGTAAATACTGACAAACAGAAATTCAAATAATTTTCCCTTTTGCCGCATTTTTGGTTTGCATACTTATGTGCCCATGAGTCATCTGAGAATCAATTTGCTTTACTTCCAGTAAATGAAAGTTATTTCCTAGCAGTTTGAGGTCTTTGGAAATGACCATATTGTGTACATATTGAAAGTAAATCTTTACCTCTATTTATCTCACTGACTGTAAATAATATAGTCTAAATAAATTAATATTTACATAGCAATTTGTAATTTAAGAATATATTTTACAATACCTCTTATATTGCTTGTATCCGTATTAGCCTGGCCAGTATTATATACTGATAACAGATTGAAAAACTGAAATTCGGAGAGGTTAGAGTAAAAGGCTTAAAATCAGATATCTAATATGACTTCAGTCCTGATGTTATCTCTAAATTTTTTATGACTTAAGTATAATTTTCATCAAGTTCCTTAACTTTACTCCAACTAAATATTAGATATTAGATTTTCCATGGTGAAATAGAATGTATAAGATTACTTTCCCATATCAACAATTTCCCTTTTCTTTTTTTATCTTGAATATCCTGAAAGTTTTCATCTTTCCCATTTTAAGACTGCTAATTTCATCTATTTGTGCTATATGCTTTATCTCTGTAACACTTAATAGTTTACTATTAGCTCCCCACATGGGAGCTAATTGCTTGAACCACCTCTACTCCCTGCTTTGTTGTGTTTTTCATTATGTTTTCCTCCTTTGTGTCTCTTGTTGCATCATCTTGTTGCATCAGCTTGCCACACTAGTCCATCTTCTTTAAGAAGCTCCAGAAACCAAACCCAGACCTCCCATGTGGTAGGCAGGAGTTCAGTTTCTTGCGCCACATCTGCTTCCCTTGCTCCACTCTCTTTTAGCCTTCATTGTTACTTATGAGGTGTCAGCTGTATTTCAAATAGTTGTTCTTCAGGCTGCTTTCTAGATTTTGTCTATTTTTGATTTGGCAAATGCAAATGGAAATGAAGTTTGACAATGAGAGCCCAGGTGTGGTTGGGTTATGCCACTTCTTGAACCTATAAATTTATGTTTTTCACCAAATTTGAGCAGTTTTTGTGTTTATTCAAGTATTTTTCTGCCCTACTCTCATTTTTTACTTTTTCTGGAGAGCAGATATGTCCATATTTGACTGATTGATACTGTTTCACTGGTCCCTAAGGCTCTGTTCATTTTTTTTTTCAATTAATTTTTCCTCTCAGTTCTTGAGATTGAATACTTTTTGTTGTTCTATCTTCACATTCACTGCTTGCCTCTTTTCTCTTATCCTGTATATATACTGATTGTTAAAATTTGAGGTATTGTGTTTTTCAGTTCTTGAATTTGTATCATTCTTTTCAGAATTTCTCTCTATTGTGATTTTCTATTTGTTCATTCACCACAAGCATATTTTTCTTTACATCCTCAAGCATTATCATACTAGCTGCTTTAAAATCTTTGCTGATTTAAACATCTGGCTAAAACTCCAATAGAAGACCCAAAAAGTTCAGTTCAACTTGACCTGCTGAAAAGTAAAAGGAGAAATCTAGGAAATAAGAGAGTCAGAGACTGAGACTTGTGAACTTTTTCTCTAAACTCTGCCCAAATCTTGGGCTGACCTCTGAACTGCAGATGCATGGGGGCAGACTCTAAGCAGACCAAGTAATTTTAAGATAACCGAACTGAGATTTGAGCTTCTGCCCATGTGACAAAGTTTGCAGTTTGGGTCCAATGAAGTTAACTGCCTGTTAAACCGGTGAATCAGCGATCTTCAGAGAAACTGCAGTGATTCCAGAGTGAGTCTAACTTTCATCACTCGTTTGGGTAGGGCACTTTGTAGGTAGCGACAAGGTGGTCAGTATTGCCTCAAGATAACCTTTTCTTTTTGTTTTGTTTTTTTCATTAAGGTAGCTTTGATATGCAATTTTACTTTAAAATATTATTTTAAGTGATGGGGAGATATCTACAACATAAAATTTACTATGATCCTATTATATTATGATTTAAAGAGACTTTTCTTTGAACTAATCTGGGAGTGGAACTATGATTTATACATTTGAGAAAATGCGTGCTAGGAATCTTAACAATGACTTCCTAACAACTTTTTAAAAAGTAAAACCTATTTGTAAGTTGGTCTGCCTGTAGTTTGTGAAAAGCAAGTTAAATTCTGTTGAAAATAGAACCTCAAAGATTCTTTTTCAGAATATCCTAGTTATTGTACCAAATTTTATTTTTATTTTGGTAATGACTTGATACCTTCTTTCTCTAAAAAAGAAAATACTAAAGGGCTCTATAATTGTCTGGTCCTTCATTAGTATAAATGCTGAAGTATAGGCTGGCAGGCAATAGAGATAACAGAATTTGCTGCATTTCTGTCACAGATGGATGGATCCTCAAATAGTTGGATGCACCTGAATCATTGTATCCTCATAGTTCACATAGTCCAGCACTGTACCTGGGACTTTTGAATTTTTTTCATGTATGTAAGTGTTATTTGTAGTAACTGTAACTGATTCCATTACTCTCATGAATGTTTTTTTAGTTGTTTGTATGTCCTACAAATGGAAATGTCTAATAGGTAGTTGACTAGCCCATGGATTAGTAGTAAGGTTAGGAGTGGAGAATTGTGAGTTATAGACACTTCATCTCTACCCGCCTCAACCATTTGTGACAAGGTGTAGCCAGAGTTAAGAGTTTGGGTTTTGTAACTGTACATACAGCTCTGCCATTTGTTAACCTTAAGTTTCTTTCTTTTTTTTTTTTTTTTTTTTTAAGATTTATTTATTTATTTATTTAATCCCCCCCCCCCCCCCCCCGGTTGTCTGTTCTTGGTGTCTATTTGCTGCGTCTTGTTTCTTTGTCTGCTTCTGTTGTCGTCAGCGGCACAGGAAGTGTGGGTGGCGCCATTCCTGGGCAGGCTGCTCTTTCTTTTCGCGCTGGGCGGCTTTCCTCACGGGCGCACTCCTTGCGCGTGGGGCTCCCCCACGCGGGGGACACCCTTGCGTGGCACGGCACTCCTTGCGCGCATCAGTGCTGCACATGGCCAGCTCCACACGGGTCAAGGAGGCCCAGGGTTTGAACCGCGGACCTCCCATGTGGTAGATGGACGTCCTAACCACTGGGCCAAAGTCCGTTTCCCAGTCTTAAGTTTCTTTACCTATTTCCTCATCTGAAAAATAGATATAATAGTTCATTTTATTAGGGTTCATATGAGAGTTAAATAAAAATGCTCAGCACTCAGCAAATATTAATGATCATGGCAGTGATGACTGGGAAGTTTCTCCAAATAAAGATACATTATTCTTGCTTCCTCCACTCCTCTATTCTTTTAGAGCCTTTCTTTGTGTCTTAGTTTGCTACAGGGCTGCTGTTACAAAGTACCAGAGATATGTTGGCTTTTATAAAGGGAATTTGTTTGGGGTAAAAGCTTACAGTTCTGAGGCCATGGAATGTCCAAATCAGCGTAACATCAGAGATGATTTCTCAACAGAGTCAACTGTTGTTGTTCCTGGTGTCCTGCCATGTGGCAGTCAGGCATATGGCAGGGCTCCTTTCCTCAGCCTTGAGCTGCTTTTGAGCCCAGCTCCTTGGGGACCTCTTTCTGTGCCTCTGAGCTCTTCTGGTTCCAAACTCTGAGACTTCTCTCAGCTTCTCAGAGCCTCTGTTTTCCTGCAATTCTCTCTCACATGGCAGGATCAATATGGCAGCTTCCTTTCTCTCTGTGATCTCTCCTGTGTCTCCTTTTATATCAAACTAGCAAGAGGGCAGAAACCCAAGCTGGCCCCAGTCTTACTGAAGTAGTCCAATTAAAAGCCCTAAAATGAATTTATCAAATAATCTAATCAAAGGCCCATACTCTGAATTTAATACAATCAAAGGGCCCTACACCAACAGGAATGGATTAGTGTAAGAATGTAAATATTTCTGAGATTCAGAAAATTCAAACTGGCACATCTTGTATGCCATTTGTAATTTTAGTAATAAATGAAATTAATGATGATTTTAGAGGGCCATTGGTGACCTGGTTGACATTCTTCAAAGAAAGATCTTTTTTCTTTAAATCGAAGGACTCTTTCTCACCCTCCTATGCATCATCTTCAGTTAGTTTTACTCCCTGCCCTAAGATTTTAACACATTTTCTTACTATATTTATCTGAGGGAAATTTTGCTGTGGAAGAAGGTAAAAAAAACTATGCTTTCTTTTTTCTTTGCGTTATTACTTTGGGGGCTGATAGTTGGCCAGCCATGGTATCAGTAATAAGGTTGCAAATAGTGGATGATTATCTTCTAAAACAGTTGGAAGGAAGGTCATTTTTTTCCCTTTCTTTTCCCCTCCTTTTCCCTCTTTCCTCACCCCCCTACTCTGCTATTGTTTGCTGTCTTTGTCTATTTTCTGTGTGATCTTCTGTATCTATTTCTCTTTTTCATCTTCTCTTCTTTGCTTTTCTCCTCTAGGATTCATTGGGATTTGATCCTGGGGACCTCTGATGTGAAGAGAGGTTCCCTTTCACTTACACCACCTTAGTTCGTGGTTTCTGTTGTGCTTCGTCTTGACTCTCCCCTTGGTCTCTCTTTTGTTGCATCATCATCTTGCTGGTGACTCACTTGCACAGGCACTTGGCTTGCCTCACAGGCACTTCACTTACCATGCAGGCACTGGCTTGCTGCACAGGCACACTTTTTTTTTTTACTGGGAGGCCCCAGGGATCAAACCCGGGTCCTCTCATATGGTAGGCAGAAGAAGTCCAATCACTTGAGCCACATCTGCTTCCCAAGACCATTTATTTTTAGCCACCAGATAGATAAGACCTTCATTTCATGTATTGGAGTTGTAGAAAACAAGATGTGTTTTTATTCTTCTTCTTATCAGACAATGAATTGCTTGGAAGGAGTCATAAACTAAAAACTTAGGGGAATTTCACTTGGAATGTTAAAGAGAAAACTACTAACTGTTCAGGAAAGAAATGTTTCAGATAATTAAAGAAGCATAAATGGTAATTTAGGGAGGCAGAATGATTTGGATTGCTAGGGGCTTTTATTTTGTTATGTTTTTGACTACCTTTCCTCCTTGTCTTAGTTGATTACTTCTGGTGCATTTTACATACTATTCCTATCCTTATTCAGTTCTGTCCTGATCACTCTTCTTGCTTCTTGTGACATAATGTTCAACACTGTTAGGTCTTTAGGTGTCACATCAGGTATTTCCTCATGCCTCTTAAATTAGTCTTCCTAGATCTGATCTGTTTTTTGATCAGTAAGCTTGAATTTCTAATGGTATGCTATTTTCATGCATGCCTCCTATAGAAACCTCAAAAATCAACACACAGAATCCAGTTCATTGTGTCCATCTTTTCTTCACCCCATTCATATTACGCTTGTACTTCCTAATTAACCCCATTTCTCTTGTGGGCTTTATTATCTTCGTTAAAGACTTCACTGCCCACCTATTCTTTCTAGAGATCCTGAATATATCTTTAATTCTTCCTTTCTTATTACTAAGTTCTAACAATTCTGTCTCTGAAATGCACATTAATGCTGACACATTTTTCTTCACACAGCCCTTGACTGTGAAACAGACCTTCGTTACCAAACTCCTAAGAACTCAGCTTACTTCTAGTGTGTTCACCCTCCAGTCCATTTTCTTCACAAGCACTGGTTTTCTTTCTGAAATGGTTTTAATTAGGTCAATACACTACTGAAAACTTTGGATGGCACCCTAATATTTATTTATTTTGTTCACAAGAGTATTTCATGAACAGTGGTCTTTGGGTGATTACACAGGACCTATTAAAATCATGGGGATTTTTATTCATAAAAAGCTAATTTAGAAGACCACATCCAAATGTTTTAATAATGTATGGAAGGACGTCCACATATTGACTTCTAACTGATCTCTTCAAACTTCTCTCTTTTCCATTCTTTATGCTTTAGCTCACAAAATTTTTCTTTCTGCTCCCTGGTGGTTTACTAATAAAAGTAATTTTCCATACAGCGGTCAGTATGCTTCCCCTTATTTGAATTCACTTTCTGATGCTTTCCTCTCATTAAAATCCTACTTATTCTTTCAGACCTAGTGAACATAGCAGTACTTGTCAAAATTTTCTGTTCTTTCCTCGAAATATTGTTATATGTATGTTTGGTTTTTATTTTAGCGATGGACTTCTTTTCAGTAATTATAGACTTCAGTAGGTTGTCAGTTCCCTTAAGTTGTCTTATATATTATGTATAAATTTAAAACCAGAGGATGTTGTTTATTTTGTTTGAAAACTCTACTTTTTGAACAATTCAAATAATACAAGTCATGGATAATCTGTAGATAAATATTATCGTAAATAATATTTTACTTTCAGGCACAGACACACTTAGACATAGAACATACTTT
The DNA here is from genome assembly GCF_030445035.2 of Dasypus novemcinctus. Classification (NCBI taxonomy): domain Eukaryota; kingdom Metazoa; phylum Chordata; class Mammalia; order Cingulata; family Dasypodidae; genus Dasypus; species Dasypus novemcinctus. The sequence goes on along the minus strand of NC_080687.1, from coordinate 22,509,158 downwards.
TCAAGGTTTTCTTTTGCTTTCTCTGATTTGGTGTCACAGTCAAGTATGAATTCTGCTTAGGCTCTTCTTAATTAAGGACTAAGGAATAAGATTTGTAGCTTATTTAAAGGTGGTTTGGGGTTTATTGTGTACATTTGTAGAGGTTGGCACTCAACAAGTATGTGAAGTTTGACCCAAATAGCCTTCTAAGTTTCAGTGAAAGTAATGAGCACACTGTTTTGGTGATGGAATCAGAAGAACTGAACTTCTTGTGCCCCTGGGCACTGTTACCTTAGGTGAAGTCCCTTAAAATCTCTTGGCTACAATTTCTTTCTTTATTTAGACAAGGTGATTTCACAGAAATTGATTTCAAAGAATGTTTTCAGCACTAAATGTTAGGAGCCTAAAAAATTTTTTGAATGATGGCAAACTGAGTGACATGTGCAGATAGGTATAGCCATTAATGTGCTGGAGGCACTGATGATTTTAGATAGGAAATGAGTCTAGGAAGACTGATTACTGCTGAGAGGCTTGAACTCTAACTTTTGCCAGCACAGGGGAGTTCAGTGAATCATTCTAGTGTTGGAACTTCTAGAGTATGATTCAAACTCTGCTGCCTTCTTGTGGTTCAGAGATCCTTGAAAGAGCTGTCCACTTTTATGGTCTTTGGTCCACACTAAGAGTAGATTTGCCAAAGACTGCTAGAGTGTATGTCTGTGGTATTGGTGGTCACCACCCTAAGTGGAAACATGAAGGCTGGTTGCCTAGTCTTGCTCTTGAAGTTTCCTGTTCATGGACAGACTATGTTTGGTTCCTTTAGATGTCCTAAGCCCAACTGCTAAGTGTACTGAGGTTCACCCAGCTCATAATTATATCTTAATGTTTCTCAGTCTTCCCTATGAAATCAGTAGTTACTGAGGTATAAACTGTTTTTCTATCTAGTTAGCAATAACTATGAAGAATAAATTCATTATGTGGACAATTGTTTAGTACTTCAGTGATATCTCAGAAGTTTTTCCTGGGATTCAGTCACTTTCACTCTGGGAAAGGAAAACAGCCCTTTGGGTGTTACGCATTTTTACCTTTTGCTGTTGCCATTATTGTAAAAAAAAAAAATACAGGAGACTGGACTGGATTGTGTGTTACTACAATCTTATCAGACTTGAGTGTTCACTTTGCTTAGAAGCTGCATATGGAAAATGTAAACAGTTTAAATGGTATTCTCTGTCTCCTACACCAGCCTGTATGCATCATTTCTTTGCATCTGGTCTCTACAATTTGTTAGGTACTCTAGTTATACTCTGGAAAACATCCTTTAGAAGCATAGAGAAAGCTAAGAGAAAATAAGACTTAGCCCTGCTGCATAATAGTTTGTCTTAAGACAACTCACATAACCTTTCTGAGCTTAATTTGCTGTTACCATCTAGTAAGTTAATAGAGTTAAAAGTGCATTATAAGGGAATGGAGGTTGCCCAAGTGATTGAGTGCCTCTCTCCTACACGGAAGGTCCCAGGTTCGGTTCCTGGTGCCTCCTAAAGAGAAGACAAACAGATTCAGAGAGCACACAGCAAAAGGACAGAGAGCAGACAGCAAATACAAACAAACAAGGGTCGGAGGAACAAATAAAATAAATCTTTAAAGAAAAAAAGTACTTTATAAATTGTTGAGCAGTTTGTGTGGTAGTAGCAATTATGGTTAATTATCAGAGAATTGATTCGGAACTGAAAGATATAATAAAACTTTAGGACCTAGGCTAAAAAGGGTAGAGGGAGTGGGAAGGAAAAGAAAGCAGGAGGAAGGAGAACTGATATTAAATTTAGCTCCCTAATTCTAGAAGTCAAACTTTTCCTAATATTTAACTGTCTGTGACTATGAACATCACATACTAAGATTTCAGTTGACAATATTCTCAAAATATATGTCTTTACTGTCTGGATCCTTAAAGAAGAAACTACTAGCTTGTCTTTTGATACAGCATATTTCCTGCTTTTGATTATTAACACTTAAGTAATTTGGCT